>NC_052059.1:60292482-60592482 GCF_903992535.2 Arvicola amphibius | reverse complement strand
CTGGCTCTCCGTATGCCTATGGTGTGCTTGACCGTAGCTACCACTATGACATGACCATTCAGGAAGCCTATACTCTGGCCCGCTGTGCTGTGGCCCATGCCACCCACCGTGATGCTTATTCAGGGGGCTCCGTGGACCTTTTCCACGTTCAAGAGTCTGGATGGGAGTACGTGTCCCGCAGTGATGCCTACGTGCTATACATGGAGCTGCAGAAAGCCCCGGGCTTGGAGCTTGAGCGGGAGCGGGAGCAGGAGCGGGAGGCGGAAGTCAGTCAAGTCCGCCCTGGGCCTGCCACTCCACAAGATGCTGCAGGAGGTGGAGAGCTCTTTGTGGAGCCAGAGGAGGTGACAGCAGAAGACGACGGGATAACAGTGAAGACTGAAATGTTGTGAGACATGACAGCACCTGGGGGACCCAGACAAGGCGGGTAGGTCACAGAATGAGGCTGCCTTAGCGGGGCTGGTTCTGAAGCAGCCTCATAGCATCTGGCTCTGGCCTTTCTGGGTTGCCTGCTCGTTTTAAGTCCCTATCCTTTCTGCCCCCCAGAGCTATTGACGTCTCTGCCCAACTCTGCCTCTAAACTGACTCTGCCAATACTTGTTACATGTCTACTGCACACCAACTGCCCTGCTATGTGCTAGGCTATTTTTTGCCGTCCTGTCCCAATCTCTATTCTCATTTTGGTCCTTATTTGTCTGAGTGTTTATCTCTCTCTCCTGGTCACTTCTCACCTTAGTCAGACAGGCCAGCAAGGAGAGAGCAGCCTCCTCAGAAAGACTTAGAAACCCCAGGGCTTCAGGGCCTATTTTAGTTATAGTGGCCTTGGGCTTGTCTCTGCTGCCCCCCTGCTGGGACTCTAATGACTGTTGTGATTCCTCCTAGACTGGGTGGTGTTTTCATGACAGACTTTGGAAGCATGATCCTTTATAGAAGCTGGATCAGGTTTAGGGAGTTATCGGACTTCCCAGGTTATAGTAGGTGACAACATTGTAGAGCTTAGACATGTCCAAGCCTTCTTGGGCTCTCTGTGCCCATTTCCCTCTGTCCTGCCTCCCACCCCTTTTTTTCGAGACAGGGTTTTTTCTGCTTCTGGGGAATAGGCCAAGCCCCTGACTATTGGCTGGAGATGAATGAACTCCAAGGAGCCAATGAGGTAGGAAGGTGAGCTCAGAGAAACTGCCCATTCCCAGGCTTATCTTGCTGTGCTGGCCAGGGCCTGAGTCCTGCCCCGTAGACTAGCCCTGCTCTTTACCCCCACAGACTTGCTCCCTTCAGAGGATTAAGACCACAGTGGAGACACTATGCTGGCGGTGCCAGCTAGCAAGTCTCCTGGCCCTCCTGGCCTGCTCTGGCTTTCCTGAGGGCCCAGACTGGGAGATCCAAGCCTTCAGCTCCAGGAGCCAGCGCCCTCTCCCCAGAATGGTCAGGAGGTGGGGTCTGAAGGAATCACCTTTTCTCTTACCTCTCCTGAAGCCTCCAGTCCTAAGACTGACAGCTGTTTTTTTCCTCTTCCTTGACTGTCTACACTTCAGAATTCATTGACATTAGACTTAGAGACTCTGAATTGAATTTTCCAAGCTCTGGAGATTTGGAAGGAAAGTTGGGAACCCCCAGAAAGAACAGAGGATTGTGGAGAGTTCCCAGTGCGTAGAGACTAGTTTGCTAGTCAGGGTGGAAATCCACCTGTTGACCTCCACAGCAGCCTTCATCTCCTACAAACTGCCCAGCCTTGGGGAGGTGTGGGGCTCCAGGGGTGAGAACTGAAGGTCAGGGACTCTTGGGACCTCCTGTTCCTGGAGGGGCAAAGGGGGAGGGGCAACTTCTGCACGGGCATGAGTAGGTTCAGATTCATGGCCACTGATGTGAGTAGGTCTTACATCCGGCTATGGGTTTGTGATTCAGCAGAGGGATCTGCACTTGGGTGTGCAGGTGGGGAAGAGAAAGGAGTGATACTTGAGTGAGAGCAGCCTGTGCAGCCTATGTGGCACACTGCTAACCTTCCCCCTCCATCCCCTGCTCCCGGCTTTGTACGTCTTGCACAGTAGAAAGTCACAGAAAAGAGGAGCTTGGGGCCGGGCTCTGCATCATCCCATAGCTACTCCTTACTCCCCTGGTCTGTTCTCAGGCCTTCAGACAGTGAGCAAAGGCAGGCGCAGAGGGGTGCTGTGGGACCTGTGCTGGACACCTGAGCCCAGCCAGAGGCTGTGAAGAGTGTGTGTGTCTGTGTGTGTCTCTGTGTGTGCAACCCAATCCCCTGAGATGCTCTGTACCTCTCTTCCCAGGAGGCTAGAGCCCTGAAAGAATAAGTTTTTTTTTGTTTGTTTGTTTTTGTTTTTTGTATCCTTGGCTGTACTGGAACTCACTTTGTAGATCAGGCTGGCCTCAAACTCACAGAGATTCACCTGCCTCTGCCTCTTCAAATCTGAGCTATTGCTCCAGTCTCATGTTCCTTTAATTTTTTAATGCATTGTTAGAGTGCCTCGGTAGGGTTGGTAGAACCGGGCAGGCATAGCTTCATTCATTGTTCCAATACATTTTAAAGGTTGAAGCAGCTATCAGAGTAAGCCCAAAGGCCCAGAGGGCCGGCCTGGGCCATAGGACCCTGTCCTTTCTGATGTCCTGCTTTGGTTGCTGCATCTTCAGTTTCTTGAGGTCTTGGAAGGATAGACACTTGCTTTTATGCAGGCCTTTTAATGCAACTTCAGCAGAGTAAATAACCAGCAACGGAGAGAGGGCTCTTGGCATCCCACCGCCTGCTTGTTCTAAGTCAGCAGTTATGGAAGGCATGAGGTTTGTTCCCAGCTGTGTGACCTTAATGTCAGCCCTCAGGGATGGAGGCAGGAGGCTTGTTGTGAGTTCAAGGCTAGTCAGGGCTATACGGTGAGCTACATAATGAGACCCAGTCTCTATCTCTCCCACGAAAGCCACCTTCTCCAGCTGCCAGCACTACAGTTAATAGGAAGCGTCACAGAGACCTGCCGGGACCCACTTACTTTGGGAGCCTGAGACCTTCCTGGAGAAAAGGCCCGAGACTTGTGCTGTTCCCCGAGAAGATGCTCCTGTGCCTCAGGAAGTGAGCACTGAGGATGTTGGCAGTCCCAACTAGCTGCCACCCCACCGATATAATCTACCCCTTAGGCACTCATCCTGCTTCTCTGACTGACGTCTCATGCCTCCACTCATCCCGTCCCCTTGTTCACTTTCCTCTTGCTAATCCCACAGGCTCATTTCATGGGTTGGTTTGCGGCAAATGGAAGTGGGACTAAAGAGTTGGTGGCGGGCATGGGGACAGCCATTATCCTTCTGCTCCTCCAATGGAACGGTCCTAACACTCCTATCTCCTCAGAGATAGAGTGGGTACCTTTAAGAAGGAATGAGCTGGGACCAGAGGGCTTAGATCGCTTCCACCCTCAGCACAGAGGAATCTCTGTCCAGAAAGCCGAGTGCAGAAACAGAAGCAGGCTCCTCCTTTACAAAATAAAGTGTTTATTATGAAATTAGAGATGGAGGCCCCTCCCTTCCTCCCTTTCCCCTCTTCCCCAGCTGCCTCCCCTTTCTCTCCCCTCCCCCTTCCCTTCGGGGGGCCTAAGAAGCACACAGGATGCCCAGAGCTGGGATGCCCAGGGCAGGCTGACAGCCGGGCAGAGCTCCAGGGAGGTGGCTATGTGGGGGCTGAAGCTCTTGCCCCAGGAGGTGAGCTGGCTCCCTTCTTCCTTCCGCTGGAAGCCAGCGGAGCCAGGATGAGGCATGAGTGATGGATGGAACCATGCGGGCAGGTCTATGAGGAATTGAGAGTTGGTTTAGAAACAGGATTGGAGGAGCAGCAGTGGTCCCCCGGCTGCCCCCCACCCGTAGTCCACGGACAATGACCTGGAACAGAGCATCTTCTGCAGTTGGGTGGGGCAGCAGTGGCTGGAAGATTCTCTTGCTTTTGGGATGGATAACAGGAAACAAAGAAACAGAACCAACAACAAACAAACCAAAAAGCCAGGGACTTAAGGAGAAGGGAACATGTGGGTAGAAGACAGAGAGCATGTGTGTGGGCAAGGGAGACAGTCTGAGCGATTAGAATTACTAGACAAAAACAGCCACAGAGTCACAGTGAGAACTGAGGTTGGGTCAGTTATAAAACCCAACCCCCCGACAGTGGAGAATCACAGACAGGGATCTCTGGAGAAACACACAGACCGACTGAGGAGAGGGAGGTAAAAGGGAGGGTACCAGGGGGAAGGAAGGAGGGACAGACACATCGGGGCCCCTGGGCTTCCCCCGCCTGCTGGGACCCCGTGGGGCTCACTCAGAGTGCCTGTGCGGGCTGCCCCACCGCAGCGAGCGCGGCGAGCCTCAGGGCCTGGGCCGGCCTCAGGGGACCGGGGGCTCCTTGGCCCCATACAGCTCAGCCAGAGTGCGGAAGAGTGGGCCCCAGTCATCCATTGGCTCGGTGGGGTTGGGGACACCGCCAGCTTCGCTGCCGGAGCCCAGGGAGCTGAGCGAGCCGCAGGAGGAGCCTCGGCCCTCATAGCCATACACCTGTACCGAGTCGTACGGGGGCACACTGGGGTCCTCGTCTGCCTCGTGCAGCCGCAGCGCAAGCAACTGTGCCACATCGGCAGGGCCGGGTGGCCTGGGCTGGCGTGGCGCTCGGGTCCGCGGAAGCACGTCGCGGCGCACCTGCGGCCCCGCCGCTGCTGGAGGAGCAGCTCCATCTGGGTTCTGCAAGGCTGTGATGTCAAAGGCCTCGGTATCCTCCTCTCCACCGCCCTCGTCATCATAGGTGATGATGTTCTCACGGACATCCTCCTCCTCCAGTACCATCAATGCTTCCTGCTTCTGCCGCCTCAGGGCCACGAAGAGCACCACCAGGGCTGCACAAGAGCACACAAGCCACCGAGCCAGCTGGTTCCCGTGAGGGGCCAGGTGAAGGCTGAGGCGGTGTGGCCAGAGGTTGCAAGCCCTAGATCTGACATTTGGCAAAGGTTGCTTTGATTCTTGCCTTAACCGTTTATTTGCTTTGCGTGAATTTACGTGGAAAAAGTTTTATCTCCTTAAGTGTTTGAAAAATTAAAATATAACATTCATGATGTGCCCAGCACCACACTTGACACCGAAGAGCTCTTTACCTATATAAGGCTGGTTACTATCACGGATATGAGACAAAACGTTTTCTCTTGGACCTACTGGGTAATAGAAAATCCTGGCCCGAGGGGGTCATTCATGCCCTATGTCTAGACCTGCTTTCTCCCTCCCCACAGAACAGGCCTAGATACCACACCTTGTCCCTGGGTGGCCTGACTTACCAAGTAGGGTGCCCATACAGGTAACAATGGCAAGCAGAGCTCCAGTGCTGAGACCAGTAGGTGAGAGCTGAGCCTCGGGCCAGCAGGATGCCATGGAGCCATCCGGCCGGCAGCGACACACACTGATAGTGACCGTGGCAGTGCTGCTCAGGGTTGGCTGTCCCCAATCCCAAAGTTCTATAGGAACCAAGTAGGGGGCCTGGCGTGGTGGAGCAGGCCGGGAAGGCAGCAGCAGGCTGGCAGAGCCATCTGTGGGAAAAGAAAGGTGGTTGGGGTACCTTCCTGGAGGGCTGGTCCAGCCCATACAGCCAGCTTCCCAGGCAAGGCTGTAAGAGCAAACAAGGTGTAAGAGCAAACAAGTATAACTGTAAATGCACACCTACCTTCTGTTGGGCAGGTGGCTCCACAGGTGGGGCAGGGGTGTGGGAGGGAGAGGAAGGAGACAGGCATGGGTGTGGTTGCAGAAGGTCACCCACCTCGGTTGTCCCGGACTGTAAAGTTGGCATCAGGGCCCACAGGACCTTGAAGGGAGACTTGGCTACTGTTGCCAACTTCGTCTCTGTCTAGAGCCCGGATGACCTGAATCAACTGGGAGGAAGAGGAGAGCCCTTTCAGTGGAATGGCTGCTGGAGGCCTTGGGAGCACAAGCCATCTACGTTGGCTGTTTACCTGGCCAGGGGCTGCAGAATCACACACAAACATGTCATAGGGCTCAGCCAGATGGGGAGCATTGTCATTTTCATCCAGGGTCTGGACGGCCACTTGCACGCGGGAGGACTGTGCAGAGCTATCTGAAGCCAGAATACCAACATATGTACACCATACACGCACATACAACATACATGGTTTAGAGGCATAGAGGCAACACAGCATGCATACAGAGCAACATGAGATAACGTGTAACACAGGAGCAGCAAACCATGTTAAAGTGGGTGGGACTATACAAATGCATGTGTTCACATAGTAAGATGTGTTTATTATACAATACACATGCAACAAATATTCAAAGCTGATAACGCACACACAGCAACTCATGCAAGATAAACACAGCATATGCATAAACAGAAGTAGAAAAGTAAACAGAAAGCACACACAAGGTATGCAGATATAAACCATGAAATATATAAGCAGTCACACTGTAGATATAGTAGGTGGGTATTAAAAACAAATCAAACACACACAAAGCAGACCTGAACAGTGAATGTAGCATTAACCCCCATCCAAGTAGAATGGACACACACACACACACACACACACACACACACACACACCCCGTCACAGGTCTGGGAAGCTGTATCACCGAGAATAAGTTGACCTTCGTGGTCTACGGGTGCAGAGGTTAGGCCCCACCCTGCGCGTCCCTTCACCATCGTCTTACTTTGTTCCTCTCATCAGGGTCATTTAAGAGAGAATGCTGAGCGAACTGAGCTTCTCAGTTCCCCTCACCTTTCCTCAAGGATGGGGGAGAGGTGTCTGGTCCTAGTGAAAGGCGCTGAGGTCACAGGTTGGGGCAGGGCAGGCTAAGTGGGCTGCCTGGCCCTAAGGTCTGGGGTAACTGGACACAGAATGATATGGGGTCCAGTCTTTCATTGCAGTAAGGGCCATGAGCTCTTAGCCAATACCAGGGTGAGGGTAAGAACGAATTTGGCAAGAGTACGAGAAAACAGGACACACAGACACACAGAGCTACATAGAAACAAGCAACCACACACAGTGCAGTAATGTATGTAATACACACTCATACACATATGCTCATCTCTACAGATATGCATGCAGCTACAGATACGACTGCCTGAGAGACCATAGCCGCACAGACGAACAAGTACAAATACGTACATTCAACACCCGTGAAAAGCAGGAAGTCAGAGGAGATAACAGCTCACCCTGCAAACTGACTGGCTCAGATTCCTCTGCCATTTATGTTCTATGTGAGTTTGGGAAGTCACTTAACTTCTCTTTATATGAGTTTCCTCACTTGAGAACAGGGAACTAATCATATCTCCCTAATCAAATTGTGATGATTAAATGAGTCAATCCATTTTTGGTACTTAAAATAGTACCTAATAGACGATAAGCAATAACTCCTCCATCCACAATTACTCATGTATATAAAATAATATCTATAGCTACTTGTCTATACCACTATACACATTCAATCACATGCACAAATACCATAAACATAATAATATAATTCTATGCAAACACTAAAGTGTGAGCACATATATCGTTATAGACATGTGGTCACAAGTAAATGTGTGTATGTGTACATATATATAAATATATATATTCATATTTAAGGGTCCCGTGTACTTCAGGTTGCTCTTGAACTGACTGTCCTGCCTTAGCCTCTCTAGTGCTGAGATTACAGGTATGTGCCACACAATTGTATACTTCACATATGAATTATATCCATTCCTGAGTACAGGACCCTATGTACATATACAGACAGCTTTGTTGACATGTGCTGACATTGATATATATAGTCATAATGCTGATGTAAATTCAGAAACAGCGGGAACGCAAGCAATGGGGTATAAGGTGCTACTTACAGAAGGCTGAGGGGTTTTCCTGTCTCCCCAGGGCAGAGACCTGAATCAGGTGCTGCTGATGGTAGTGGGGGCACCAGAGAGGCTGCACACATGGGGCCGGCATGCTTCCCCTACGTCAGTGTGTGGGGGCAAGTCCCTGCAAACTTCCTAGAAGGGCTCCCTTTTTGGGGGCTGCTGACACACTCCCACATAGTCCCTTTCTGAGCAGTGTGTTAGCACACAGGCTGGAGGTATATAGTTCTGGGGTTGAGCAAATCAGTGAGGCGGAAGTGTCAGGTAGAGAGACTGCGTAAGTAGACCCCCCTATGCCAGTCTGAGGGTGCCCATTTCATGAGGAGGCTCCCGGCCAGGGGCCAGGAACTGAGCAGATGAGGGTGCCACGGCTGTCACTACCTTCCCCACCCACATTCAGGGATGGCTCTCTGCCAGAACAATGCTGTCTCCTCAGGGCCCAGGACTCCTCACCCAGCTCTGTGGCCAGCACGGTAAGGTTGTGCCAGACACGAGCCTCGCGGTCCAGGAGCACAGCTGTTCGGATAGTGCCATCTTCGGGCTCAATGGAGAAGCAACGCTCTGGATCCGAGTAGGGGAGGATGGAGTATCTAGGGGAAATGGGACTGATTCGGGAGCGGCCACCTCTCCCCTTCCCCTTCTCTCCCCTCTGCTGATCTGGTTGAGCCGAGCTGTACCAGCCAGTCAGGGCCATCGGTCAGGCTGGAGTTCCCTGGGAGGCCCTAAGAGTTAGGGGTCTGGACCGGACAAGCGTGGTGGACAAGGAAACACTACCTGTGTGTTTCAGCCCTGGTCTGCCTCAGACCAGCTGTGTGACCTTGGGGAAATCATTTGACCTTGTTTAATCAACTGCAAAATGGGAATGACATCAGCACCCCTGCCTCACGGGGCTGTGTCAGGGATGCTGGTCTGGAGGGTGGAAGCGTGGTTCACGAGGGAGACCGTGCCAAATCTGGAAATCCACTGTCACTCACATGGCCTTGAAAACAATTGGCAATGAGGATACCTACTTCATAGGGACATTGTGGGAACTAAATGCCACGGGCTGGGCGAAAGGTGAAGCGCTTCATCAACAGAGGTGCATTCATCAAATGAGAGTCCATTTGCTTGTATTGCCACTAGGAGGTGCCACTCCAAAGAAGTGGGTGGAGAGCAGGGCTGTGGTCACTGAGGCCTCCAGCCTTCCCCTAGCACCCAGGCCTGACGACCAGCAAGCTGGCACAGGAAGTGAGACCTTCCCTAAGGGATATGATTTGCTGTAAAGATGCCACATCCCGGGACTAGCCACCTCTGTGGTCCTTTCAGGAAGCCTTGCCCCTCCCCAGCTCGCGGTCCAGCTAACCTGATTGGGCTGGCTGGGGAGTCCAGGTCACTGGCTGAGACCCGGCCCACCAGGGTGCCAGGAGCTTTGTTCTCAGGTACTATCAGGTGGTAGGCGGCCTGGGTGAAGACAGGTGGCTCTGGGGCATCCTGCACAGCCACTCGTACCGAGGCCACGTCCTTGAAGGGACCCCGCCGCAGGTAGGCTGGGTCGATGAGTGTGTTGGTGGCTTCTACGCGGAAGGTGTAAGAGCGGCGGGTCTCGAAGTCCAGGGGCTATGATGAGGGGACACAGAGAATGATGCATTGGGAACTGGGGTGGGCCCACCTCACAGGGGCAGAGTGGCTTCACCCTGTGTATCTAGTGCCCTGGAGAGGTGTGGCCTCAGAGGTCACGGTGGGTGAACACTGCAGAGCAGCTCTAAGCTCCACAGTGGACTTGTTAAGTAGCCATGAGACACTCATTTTCCCTTCTAGCTTTCAGAGCCTCATCTAAAAGGTACGATCAGTATGACCTCCTAGCTCTAACACAGGGGTCCTAAGTAATGTTCCAGGAAAACCAGTTAAAAGTTGGCCAGTGGGTGGGGGAGGAGCGAGGGGAAACTGAGCCCGCAGTTCAGGAGGTCTTTTGTTTTGTTTGTTTCTTGGTACTGGGGCATGCTAGGCAAGCTCCTACCAATGAGCTATCTGCTCCCAGCCGAGTCTGTGGGTATCAACAGACGGAAGGCTAACCTTCCGGACAGTAAGGAGCCCATCCTGACCCTGGGAGTCTGTGCTGATGCTGAAGGCCTCTGATCCTTCCCCATCCAGGATGCTGTAAGCCATTAGGGCATTGTCCCCTAGGTCTGGGTCCTGGGCCTTAAGCCGGCCCACCAGGGTTCCAGGTCCAGCTGTCTCCACCACAGAGAACTGGTATAGACCTTAGAGAAACAAGGAAGAAGATGTGTTCTTAGGGATTTGCTAGCCCTCCTGCCCTCCTCCAGCAAGTCCTTCCAGGGTCTGGCTGGGGTGGGACCGGGGACGATGGCTTCTCCGGAAGCTGGAGGGGCAGGGCAATCAAAGGATTGTCTGGGCACAGAATGGCCTTCTTACTCTGAGGGAACTTGGGAGGGTTGTCGTTGACATCACTGAGGGTGACTGTGACTGTAGTACTGCCTGACAGCCCCCCCATGTGGCCACCCATGTCCTTGGCTTGGATCACCACCAAGAACTCCTCCTGGGTCTCCCGGTCCATGTTAGGGATGGCTGTACGAATCACTCCTAAGGGAGAGACACTGGGTCAGGGGTGTTCGTCCCCACGGCTGCCCCACAAGCTTCCTGGGTCCATTCTCACCAGTCTGGGGGTCCACAGAGAAGAAAGGCAGTCCATCCAGCACAGTGTACACCAGTTTGGCGCTGTTCCCATAGCTGGGATCATCAGCGTCGTGAGCAGTCACCTGGATTACGGACGTCCCTGTGGGAGATTCCCGTATCCCATTCAGCAGCAGCAAGGCCAGGAAAGGAAAGTAGAGGGAGGGAGCCCAGATGTGAAGAATGCTGAGTTAAAGGAGACAACAACAGGGCAAGAGGGGGCGAAAGAGCTCCAGGAAAGCTAGGGCATTCAGAGCTGGGGTGCTCACCAACGTTAGACATCTCGGGCACTGTGGCATGATAGGGCCCAAGGGGAAACACAGGCGGATTGTCATTGATGTCTTGCACTTTGATGATGAACTCTGATGGGGGCTCCAGGGGGCGGTTAGAGGCGCGGTCCACAGCTTGGGCCAGTAGAACATACTGTGCTTTCTCCTCCCGGTCCAGGCTCTTGGTCACATGGATATTGCCTGTGGCCTCATCAATCACAAATACAGTGCCTGCCCCCTCCCCAGTCAGCAGGTACTTGGTGCGGCCCTCACCCCGGTCAACATCTGAGTGCAGCTGTAAGGGTCAGAGAAAACGGCAGAAACCTCCGAGTGCAGAGCCACGGGTTAGAGTCTAGGTGTGGGTTGAATGTTAGGAAGGCTAGGGGCCCAAGGTCATTGCAGAGTGATGAAGGTCCAGAGCAGGGCCTGACAGAAGCCACAGTACACATGGGAAGGGTTGATCCTTACCTTGCCGATAAGGACAGGCTCTGGACCAGAATATTCCTCAATGACAAAGAATTGGTTCCAGACCCAGCTCCTCCGGGTCCGCAGCAGTGCAGGACCTGTGTGTCCCTGGGACCCTGCCCAGGCTGGGACTGGAGCTGCCAGGTGCCCCATGCAGCCCCAGCCACCCAGCCAGGCCAACAGGAGCCTCACAAGGCCCCACATGTTTGGAATCCAGCCAGGGCTCTTGTTCACTGGCCCCAGGTGCTGAGGCTGGGCAGGGCTAGGTGGCCCATGAGCTGGGCGGGGAAGATGCGTTGAGGCTACCCCATGGATCCACACCTGTAGGACAGGTAGCTGCTCAGGATGAAGTCTAAATCCTACTTCTCTCCCAAATTAGATACTGAAACCCAGATCCCTGAGAAACCAGACATCCACTGCCCAGAAATCAGCCCAAGACAGACAACCAGATCCTTCTACCTAGCTCTGCCTGGATTCCCCTCTAGCCCTCCAAACCCATAAACCTCAGGTCAGTCAGCTCTCGAAAGCTGGGGAGGGAAAAGCAGAGGGGATAGATGCTAAAGGGACTTGGAATTTCAAATCCTGTCCTGTCCTTCTACCTTGGGCACACAGCTAGGGTACTAGAGAAGGCAGATGGGCTAACAGAGAAAGGGTTTAAAATTAAGAGGTTGTATTCATTGACACATAGCCTTCCTTATCCATAGGGTCAGGCTGAACGATAAGGAGTGCACCCAAGTCAGGCTGGGACTTAGAACAGCACCCCCGCCCCCCAGAGCCCCACCTATCCATACTGTCCCCAGCCCACTCTGCCAGCTGCAGTCTTTAAGGGGAACTGGTCTAACGGAGCAGAGTGGGGTAGAATTGGAAGGATTGGGAGCAGGGCTGCAGGCAAGGAGACTGAGGAGAGGTAGAGGCTGACCCAGGGGCCAGCGGCACAGCGACAGTGGGGCTCAGGGCAGACAGGGAGACCAGATGGGAACGACAGGAGAGAAAGAGAGAGAGAGAGAGAGAGAGAGAGAGAGAGAGAGAGAGAGAGAGAGAGAGAGAGGCAAAGGAAGCAGCCTTGGTATCTGAGAGGTAGCAAGGAGTCCTAGGTACTAGGCATGGGAACTGGAAGGGGCAGAGGAGCATTCAGGCTATGAGTGTGTGTGTGTGTGTGTGTGTGGTGTGTGATCAGGCCTCGGGAACTTCATTCTGGTAGAGTAAGCTACCAGGAGCAGTAGAAGGAGGGAGGGGCTGCGGGAAAGGAGCTAGAAAGAGAGGACCCTTCCCATTCTCTCCCTCCTCTTGAAGGGGCCCACGGTCAGGTGCCCCTCCTCCTCCCCTAGAGCAGACACACACCTGACAGGCCGTTTGTTCCCAAGAGAAAAGAAGCCAGAGGGCAGCAGGGGACCAGGGAGGCAGGCGGGACGAAGACAGAAGGAAAGAAACAGAGGAGTGGGAAACAGGATAGCAGGAGAAGAGGAGAGGAGAGGAGGCAAAGGCAGGCAACGGGAGAGGAAAGGAGAGCGGGAAAGGGAAAAGAGAAAGGCAGAGGAAGAAAAAGGCAGAAGAGATGGGAAGAGACAGGACAAGAGGGAGAGAAAAGGGGCAGAGAGGCGGAAGGGTGAAGAGAAATCAGGAGAGGCAAAAAGGAGAGGTGTGTGGGAAGGGAGAGAGCAGAGCGCGGGAGAACCGAGCCGGTACAGCTCGCAGCCAGAGCGCACTGCAAGCTGCGGGTCCCCCGCTGCCCCCGCCAGGATTCCCGACCCGGGCTGGCGCCCTTACCTGGCACTGCCGAGGGGCTCGGGACTGCGAGCAGCACTCCGCCCGCCTCCGTCGCTGGCTCCCGGGGGCGCAGCTCCAAGCAGATCCAAGCCGGCGCCGCGGCTCTGCTGCAGGTCTGAGCGGCCCCGGCGAGAACAAGGGAGCGAGACGGAGGGGGCGGGGGAAGGAGGCTCCGCCTGCGGAGGAGAGGCGGCTCGCGCGGGAGAGGAGAGCCCTGCCTCTCCGACCCTCCCCGGCCAGTCCCCGCCCCCGCGGCTCCCGGGCTGCGGGGCGCATACAGATGTGGGGCCGCTCCTGGGCCGGCCCGCAGCAGGGTACACACACGGGCAGGACGGCCAGGCTATTGCGAGGGCCTGGCGGGGGGCCCCAAGCACGAATGGCCAGCAGGGCACCTGCGGAGGCACACCGTGAGGTGGGGCCCCGGGAAAGCACTGCGGGAGACCCGGCTTCTCGCTCTGGGTCGGGGTGCGGGGACGAGGCTGCTGCCTCGGGTTCTTATGCATATCCCAACAGCGAATTGAGTCGGCTAGGGTGAGCTTAAGGACGCAGAGGCAGCGGGGGTCTAGGGAGGTCGCCAGGGACAGGGGCACGACATCGATGGGGAGAGAATCTTTTAGGGGAGCTCTTTGCAAGGATCTATTCTTGAGTGTTTGTGCCCCCTGGTGGCACTTGTGGGAAGCATCTTGAGGGTGACCAAATGCCTAATTGTGCAAGGGACTGGGTAGGGGACCCTGCCAGCTGTTGGAGCCCACCAAGGAAACAGGACACACTTTCCCAGATGAAGAAGACTACAGCTTTGGGTCGAACAGAGCCAAGGCGGGGATGAGGATTCTGGCGGCTGCTCCAGAAAAATGCAGAAGCCTACCATGCTCGGAGCCATTCAACCCCTTTCACCCAAACCCCAAGGAAAGGCACTCAACTACCAGTTAAAACTAAGTCAGATTTTTATTTTCCATAGACCACATCATTTAATAATAAAAAAAAATAAAAATAAAAATTGAACAAAAGGAAAAGGTGGATATAAAGTGGAACCAGAGGGCAAGAGGCTGCAGAACAGAGACTGGGAACTGCAGGGGCCCTGGGACTCAGGAGGAGGCTGATTCAGCTCATAGGTGACCCAGTCCCGGCCCCGGCTGTTCCCAAGAGGCTGTGCGTGAGTACCCAAGGGAGGTGGAAAGCAGAACGGAGGGAAAATAAAAGGTCTGGGGCACTTGGCTATTCCCATTTCTGGCCAAACCCTTCCCTCCATAACCTAGCTCTTCCCTCTCAACACTTAATGGGAAGAAAGGGGAGGGCTAAGTTCCAAGAGATAGGTTGGGGAGAGATTGCCACTGCTCCATTTGGTGTGTGGGGATGGGTGGCAGTTATAGTTCAGCACTGAGCAATGGTGTGAGACCCTTGGTTCCAGGGTGGTGGTGATTGTACCTATCCCTCTGTGGCCTTTATCCTCCCCGGGCAGAGTGGCAGGTACCTGCAGCTCTCCTAGTTTTCCTCAGCTAGCGGCGCCCACCCCGGTCCCGTACAGGTGTGCTTCGACTCCGGCTTCTGCTGTGGCGCTTGGTGTCTCTGCGATCCCTCTCCCTGCCTCGGTCTCGGTCTCGTTCCCTGTCCCGATCTCGGTCACCCCTATCCCTCTCTCGCTCCCTCTCCCTTTCTCTCTCCCTGCTGTGCTCTCTTCGCTTCTCCCGTTCTAGCTGTCGGTTCCGTTCCCGCTCAGCTTCCTTCTCCCGCTCCTTCTGTTCTTCTTCCTCTCGTTCCTTTCGCCGCTTCTCTCGCTCCTTGGCCCGTTCAGCCTGCTCTGCCTCCTTCTGAACAATCTGTAGTCAGGCAGGAAGGGCAGAGACAAAGTGCATCACAGTCCTGTCTGAATTGGTCACACTTTGTGTATCTTGCCCCAGTACCTGAACTCCTAGCTCAGGGTCACTGTCAGTTTTGCTGTTAAATAGGAAAAGAGCCGGCATGGGGGATGGGCTGTGCACACCCCCCCATACATGTGGGGCCAGCACCATTCACATGCCGTCTCTTTGGTATTTCCCTAGCTGCCATCAGTCTAGATGCAAACAAATCTGAGTAGCATTAAGCCCAAAAATTCTCCCAAATTTTAATTCACATTAAGGGGTCAGAAAGACAGCTCACTGTATTAAAGTCCTTGTTAAAGCCTGACAATGGAGTCCACCCCTGAAATCCATAAAGGTATAAGGAGAATCAAAGTACAAAATTGTCTTCTGACCGCCACCACTCCCTTTCCAACATACACACTCTAACAGAATGCTGTCTCATGGAAAGCAATTCTAGATAATCAAGAAAGCAGAAAAGAGCCGGGCGGTGGTGGCGCATGCCTTTAATCCCAGCACTCGGGAGGCAGAGGCAGGTGGATCTTTGTGAGTTCGAGACCAGCCTGGTCTACAAGAGCTAGTTCCAGGACAGGCTCCAAAGCTACAGAGAAACCCTGTCTCAAAAAACCAAAAAAAAAAAAGAAAGCAGAAAAGAATTGTATAAAGAAGACTTTATAAAACATGCATTTCTCAGCTAATCAATTAAGTTCCAAGAAGTATGGGTAACACAGCCAGCTTCTTGACACCCACAAGCTCACAAGCTCTACTAGTTCTGCCATTGTGGCCACCTTCAATTTCTCTACAGCACCCTTGGTGGCTCGCTCTCTTCATCCTCATATTGTCTCTCTCTCCCAAACAGAGATTCTCTGTGTAGCCCTGGCTGTTAGTGGCTGTCTTCCTCTTTTTTGTTTTTTTGAGACAGGGTTTCTCTGTGGCTTTGGAGCCTGTCCTGGAACTAGCTCTTGTGGACCAGGCTGGCCCGGAACTCACAGACATCCTCCTGCCTCTGCAGCTTCACTCATGCCCTCCCTCCCTATGTCAATGCCAGGGCCTACTCACTCCAGCCACATTCATCCCCTGGGCACAGCAACCACTTCTAGCTTTGCCACTACCCAACAAAGGCGACCACTCACCTGGCTTTCAGTCAGTGGGAGCCAATAGATGCAGGGAGCTGCCTTAGTCTTACGGAAAAGGTCATCTAGCAACTTGGCAGGTGGCTCCTCCTGAGCCTTTTCTGTGTGGGAGGAAATCACCATCAGATGTATAAAACCCTCCGACCCCACCCACCTGGGTCCCTGGTCCCTCTAACCAGGAGGAGACATGAACACCCTACCCTCCTAAGTACCTTTCTTCTCACTCTTCTTTTCTTTAGATTTTGCACGCTCTTTGCGGCGGCGGTCACGGGACCGTGATCGGGAGCGGGGACCCTCTCGAACTTTGTCCCGATCCCATTCTCGCTCAGACCGAGTTCTCTCCCGACGTTCCATTTCTCGCTCCCGTTCTGCCCATTGCTCCCGCACAGCCCGTTCCTGCTCCCGTTGCTCTGCCCGGGGGTGGGGTGGTGGCTGGACTGGGGGTGGGGGTGGAGGGTGCAGGGGCCTTGGTGCTCCCTGATCCTCTGTCTTAGTTTCAGAAGGCCGATCAACCAAGAGTCCCCGGTGATAGTCCAGCTGTGGGCAGAGGGACAAGGACAGTCAAGGCAGAGGTTAAATCATTTCCAATGAAGGAGTCCAGGTACCAGGGATACAAAGAGAGGAAAAAACCACAGTATTGGTGACTGCAGGTTTGCTGAAGGTCTCAGAATCCACCGAATATGGCTGCCTCTGCTCATTCCCTCCTTTTCCTTAGGTCTCTCACCTCGTCTTGCTCAGCATAGTCAGCACAGAGGAATTTGGGGTTGGACTGGGGCCACTTGACCCCATGCAGAGCTGTGCGGGTGGCGACGGCTTCCTCTACTGTGGAGTACTGGTAAGGAGAAGCAGAGAGGCATGGAGCGTCTTTAGTCCTCTCCACTCGCTACAGTGCCCTCGAGCTGCCCAAACTAAAGAGTCGGCCTCTTTGCTCACCGTTACAAAGCAATGAGATTTGATCTTGTCAATCCAGAAGGCCTCTTCTACTAAAGTTCCTGTCCGCCCCAGTAACTCCTTCAGCTGGCCTAAAGTGAAGGGACGAACCTGCCAATGAAAATGAACTTTCAAGGTCTTAAGGAAGGCAGCATACCTATATATCTTGCATTAAGTATCCAGAGGACCCGGGCCTGAGTCACAGCACTCACACGTGGATGCTGAGAACTTGGAGAGCATTAGGCTCGTAACTGCAGAGGCATCTCTCTAGCTCCTACCCAGTGTGTTAAACCCTGAAGGAAAGGAGCCCACAATAAGGAAACAATGACTTACCAAGTTGGAGATATGGACAATGTTACTGATCTTGCCCCTGGGTGGGGAGGGCACCTGGGCAGTCCGGACTGGGTCGTCAATTGTAATGGAAACTCCAGACTTCTGCTGGCTAATGGACCTCCGGGTTAAGGTCTCTCCTAACATCACTGAGAAGAGAGAGCAGGAGCAGTTTTCAGGAGTCAGCTCTGCTGGCTCATGGCTCCCTTCCTTTCATTCTCTACTCAGCAGCCACTCTCCCATCCAGATGTGCCAACGTGCAAGGGCAGACCGGTCTCCTTAGTGTGGAGACTTGACCATCAGGCGACTCAAACCCGGGAGATGCCAGGCACAGAAAACCTTTGACATGTAAGGCAGAAGGCGCCAAATGCCCAAATGGTTCCTATGTAGTCCTCAGAGAATTCAGACACCTCACCTACCTTTCTTTACTTCATGCTCCACAGGTGGAGGCAAGGCCACCTCTACTGACACCTGGGGAGGTACAGGGGGTTCTGCTTCAGGCTCCTTTTCTTCTTCCTCTTCCCTCTGCCCATTCTCCTGGCCCTCTGCAGGCACTACCTATACAGATATGAGAAAACAGAGACCATCGGTCACCACACTGGCACATTCTCTTCAGACTCTGGCTCCCACAGAGACAGCAGTGGCATTAACTTTACACATCCCGTCCGCTGTGGGACGTTATTCTCGGTGACTCCCAACTCTTGGTTTAAGACAGGGTCTGTGAAGTCCTGGCTGTCCTACAGATCCATATGTGCATCAGGCTGGCTCTGAATTCAGAGAACTGCTTGCCTCTGCCTTCCTGGAAATAAAGCCATGTGCCACTATGCCTGGTTAAAAAACTTTTATTGAAACAAAAACAACATTTAACTATTTGTGTGCCTACATACACAGAGGCAATGAATGGTCTCTGTGGAAGTCAGAACAACTTTACGAGCTGATCTCTGCCATATGGGTCCTGAGGAGTGCAGTCATGCTTCCCAGTAGGCCCTTTACCCACTCACTGAACAATCTTGCTAGTCTGGACCTTGTTTTCTGCATGAGGGAAGATGTTAAAGTACTATTTGAGGCTTTAGTTTCAATTCTGGTATTGAGGCGCAAGCTGCTCAAACAAGAGTAACGAACTGGTGCGGTTGTACTCTGTATCTGAACCCAGCCCTCAGCGGTCTGCTCTTACCCACGGCCTCACTCCTGATGCAGTACTTTTACCTGAGTGACAGTTCGGCATATTTTCAGTCCTTTGTCGTGGGATCCATCGTCACCATTCCGCTCTGTCTCGTCCTCAGAGATCCGGGAGTCGTCAGCATGAAGATCCACAACAGCCTCCTGCCCCGCCAGGGGTTTGATGTCGGGGATGAGGCTCTGGGACACAGATAGCCCCGCCACCCCGTTACACTGGGCCCATGTCTATCCCCACCTGAACACATCGCACCCCCTTCCCTGCCCCCCACCTCACCTTGAGTGACTCAGTAGTGATGCTGATGGAAGGTTTCTTCTGCGTGGTGGCGGTGCTGGCTCCCCAACGGCGCTTTCGACCAGGCTGGCCCCCCTCTGTGTCACTGTTTCCGGCTTGCACCCCCTTGGTAGCTGCTGTCCCCAAGAAATAATAGAACCCGACAGTTAGATGGCCTCAGGCTCCCTGCTAGCTCAAACCATAACACTTAAAGTTAAGAAAATACTCTTTTTGGGGGATTGGGTGGGGGAGGGCACTAAGGAACGAAGGAAGGATGATGTTGTTTCTTTCTTATAGATGGAAACTATTTGTCTGCAAAAAGCAGAAGGGGGCACCTAGCTGGCCGAACCCAGGGACATGAGCACACTGCAGGACTATATGACCTTCTATGGCCATCCAATCAAGTTCTGCAATAGGTGTGTGGGCAGGCATGATGATACAAACCTTTAATCCCATCACTTGAAAATGTAGAGGACTATCTGTGAATTCAGAACTAGCCTGGTCTATACAGCAAATTCCAGGCCAACCACCAGAGTTCCTCAGTGGGAAGACAGTTAAAATGACTGTAAGAAGCAGTCATTTAAAGTATAAAATGGTAAGCATTTTTGGGAGTCTAACTACAAATTCAAGGTCAGATACCTGAAAGAACAATATTTCTCTAAGAGCTGGGTGTGGCAGCACATGCCTGTAATCCCAGCTACCTGAGAGGATGTGGCAGGATTCAGTTTGCGGCCAGCCTGGTCTATGTAGCAGAGACCTTGTCTCAAAAATCAGTACAAAGAAGAGCATAGATTGGAAACCATCTGAGGCACAGCACTCTCCCTAAACGTGGCTGGAGCTGAGGAAACTGGTGTGGTCTGCTTGCTAGCATGGGCAAGATCCTGGGTCAACCCTCAGTAACACACCCACAGGTAACTGGAGAAACAACAGGATTGGCTCAAAGGGGAAAAAAAAAAAGAAACCTACATGTGTAGGGGAGGCAAAGACTCACTAGGTGGAGGGGATAGAGAACTGCCCCCTACCAAGAATGCTACTGGGAAGAACTGGGATTCTATTAGTCTGTGAGCAGTTTTTATAACTTTTGCCAGGGATTTGGAGCTAGACTTACAGACAACGGAGATTTTCCTCTTGAAGGATTTGGGCATCGAACTCTGTATGGAGAAGATAAGGAAGAGAGAGAGAGATACCCCACAGAGAGGGGGGAGGAGGTTAAATGGGCAATCTTAGCATAAACGCCAAAGACACACAGAGACAGAGAGAAAGAGACACCAACAGATAGAGACCAAAACAGAAGCAGCAAACGGCAAAAAACGAAGCAGAATCAATGCAAGTTAGAGGAAAACTTAAAACCAAACATCACAGGGAAACTCATCTATCTCATTTCACACCAGCGTATTAGCTTTACCAGAAATAAGCTAGAAGAGGAAGTCAACAACCTCCCAGCTGCTTAATTAACCTTTGATTTTGTTTTTTTGAGATAGAGTCTCACTATGTAGCCTAGGCTGGCTTCAAACTTGTGGCAGTCCTCCTGCCTCAGCCTCCCAAGCGCTGGGATTACAGGCATGAGCCACCATGCCCAGCTCTCTCCCTTTTCCACTGGATCTAAGGGATGAGGGTATCAAAACCCAATGAGCTACGCCCAGACCTGGTGCCTGGGCCCTCTCAGGTTCTTCCTTGCTAATGTGAAAGATACAAAAGAATCAGCTCTTGAGATGGCAACTTAAACAACTTTCCCTTACTCCCCGATGCAGAGTCTGACATCTTAATAGGATGTGGGGTGCTTGCAAAACACCCAGACCAACCCTAGCACGGAGAGAACTACACTAGAGTCACGGAAGAGGAAGCTCCTGAGTCAACAGCTAGCAGAGAACTGGAAAGTATCTCCTGGGTAAAGAGGTTTTGGTAAAGGGCAGGCAGCCCCAGGGGAAGCCTCAGCACCTCTAGCCACCACCCTTACTCCAGCAGGGCCTTAACGCTACCCTTTCAAATAGGGTTCAAACCTCAGGGGCTCTGGCCAAGGGTCAAAACCAAAATCAACCCAAGAGACAGATTTGGGCAAGTCTCTTCCCAGACACTCAGTGGGAGTAATAATACAGACAGAACAAAGTATTGGGGTGGGGTGGAAGGGAAACAACACACTTTTAGATTTAGGTGCTTATTTCTGGAAAAACTAAGACCACCCTCCCTACCACCCACCCTTCTAAAGGGTAGGGCAGAACCCTCTTATCCTTCCCCACCCACCCCAACCCCACCTGTCATCTAACCAAGTCTCCTTGGTCTCTCTTTAGGGTCAGCCTGACCCCTAGTTGGGTTGCTCATGATGGGTAAGTTAGTGAGAAAGGCGGGGGGAAGTCTTAATTAAAACAATAAAAACACGAACCAAATAAATAAACCCAACAAAAAAAAATCAGAGAAATAAAGAAATGAAAATAACAGAGTAAAGAGGAAGTAGAAAATAAAGGATAAACTAGGATATGACAAATGTTCCAGGTACCATCTCACACCTGGGATCTTCAGTTCAGCCAATCGCACCTCACTGTGTACTGTATCTAGTCAACCGCCGGTCCAATCAGAATGAGCCCTCCCTGCTAGGCGTTGTGCAATTGGTGGGGGGTTGGGTTGGCAAAAAAGGTGGGCGCACGGCGTGGTAGTCAGCGCGGCATTGCCAGAGTCCTCCCAGGGGCGCAGGGGAGGCGGGAGGGAAACGTGTGGGGGGACGCTGCCCAGTTTCCAAGATGTCAAGACAGTTCACTGGCGATGGCCAGACTCAGCGAGGGGCAGAGGGGGGAATGGGGACAGAACATCAGTCCTGGCCCTGTAGGGCATCATCTTGCAGTCCCTGATGAGATGGCCTGTGAGTAGCAGGAATGCTCCTTGCCTTTTATGAGGCAGGCAGGACCCTAGTCCACCAGTGGCAAGCTGCAGCAAATACCACCACCCAATACTTGGAATCCAGGTGATGACTCCAAAGTCCCTTCCTCCTCTGAATGTAACTGGGGAGGGGTCCTTTCACCGAGGAGGATCATGGAGCCTCTGATGAAGGTAGCCCGGGGCAGTAGTAGATGAACTTCCCCAGGACCTGGAACACATTCGGCAGAAAGATCGAAATATGTCTTCTGGGTTGTGGTTGGCATCTCCTTAGGGACTCCAGCTGAGACAGTGGTTCCAGGCAGGTGGATGAGTGAGTCCCTGCCTCCAGGGATGGAGAAGTTGGAGCAACCAACATACTGCTGCCCTTCACCATGGACAACAGGGACCATAAGAAAATCCATTTGATGAGCAAGTGGTGACACATGGGTTGGGCTGTCATCAGCTTTAAATCCCTGGGGTACAGACCCTAGACTTCTCTGCAGGGTTCCTAGTCGGCACAGCTTAAGCCATGGGTCCCACTCAGTGTTTACAGCATGGCACTGTGATCACACACTGCCTCTTAGGTTTCTTGGTCCCTAGATGGGAATCCCAACAGTCTGTAGCAAACAAGGCAACCCACAGTCTTTGATAGGTAAGGGCATGTGGGCAGGCGCCCCAGCACTGGCACAAACTCTTCTTGGGGTGTCCCAAGTAGGGAGATGATTCAAGTCCACCCCTTTCCAAATGCTTTTGTTTCTCAATACGAGTCTCTCCACAACAGTGCTCTTCTTAGCCCCCTGACGTAAGCAAGACAGGGAGGCAAAGGGGCCCATCACAGGAGCCCATACACATGCCCCCTCTGGCCAAGACACCTGGATAGCAGACTCGGCTCTGATTGGGCGGCTCAGTAGCAGCGGGTGGGTCCAGAGGTAGAGGCGGCATCAGCGATTGGCCAGTTGGGCAGGGTTATATTTTACGGGCGGATTACCGTACATGAGGTACTTGGACAAAGTTTTACGGGGAAGAAGGACCTTGTAATAAATAATATTCTGCACATCAAATCACTTTCACCGGCCCCCACCCCCGCAACACACACCAGAGAAAGGCTACACACACAACAGCCCCTCCCACCCTACAATAATACCACTCCCAAACCCAGCTAATTCTATCTCTTTAAGAGCCAAGAAGACTTCGCTGGCTCCAATGTGGGAAGCCTCTTGAATTGGGTACAGGAAAAAAGGTAATACACACACACAAAAAAAAGGAGACAGAGGAGCCTTATGGCCTTATGGATAACCCCAGTGCTGGCTTATAAGAAGTGTACCTCTGTAATGAGACCACTGGGGGGCAGAAGAGCAACAAAAAATTCCTCCGCATAGTTGATCTGGTAAGAGCCACCAAGGGCCACTAGGTGGCGTTGAGTGCCTTTAAGCCTTTAAAAGGGAGGGAAAGCTCAAGGAGTTAGCTTCACGTGAGCTTCAGCAGCAGGAAAAGCTGTGCCTGGGCTTCAGAAAAAAGGACCATTAACAGATCTGCAAATTATGAGTCTGGTCTGCACTACTTCCCACTTAGGGAAAGGAAATCAAACAGCCCTGTCCCCATCACAAGGGGTATCCCTTGCTAAACCAGCGAATTCTCCTGATCCAAGGCCCTGCCTCGTCCCCTCTGAAGTCATCCCACTGTGTAAGAGGGATCACCAGGATGGTCTAGTCTCCCTAGGCCCACGTTCTGCCCACCCGCCCCATCAGGTGGCTTGGCTAGTTACCTCTTTCTTCTCCTCTTCTTCAGCACTGCCCTCTGGGCGCTCGTCATTGCTGACGTGGTCTGCAATAGGCACAGGAGGCTCTGGAACCTCGTTTTCAGGTCTGTTCTCACTCGTGTCCATGGTCACTTCCTCCTTCTCTTCACTGACAGGATGAAAGAGGTTGAAGGAAAGGCAGGAGAGAATGAAGGGGAAGAGAGAGCGAGATGTTAGCTTTGGCTATAAATTCTCAGTGTCTCCTTACTTGGGTGGGATTGTAACAGCTGCCTTTTAGATCACACTAGAACTTGGCCTGCACAGGAAAGTGGGAATGTTTCCCTTGGGGAAAAAGCACGGATTACAGTGACCGATCCTGGTCACCTGGTCCCTGGATGGAACATGTAGACACCCAGGACCCAAGAGTTCTCAGGTACTAACTCCACAGTTCTCTTGCCCAAAACAAATATCCTCCTCTAAAAAGTCCTTCAAAAGTTATTTCAACTTGTCCATCGGCTGTGGTCTCCCTATCCCCTAGTCACAGGCACCTTTACATAACTAAAGGGAACCTGGCTCCTCTATTAAAAAGGCATGGCTGGTGCAAATGATCCTGGCCTTGTGTTAAATCAACGGTTTAATAAGCAAGTGCCTCATAGTCCACATGATCTGGAGACACCAGGTACAGAGAAGGGCGAGGGGCTGCAGGGAGAGTGCAGGGTTGGTAGCACAAACCCTGGGAACCCTGAAACTGCTGAGCAAGTATGGAAGCTGGAAGAGTCAGGCCAATTTTACCTGCTCACAGTAAACTGTTCTTACATTTGACTCTTCCCCAGTCTCTCCCACTCTCTCATTCCAACTTCCAAGAGATAAAAAGAGCAGTCCTCCCAAGTCAGTCCCTCCCCTCCCCTCCCCCAAACATGGACCCCACTCTCCCACAAGTTAGCACCCACTTCAGACAAAGAAACCCCGAGACTCCATTAGATAAAACACATCCCTACCTTTCCGTCACCACCCTAACTTCTAACCCCCCTGCCCCACTACTAGGCTTAAAAAACAACAATCAAATCAGGATGGTCGGGGGCCCAAGTGACAGAGAAGGAAAACCAAGACTCCCCAGGCCAGTAACTAGTACCGGAAAACCCAGCATTCCCAACAGGCTGTCTGACATACAAGGGGTCAGAAAAGCCTCCCTAGGATAGGCAGTGAGAGATGCAAAACTGAGGGGGAGGGGGAAGTCAGGATTGAGCCCCCTGCTAACAGGCCCCCACAGAAACACGTGATTTATCTGCTTAAATCTTGAAGAAAGGCTTATCAAAAGCCAAACCAAAACAAACGACCTATTTCTTGGAGAGGGCAACTGGGGCCAATTAGAAACGAAGCAGGAAGGACAAAGGGAGAAAGCGGAATGCCTGAAAACAGATCAAAATGAAAGACAGTGAAAGCCATGAGGAAGCTAGGGAGGCAGGCGGGCTGGAGGTGGGGAAGGACACATGGGGATGCGAGGCTCTCACCCTTCTTTGCTGTCTGATAACATGATTTTTTTTTCTCCCCCTGGAAGTGCTGTTTATCCCTTTCTGGAATGGAAGAAATAACAAAAACCAAACAAAAAAAATCCTAAAAAAATTAAAACAACAACAACAAAAAAACAAAACCCCAAACCAAACAAACCACCTTCCTTGCCCCGAGATCCCACCACCGCTTCCCAGGCACCCGATCCAGAGAGAGAAAATCAAGATGCAGCAACTGGGGATCCAAAAAAAATGGTAAATGGAAGGGGAGGTGGTGGTGGTGGAGCGGGGAGGCTAAAATAGATCTGGCTTTTAAGAGATAAGCGTTTAAGTCCTCACGGCAAACCCCGAGTTCAGCCGGATGGGTCTCTCTGGAAGAAGAGGAGGAAGAGGGCCAGGCTGCTGGTAGTAGCTGGTTCTATTGTATTGGCGAAGCGGCAGCGATCAGCCGGAGACATGCAGGGGAGCCATCTTGCCACTTACCCAGCAGCCCGTGTGTGCGGATGGGGGAGGGCCCTGATGCAGCAGGGGAGGGGAAAGAGGGAGGGAGCTGAGTGAGCAAGGTTCTTATCCTCTGGCAGGCCACAGGGAGTCAACTGGCTCGAGAAGCCGGGCCTTTTTCCTTCTTTTCTCAGGTTACCACAGCTACAGAGAGAGGTCTAGTGCTAACGGGGCCAGGGTGCTTTCTCCCAGTCTTCCCGGGGGCAAAGAAGGGGCCAGGTGGGAGAACACACAGTTACAGCTGCCTGATTGAAGACATAAATTAAGTGAAGTAAAACAGCAGAGTTGGGAATGAGAAATGATTAAAAGAAAAAAGTTAAAGCCAAAGTGGGAAGATTTTTAAAAGATGACCAAAATTTCTATTCTGCCCTCAGAACATTGAGACACATTTTTTTCTTAATGTGTCCATCACTCTCCAAGCTAGAGAGCTTCCATGCTGCTCACCCCCCACAATGACTACAGGTAACCTGTCTGTTTCAAATGAATGGTGGAGGAAAGTGGATAAACCTGGGAGGAGAGCTCCTTCTCCAAAAGAGAAAAGGATGGGTGTCTCGGAGGGATAACAGATCCGTGTTCCCAGTCTTTAACAAGGCTGCTTGGCCCTGAAATTGCCAACAACTCTTAAGGAAAGGCCAGGAGGTCTTGCACTGCTAAAGCTGGAAGGCTTCTGAAGCAGACAAGACACTAGAGGTGAGAGGTGTCGCTTGGACAAGGGAGGATGAGATTAGCTGAGCACAACGAAACTGGGAGACACCCAAAGACAGTAGTGATGGGAATCTTCACAGATTCCGACTATGAAGTCGGAAGCGGACCTGAACAAAAGATGCATTCCTGTCGGACTCAGTGGTTCAAAACTACAATCCCAGGACTTGAGAGACAGGCGCAGGAGGACTGCTAAAGGTTTGAGACCAACCTGTCACAAAACAGCAACAACAAACAAAAAGCACCCCACTCCATAATAGCAACACAACACTAAGAGACTGGACAAGCTCATGTGCCAATTGAGACTTAACTCCTCTTCCTGATGGCAGACAGAATTGTAGCACCAGAACAGCTTCTCAGAACTTCTCTGCAAGCTCTGGAGAAAGGAGTGTGTGTGTGTGTGTGTGTGTGTGCCCGCCTGCACCCTGAACTCAGAGATCAGCCTGCCTCTGACTCCAGAGTGCTGGGATTAAAGATGTGTGATCAGGGCTTTTAGATAGGAATGGAACTGTCTTCATGCTGTTTAAAACCCTAAACTTACTGCCCAACAACGCATGCTGAAGGGACGCTCATCCATTACTTTAACAGTTCTCTTTCACAGTGATCCCCTCAGAAGGTAAGGCAAGATCCTGTATGGGGCTCAAAAAAAAAAAAAAAAAAGAAAAGGGAACCCAGGAATCTCAGACCTTTTACAAATTGTGAGATAGTGGCCAAATTCACGAATTTCTCCTATCTTCTGTAAGTGTTGCTAATAATATCCACCCCAGGGACAGTGTGAGCTCTGTGGGGTCTGGCTTGGCTGATGTTGCAAATCTAGTTAAGACTATGTAGGAAATACAGGTAGAGGTAGCAGTCACTGGAGGTACCACATCTCAAGCTTTGTTTTTTTTCTAATTCAAAGGGTAGATACTTTCTCTGATGTTAAAACATTTAGTGATGGGATGACAAGTTTTGACAATACCTTTATCACTCTGAATAATAATAATTAGGTTATTGGCCACTTATCTCCACCCTGCAAAGTTCCTCAGAGGTATGGACTGTGCACTTTGGCCCCTAGCTCAGGGTCCAACACAAATACCCAATATGGGGGCTGGAGAGGTGGCTAGAGGATCTCTGGCTGTTCTCCCAGAGATCCTGAGTTCAATTCCTGGCAACCACATGGTGGCTCCCTCTTCTGGCTTGCAAGCACACATGCAGGCAGAATACTGCATATATAGTGAATAAATCTTAAAATAAAGCAAAACAACCCCACAAAACCCACTATATAAGTACTTTCTCCCCTCCCCCCCCCCCCCCCCCCAGACAGGGTTTCTCTGTAGCTTTGGAGCCTGTTCTGGAACTAGCTCTTGTAGTCCAGGCTGGCCTCAAACTCACAGAGACCCACCTGCTGGGATTAAAGGTGTGCGCCACCACCACCCAGCATAAGTACTTCTTAATTACAGTGTAATGATAGGTAAAAAAGGGATACTTCATAAATATTTGTTGATTTAAAAGACTTTGTTCTCTGTTTCTTCATGTATGTGTGAGGGGCGGGTTCCATGCACATTGTATGTACCTGTGTGAGGCTGCACGTGGAGCCACAAGGTTAGTTGGGAATCATTTCCCTCTTCTACATTATTCATTAAAACAGGGTCTCCTTCAGGAGGCAGAGGCAGGGAGATCCCTGTGAGTTCAAGGCCAGCCTGGTCTAAAAATTGAGTTTCAGGACGGTCAGGGCTAAGACACAGAGAAACCCTATTTTGCAAAAAACCAACAAAACAAAAACAAAAACCTGGGTCTCTCATTGAGCAGTGGTGGTGCATGCCTTTGATCCTAACAATGGAACTAGCTATGTAGGTCTTGAACTCAGAGAGACCTTCCAGCCGCTACTCCTTTCTGATGCTGGGGTTACAGGTATGCACCATCACATCTGGGTTGTCACTGAACTTTTATATATACATAATGTATATGCATGTTTGTTGTATTTTTTTGGGACAGGGTTTCTCTGTGTCACCCTAGCTGTCCCAGAACTCACTCTATAAACCAGGCTGATCTTGAACTCACAGAAATTGGCCTGCCTCTGCCTCCTGAGTGCAGGGATTAAGGTGAGCCACCACTCAGCTAAGATTTGTTCCTTCTATGTCTACCCACACACATACATACATAAATGCATGTAACAACAGTTATGAGAGAAGAGGCCATAATTTTTTTTTTTTTTTCGAAACAGGGTGTCTCTGTGACTTTGGAGCCTGTCCTGGAACTAGCTCTTGTAGACCAGGCTGGCCTCGAACTCACAGAGATCCTCCCGCCTCTGCCTCCCAATTGCTGGGATTAAAGGCGTGTGCCACCACCGCCCTGCGAGGCCATGAATTTGAAAGACAGCAAGGAAGGGTATATGGGAGCTTCAGAGAGAGAAAAGGGAAGGGAGAAATGATGTAATTATAACCTCTAAAAATAAAAGAAAAAGAAATAGACTTATTATTTTATAAGTGTTATGCCTGCAAGTATGTATGTGCACTGAGTGTGCCTGGTCACCATAGAGGCCAGAAGGGGGCAGGGAAATCCCTGGATTTACAGATGGTCACGCGCCATGTGTGCTAAGAACGAACCTGGGTCCTCTACAAGAGCAGCCAGTGCTCTTAACCTCTGATTCACCTCTCCAGCCCCTTCTATTTCCTTTGATAAATTTTATGGGATCCAAGAATTCGTAAGACACTATTTTCAGAAAACAAGGAATCCTTGAAACTCCCATCTTTTTTAGACAAAAGGCATCTTTCTCTCTCTACCCCTTTTGTTAGCTCTTGAACAAATGTTTCTGACCTGTAAAGTTGTACTGGGAACAGGAGAGGAGACAGGCAGGGATCCACAAGCCCCGGGCAAAGCATCACAGCTCAGAAGAAAAGGACAGAATTATTTAAATATTAACATATTACAATATGAACAACCCAAGAGAAACCAATGGAAAAGGCCATTTCTATAGGCATGTATGTTTAAACTTTAGTTATTATAGAAAAATCCTAAAATGCTATAGACCCTAGATGAAAACTTAATTAAGAAATAATGAAACTTGACAGTATGATTTGGAGGGTTTATCCTTATATACAAACTTCTCAGTAAGCCAACTCTGGTATCAAATTTATGCTTTTTTTTTGTTTTAAAAAATATATCATTTGGGATACTGGCATCTAAGTCTCTCTAGGAGCATCAGACTGTCAAACTGGTTTAAAGTATTTCCTTCCTTTTCTCAAGGCACAAGGACAAATAAGCATAGCATCAAGAGACTGAGGATGCTACCGTTGACTAGGTCTGTGTATACAGAGGGCTGTATCTAGAAAAGGTCAGTAAATGAATTCACTACTGCCCATCAACAACTGCACCCTTTTCACTTCTTATTGTACCTTCTGAAATTTTTTTTTTCCTCTTTAAACTTGGTCTTGGTGCATAAGCCAGGGCCAGCCTTCAATACAAGATCTGGGATTGCAGGTGTGCACCGCCACTGTTTTCCTTGCAAGCAGAGCATATTTTATGTGGTGTGGTCTCATGTGTGCATCACGCTCACCAAGTTTTTTCATGTAGACACTGGGGATCAAACTCAAGTTCTTATGCATACAGCAAGCATTTTATCAACCAAGCACACATGCTCTCTTTTCTCTCTCTCTAACCCTCTATTGTTTTTCTTTTCTTTTCTTTTCTTTTCTTTTCTTTTCTTTTCTTTTCTTTTCTTTTCTTTTTTTTTTCAAGACAGGGTTTCTCTGCAGCTTTAGAGCCTGTCCTGGACCTAGCTCTTGTAGACCAGGCTGGCCTCGAACTCACAGAGATCTGCCTGCCTCTGCCTCCCGAGTGCTGGGATTAAAGGCGTACGCCACCACCGCCCGGCTCCTCTACTGTTTTTAATATAAAAGGAAAGCATTATTCTTTTGCTGTAGGAGACTTTTTGCTATATTCAGCACAGGCAAAAGGCTGGACTTTGGAACACAGCTTGAACAAGTCTGGACCGAGGACTCCCAGATCCTTGCCCCGAGCAAGGAAAAAACGACACCACTACCACTACTGTCTTATAGGAAGGGTGTCCTGGAGCTCTCCATGTAGACCAGGCTGTCCTCATACTCACACAGCAACACCCACCCCGTTTCCACCTCTTCATGCTGGGACTAAAGGGGTGTGCCATAACACCTGGCTCACTTCTTACAGTTAGACTACCTCCCATACAATCAGAATCAAATAGGTTTAACCAACAGGTGTAAGAATGGTCCTTGAAGTAAATTATAATCTTTGCCTAACACTTTACTGTTTTTTTATTTTGTAGTCATATGGTGTTGAGACAAAAGGAAAACCAAGAGTTAAGTCACCAATGCTCTTTGCTACTTAATATTTGTAAAAGAATCCACTTTCTAAGTTGGCAAGGGCTCTAGAACATCAGGCTGCTAAGATCAGGAGTGCTGCCAATCAATCAGTTGAAAGGTAGGAAACCTACAAAATTTATTTACCAAATTCTAGGTCAGAACAGTGTAGGGCTTCAGCCTGTGAAACCATCTTTTTGTCAGGTTGTTGAACAGACTGCTTACCGCAGATCATGACAACAGACAATTCCATTTGCCCAAGTCATCTACCCTGTCAGAATTAATACAACTGGATTATCTTAGTCATAAAATGAAGGTCAAAATCACCTCAAGGCAGTGAAAAAACTCTGCATATAACTCCAAGCTTCATTTGCTCTGCAATGGAATGGAAAAATCAAATCCAGAAATAAAGGCATTTCTCAAACAACAAAAAAGCCTCTTTACCTAGGACCTTGCAGATATTTAAAGGTGTGCAGATGCTACTTTCCCACATGCACAGTAAGCAGTTCTTCAAGGGGGGAACAAGCACTTTCAAACTGCACATGTGCACCTTTACGGAATGGGCAAGACCATAATATGACTGAGTGACATACAAAGGAAAATTCTGCCCCACTTTGTCACAGGCGGTGTAAACTGGGGTTCTGAATACCTTCCAGAATCCCACAAGTTTCATTTTATGAACCTAGAAGAAAAACCCTTTCCCAAAGGATGATGAACCCTGTTCTCACAACAGAAAAACTAAACCTTTTCAAAAGGAGTTTCTGAATTTAAAAAAAAAGGCCACAAGATGGCAGCAGAGGCAAGAATATGAGCAAAAATGTAGCAATGTAGCAAAGCCACAGCAGAGAACAAAACTATCATTAGTCACAGGAAATGAGATTAGCATACCACTTGCCTTCCACCCTCCAAACTAGAGAGAATGTTGGAAGCTCTCTTAAGTGTGTAAATGATCAAACCTTATATATATAGGACATTTTTCAAAGCAATCCACAATCCCTGATGTTTAAAGTTAAGCAATTTTACTATTTTAATACTTCATTTTTCATGAGAATTTGAGATGCTGATGCCAGGAATTCTGAGTGAGCGAGTAAGTAAATAAATTCATACATAAATATTTAGAGACAGAATTTCTCACCATAGCAGGCTGGCCTTGAAACTTACTATGAAGCCAAGGATGACATCTGATCCTCCTGCTTCCACCTCCAGAGTGTGTTCCACCACGCCTCTTTTCTCTTCTTTTCTTTCGTGAGGCAGAGAATTGGTACTTATCCCAGGCTAGCCTTGACCTTTCAATTGTTCTACCTCAGCCTCCCCAATACCGGGATTGTAGGAGAGCACTGGGGTGTGCACATGACACCTGTCTTGCTTCAATAACTTAATTTACAATACAAAGCCCAGAATAATGATTATCTATTTAACTACAAAATTAATAAGACACGGATATTTCTTTTACAATTTAAGTGCTAAAAAACTCATATTAACTCTAAGAACAGTGTCTTGAGAGGGCCTCCTACTTGCTGTGCTGTGCTCTTAAAACACCGACTGGTACAGGCCACTCACCGAAGTGACAGGCAGAGATGAGGGAAAGCCATGCTCCTATGTAGCTAGTCTTCTTTTTGGCTTTGCTTTATGAGGCAGGGTATTGCTATGTGGTCCAGGTTGACCCTAAACTCACAATCTTCCTGCCTCAGTCTCCAAATGCTTGTGCCACCATGCCCAGATTTGTGTGACTTTTTTTTGAGATAAGGTCTTTCTATGTCACCCTAGCTGTCCCATAATTTCTTAGATAGACCAGACTAACCTCCAACTCAGTAATCTGCCTATCTCTGCCTCTTGAGTCTGAGATTAAAGGCGTGTGCAAGTAATCTGTCTATCTCTGCCTCGAGTCTGAGATTAAAGGTGTGTGCAAGTAATCTGTCTATCTCTGCCTCAAGTCTGAGATTAAAGGCGTGTGCAAGTAATCTGTCTATCTCTGCCTCGAGTCTGAGATTAAAGGCGTGTGCAAGTAATCTGTCTATCTCTGCCTCGAGTCTGAGATTATAGGCGTGTGCCATTATGCCCAGTCTATAGACAAGACTTATTCAAGCACTGGCCTGGAACTCACTATGTCAACCAGTCTGAATTCAAACTTGTGACAATTCTCCTGTCTCATCCTCCTGGGCATTATGTGTGCCTATTTATTAATTTTTAAACAGCATTTCATCTAGCTGCTGTCAAATCTGCCATGGGACCACTGGAGTTTAGTCCTCTTTTGCCTACCTTGAAAATGGGATTACAGGTACAAACTGCCATGTCTAGCTTTAACAGCCCACTTTATCACACTGGGTTCTTAGGCTCATATGGAAGAGCCTGGTGAATGTGATTAGGACGCTGAGTTAGGATGCATTAATCCCCTATTCTGTTGTTAATCCCCTATTCTGTTGTTACACTCAGGTGCCTGTTAAAAGGAGCCACCTATTTCAGCTCAAAGGTCCCAGATGTTTTCTAATCCTGGATCACTATTTTCCAAACCACTTTAATGTTCTGCAAGTTGAGGTCCTACTATGGTGACATTAAAGTCTGGCCTCTGTCCATTAAAAGTCTGCCTGTGTGTTTAAAAGGAAACCAGGACTGCTGAGTCAGAGAAACCCTCGTGCATAAAGAATGATCCCACACTTGATGTTCCTTGTTATGTTCTTACTTACACAGTGTGAAGAATCCTTTCTGATTCTGGCAGATGAGAGATCTGAGTCTCTGAGGTTTGAGGCTGTGTGGCAGCTGGTGGCTCTGCCTCTCCAGCTTCACACTTCTTTGGGCTCCCCTGTTAATGGAGAGCAAAAACAAAGCAAAGAATTTAATCCTGTTAGGTTCCTTTTCTTTAACCCGTAGTTAGTAAAACAGGGCAGGACATACATAGTATACAGGTAGGACAGACATTCAAATATGGCCATCTTTGTTATTTTACCTCGAACTCACAAAAAACGCCTGCCTCTGCCTCCCAAGTACTGGGATTAAAGGCATGCACCACCACCGCCCAAAGTCGATGCCTTTTTTCTTCCTCCTCCCTCCTCTTCCCGAGACGAGTTCTTGGCACAGCCCTGGCTGTCCTAGAATTCATTCTTTGGACCAGACTGGCCTTGAACTCAGAGAAATGCCTGCTTCTGCTTCCCTAGTGCTTGTGTTAAAGGTATTCATCACCACTGCCCCTAAAATTGTTTTATTTGATTCAAGTTCTCATTTTGTAGCTCTGGCTGGCTTGGAACTCACTAGGTAGACCAGGCCAGCTTTGCAACTCCCAGACACCCACATGTTTCTGCCTCCTGAGTGCTGGGACTGAAAATATGAGCCACCATGCCTGGCTAAAGCTAGGCACTTCAAGACTTTCTAGCTGGGCCAGTGGCTGAGACCTGTTTCCTCAACACTCAGAAGGCTAAGGCTAAGGTACAGCCTACATAGCAAAACTCTGTCTTAAAACACAAAAAGAAGTCTGAGGGACATAGATCAATACTACTACTTTCCTAGTATGTGTAAGGTTAGGGGCTCTATATTTAATACTAGGAAAGGCTTTCTATAAGGGCTCGAGAAATAGTTAACATATATGAGGCCCCAAGTTCCATTCCCAACACTGCAACAACAACAAAGAAAAAGAGACAGACAGACAGACATTCTATTCTAGCAATCATTTTACTAGATTAAGGATGAGGTAGTTGGGATTAAACCTAAGGCTCCCTGCTTGCTAAGCATGCACTCTACCTACCACTGAGCAAGCACTTCCAATTCTCGGTACCCCAGAGCCCTTTTTTTGAGACAGGGTCTCTCAGCTGGGTGGTGGTAGTGTAGATCTTTATTCCCAGCACTTGGGAGGCAGAGGCAGGTGAACCTCTGAGTTGGATTACACAGAGAAACCCTGTCTCAGGGAAAACAAACAAACAAAACCCTCCCAAAAGCCACAAGAGACAGGGTCTTCTATTATGCAGCTCTGACTATCTTGGAACTCACTACGTACACCAGGCTGGCCTTGAACTCCGAGAGATCCACCTGCCTCTTAACTTCTTAGTGCTGGGATTAAAGGAGAAAATTCTTTTTTGAAAGAACAAAAAAAAAAAAAAAAAAAAAAAAAAAAAAAAAAAAAAAAAGGCCTCCCTTTCAAGGCAGATAAATGGAAGTGTCCTGAGGAAGAAACCTAGAGATGAAAACTCCACTGCTAAACTTTACACAGAGCTTTGGCTAACCATGGAGTTAAGAAGGTTTATGTAAAGGCAAAGTCCAGGGAGCTGAAGAGACAGAACACTTGCAGCTCTTGAGCTCTTGCAGGACGAGCATTCACTTCCCAGCACCTACATGCAGCTCACAATCATCCTTAACTGTAGTTCCAGGGGACTGGATGCCTCATCTCTCTGTATTCTTGTAGTTAAATACATTCATTCAGGCAAATACTCACATTAAAACAAATATTAAACAAGGTCAGTGAGATGACTCAGCTGCCAAGGACCTGAGCTCCATCCCTAAAACCACATGATGGAAGAACCAAACTCATCCTCTGACTTCCACATTTGTGCCATGGCACGCACACATGCTACCCCGCCAACCAAGCTAACAAAAAAACCAAACAACCCAAAAAACAAAATTAAGAAGCATCTTCAACCCTCTGCACTTCTTGACTTTTGTCCAGCATTGGCACACACCTGTAATCTCAGCACTTGGGAGGCTAAGGCAGGACCCTGAGTTTGAGTAAGGACACCGTTTCAAAAACACTTAACAATGGGGCAATGCAGCCTAAGGGGCGGGAGCAGCCTACCTGCTCAGGCTGTAACTTCTGGATCACACGCTTTTGCTCTGGCTCAGTCTGGCTCAGATGCCTCCCCCGGACAGAGGCTGAGGACGTGGGAGTCTTCTCCTTTGGTTCAAGGACCTGCAGCTGTGGCCCTGGTGGAGCCTCCTGATCACAAGAGGGATCTTTGGTTTCAGTGCAGCTGGTGCTGCTGTCTCTGGAGACTCCAGGGCTCAGAGACTGAAAGCACAAAATGAAATGGGGAGAGGAGTATGAACAAATGACGCACGAGCTTTTCCAGCTTTTGCTCACCTGATCCATATATACTTGACGGAGGACTCTCGTTGGTTAATAAAGAAACTGCCTTGGCTTTTTGATAGGGCAGGATTTATTCTGAGGCTTTTTGTTTGTTTGTTTGTTTGTTTTTTGTTTTTCGAGACAGGGTTTCTCTGCAGCTTTTAGAGCCTGTCCTGGAGCTAGCTCTTGTAGACCAGGCTGGTCTCAAACTCAGAGATCCGCCTGCCTCTGCCTCCCGAGTGCTGGGATTAAAGGCGTGCGCCACCACTGGATAGGGCAGGATTTAGATAGGTGGAGTAGACAGAACAGAATGCTGGGAAGAAGGGAAGTTAGTCAGACGCCATGCCTCTCCTCTCTGAGACAGACGCCATGGAGCCAGCTGCCAGGTCATACATGCTGAATCTTTCCCGATAAGCCACCACCTTGTGGTGCTACACAAATTACTAAATATGGGTTAAAGCAAGATGTAAGAATTAGCTAACAAGAGGCTGAAACTAATGGGCCAGGCAGTGTTTAAATGAATACAGTTTGTGTGCTGTTATTTCCGGGGCTAAGCTAGCTATGCGGGAGCTGGGCGGGATGAAAAGCAGGCCTGCCTGTAGCTCCTTCTACATATACTCTGAATCTTTTTTATTTATTTTTTTGATAAAGAGACTTAAGTAGCCCAAAAAGGCACTGAATTTGATATGTAGCCTAGGACGACCTTTAACTACTGATCCATTAGCCTCTACCTCCCAAGAGCTGATACAGTTATGGGTTACAAATACTTGGTCTTCCTCTAGATCTTTTTGTCTCATGTGTCTACTGTCATTTAAGTGAACAGTGTCCAACTACTTATTCAACAAATTTACTAAGTTCCATTCAGGGACTAATAAAAGAGCAGTGTATGCAACATGCTTTGTAATCAAAGGGGTTCAGAATGACCAGAGAACCCAAGGACCAATGCACTGACTCTGTAACGAAGGGAAAGTAAACAGTGGAGGCTAAACAAGAACTTTTTTGTTTTTTGTTTTTTCGAGACAGGGTTTCTCTGTAGCTCTGGCTGTCCTGGAACTAGCCCTTGTAGATCAGGCTGGCTTCAAACTCAGAGATCCTCCTGCCTCTGCCTCCTGAGTGCTGGGATTAAAGGAGTGCACCACCACCACCCGGATAAACAAGGACTTTCTATTCTTGTTAGAAATCGTTACACGTTATTCTGGGTTTCAAGACTAGTCGAGAGGAGACAGGATTCTCCACACTCACCTTTCTGCTGCTGCTTGATGCTGAACGGGAACGGGATCGGGACCGTGACCTGGACTCTGATGTTGACCTGGAGCCCATCTTGGGTCTGTCATGAGGGTTGGCGTGAACTCGAGCTTGGGATACATCTCTGTGTTTAGGTCTTGGAGATGACTGTGGGTGGGAGGCTGAGCTGTCGGGTGACTGAGATCTGGACCTCGAGCTGGAGGAGGAAGGTGAAGAGGACCGGCTAGAGGACGAGTCGGCTGAGTGTTTCAAATCATGGTCTGGGAAGAGAGTGGGAGGCGCTCTTCTGTCCCCCTTCTGTTCCGAAGACTGCTTTTTCACAGGCTCCTCAGTGGTCCCTTTGGTGGGTACTAATTCCTCTACAGCTGGAGGGAGGGGGTGAGCAGATTTTTCAGGTTCAGTTTCAAGACCTTTCTGGGCTGAGTATTCAGACAGTGAGCTTTTCTGAGCCAGAAGCAGGACACTCTCAGCTGGCACTCTCTCTGCTGGAGATTCTGCTTTGCTGTCTGGAATACTGGACAAAGGAGACAGGCCTCTTACCAGATTGACAGGATGTGGAGACATTATCAGCTCTCGACTTTCAGGATCTGTATTACGAGGTGATAACTGAATGAGGACAGGGGGTGCTGGACCTTCCACTGGCTCTATCTCCTCCTCGTCCTGGAGTTGTATATGAGCTGGAGGAGATGATGCTTCCTTGGTAAGTAGTGGTGGGGGAGTTTCTTCCTCACTGGCTATCTGCTCTGGCACAACAGGGGTCTTCTCTAGGTCTTCGGTGAGTGGAGGCGGGGAAGGAGACTGTGATCGTTCCTCCAAGCCTTGTGAAGACTTTACCTCATTTGCTTCCTGAAAGGGAGAAACTACTTCTGTGTCTTTCTCTTGCTGGTGTCTGGCCAGGTGACTTCTTCTAGCTTCTTCTTGGGATCTTGTAACTCGCCCTCCTTTCTCTAACTCATCATTTTCCTGGGATGTTATGAACTGGGGTTTCTCTTCTACCACCTTTTCTGGTTTTGCTTTGGGAATCTCTTCTCTCTCTTCATCCTCAAACTGTTTCAGGATTGGTGCCTCTGCCTCTCTAGATTTCTGTCCCTCATCTACCTCTTCTTCCTCTTCATTGTCATCATCATCATCTTCTTCCTCCTCCTCTTCTTCCTCCTCCATTTTTAAATTTCGATCTACTCTGACCCTTAGGTTTCTAGATGGTGTTTCTTGATCCTCTTCTTCCTCAGCAGCCTGGCTGCCCTCAGAGAGTTTAGCTGCTCTTGCCTGAAAGAGAAGATATACAATGGCTTCAGATATACTCATTCATAATGAATGAGGAAAATGAGCACCTCTTAACCCCTAAGCAGTCATCTCTCCAACCCTGAAAAGAGCATCTCTTAAGGTATTCTTAGGAGAGAGAAATGGAGGACACACCTTCAGCAACACAGAAGCAGGCGAGACAGCAACTACTGCTGACATGGGTTCCTCAGGGAACCAGGGCAGAGGAAACAAAAGGAGCACATCATTAGAGCTGCTTCTGGTTTGCTTTTTTAGCTTCAGTCTCTTTTTATGTATTTTAAAAAGATTTACTTTATTATTTGTGTAAATGTCTATTATCTGTGTGAGCACAAGTGCTGGCAGAGGGCATCCAACTCCTGGGAACTAGAGCAACAGATGGATGTGAGCTACCACGTGGGTGATGGTGCTAGAACGCGAATCCTCTGGAAGAGCACACAGGGCTTTAATTGCTAAGCCATCTCGCCAGCCCAAGCTGTATAATTCTTTTTGGTATTTTTTGAGACATGTTTCTAAGTGTAGCTTTCATTGTCCTGGAACTCATTCTGTAGACCAGCCTTGAACTCACAGAGGTCAAATTGCTTCTGTTCCCCAAGTGTTGGAATCCAAGGTATGTGCCACCACCATGTGTCCCTAGCTTTAAATTTTTTAAAGGTTTATTTTATGTGTATGAATATTTTGCTCATATGTATATAGTTACACCATGTATGTGCTTAGTACTTGAGGAGGTCACAAGAGGGTGTCTGATCCCCTAGAACTGGAGATAAGGTTGTGAGCCACAATTGGTGTGCTGGGATCTGAACCCAGGTCCCCTGCAAGAACTGGGTCATTTCTCTCCAGACTCAAGACTCTTTTATGCTTCTCACAACTGAATGGAACACCCGGAAAGCAAGGGAGAACTACCCTATTGTTATTCAAGACATATCACACAGACATTCTTCTCTTTTCTTTGCTTTGAGCTGCAACACCACACCTTGCTTCTTACTCTCCTCTTTTTCTCTCTCTTCTGAGATAGGTCCTCATTATGTTACCCAGGATGGTTTCAAATTGAGAGCACCTGAATTCTCAAGTGCCGAAAATACCAGTGTGTCATTGCCTTCCACTCTCCTGTGGAAGTACGGCTGCACTTCCCCACTGTTCTTCCTTAACATTATTTCACATATTTTCCAACTGCTCTACTAGCTATTATTGATGCAGTCATAGTTTTAATTATGCCATATCTTGTCTTATTATACATTTCATAATATAGCTTAGCCTAGTCATTTTCAATATTTAATTTTAAAATTTTTTTTAGAAAAATTACATTATTTACTGTGTATGTGGAACTAAAGAGGACAACTACATGGGCATTGGGATTCTCTTTCTACTATGAGGGTCTGAGAGACTGAAATCAGGTTATCAGGCAACTTTCTTCATTGAGCCCTCACATATACGTTTTGAAAAACCATATATTACTATGTTCACATCAGGCATGCATGGTAGCCTGTTGTCTGTAACTCCAGCACTTGGGAAAATTAAAACAGCAGGGCCCAGTGAGACTCTGTCTCAAAAAAAAAAAAGTTAAAAATGTATGTATTTTCTCAGAAGTCTGAAGGCCAGAGCACATCTAAATAACAAAATGATAAAAGAGCAGCATGAGAAAGATGGCTCCACAGCAATCCAGAGACAGTCTGTGATGGCTGATGGATCCAGAGCACTGCAGGAAGTGGCAACTGGGATCTAGGGATTGGATTACCTGTCTAACCCTGGATGATCGTCTTTCTCCTTTTCTTGTTTTCTCATCATCAGATTCACCTTTTTCTTCAGAAAAAGAGGAGCTCTTTCCTACCAAATGAAAGAAAATCAAGTTACATTCATGATCTGAAAACCCTGATTCATAACTTTCTACAAGCTGTTCATAAATACATTTCCACATTTCTTTCACATACACGCTCACGACTACACAAGTCCCAGGGGTTCTTTAAATAACTGTATGTTAGGGATAGTTTAAGACCGCAAATGACTCAGAAGTTAAAGTAACTTCCAGGAACTTTAAAGTGTCCAGCAGGGAAACAGAAATACAAAATGCACCTATTTCTATAATGTCTTTTGGTATTCTGAAGCAGAACTTGAGAGTTTACCACTCTGAGGCCTGGAATGGTCATTCACACATACAATGTCAGCCCTCCAGAGGTTGAGGCAGGAGAATTGCTGTGAGTTCTAGGCCAGCACAAGTTGCTACATGTTGAGTTCCCAGGTTGTCCTAGACTACTACAGTGTGAGACTGTCTCAAAAACATAAAACCAGAAGTCTTCATTGCTTTGTATCCACTTAAAAAAAAATATTTTATGTGTATGTTTTGCCTGCACATGTGTGCAAGTTTTCCTCTTATGCCTTTAGAGGCCAGAGAAGACATCAGATCCCCTAGAACCAAAGTTCCAGATTGTTGTGATACACCATGCAGGTGCTAAGGATCAAGCCTAGGTCCTCTGCAAGAACAGCCAGTGCTCTGAACTGCATAGGTACCTCTCCACTCCCTATTATCACTCTTGAAAAGTTTGCCTAGTACCATTATTTGTTAGTAATCCTTACCCAAAACACTGGGAAAGAAAACTCTGAACCTTGTGCATGTGTAACAAGCACTGTAGGGGGCCGGACTCAGCAGTTAAGAGCTCTTGCTGCTCTTTCAGAGGACCTGGGTTTAATTTTCGGCACCTGCATGGTGGGTTATAATCATCTGTAACTCCAATTTCAGGAGGTCTGATACCCTCTTCTGGCCATCCTGGGCACCAGGCATTTAAGAGGTGCGCAGACACACAGGCACACGAATTATCTATACATATAAAAAGTTAAACCAAAGTCTACCTTTAAGCTATACCCCTTCTTTTGGCTTGAGATGAGGTACTGCTACGTAGCCAAAGCTAGCTTGGATCCTTCTGTCTTGGATTACTGCATGCTACAATTTATATGTGTGATCCGTGCTAGCTCTACTGCTAGGTTTGATCACTCTATTATGAGTAAATATACCAGTCAATCTGTATAATCATAAACTCAAGAAATGAGTAAGAAAGTTTTCTTTGTAAAAAAGGAAGTTAGGGATACAGCTCAGCAGTATGGAGTGCTCAGTTAGCCAACGCTCCCAGGGATTAAAAAATAAAAGATGTCCACTGACAATTAATTCAAGCTAAATGAACAGAACTTTAGAACTGGGTCCTCTTGACTATGCTTCACCAAAAAAATTTATTTATTTATTTATTTATTTATTTATTTATTTATTTTGTATACAATATTCTGTCTGTATGTCTGCAGGCCAGAAGAGGGCACCAGACACCATTACAGATGGTTGTGAGCCACCATGTGGTTGCTGGGAATTGAACTCAGGACCTTTAGAAGAGCAGGCAATGCTTTTAACCTCTGAGCCATCTCTCTAGCCCTTAACTATGTTTTGCATATCGGAGTTAGAAATTTTTTTCTTACTTGCAAGAAAAAGTTTGAAAATTACCAATCTAGACCATGCAAGTAAATCCACATAAAACTGGAAAAAAGAAGGTTCACTATATTCCACAAATGAAATTATGGAAAATTCACTTAAGCAATTTAAGTCTCAATATCTTAACTAAGAAAGAGAAGGGCATGAACTGGAAAATTCTTGTTTACTACCAATATTAAATACTATATGGAAGATCTGAGCATAGCTCAGTGGAGAGTGCAAGCTTATAACCACACAGATAGTACTAGGGTGAACTAGAAAACAGCATGGGCGCGCGACTGGAGAGAAGGCTCAGCAGTTAAGAATACTGGCTGCTCTTTGGTGGTGGTGGTGGTGTGGTGCTGTGTGTGTGTTAGATTTCCAGCAATCAAATGGTAGCTTACAACCAGCTGCAACTCCAGTTCCAGGGGATCTGATGCCCTCTTCTGACCTCCACAAGCACTGTAATGTGGTATAGACACATATGCAGACAAAACACATATACACACAAAATAAAACTTAAAAAACAGCATAAGGATGGGAAGGGAGTATTTACTAGAAGAGTGGGTGGCTTATGAGGAGAGTGCTTATCTAATAATGCACAAAGCTTAGGTTTAATGTCCAATGAGCGAAGAGAGCAATGAAGATAACTACATTCCAAATACTTAGTTAAAATAGGCTTAACTTTAGTTAGTTTTTTTCTTTCCTTTTTCTTTGAGAAAGGGTTTCTTTATGTAGACCTGGCTGTTCTAGAACTTGTTCTATAGATCTGGTTGGCCTTGAACTCAGAAATCCAGCTGTCTCTAACTCCCGAGTGCTGGGACAAAAGGCGTGCGCCACCATTGCCTGGTTTGGACTTAACATTAATACAGTATAAAAGGCATAAGTCTGGGCTAGAGATAAAGTTCAGCCTGTTGAGCAGGCACAAAGCCTTAGTTTAGTCCTGACTACCAAGACACCCACTAAGAAGAAAGGTTAAACCACACAGAAAGCACGACCTACACAAGTAGTATTAAACTAGTGTTAAATAATTCTGATGGAGTAAGCTCTAACCCAGGATCTGCTGTTGTCTGGAGATACCAATAATCTAAAATGAACTAAGCTTTGATTGTAATAAAGCTAAAACTAATAAAACCAAGACTGTGAACATTTTATAAAATTTTATTCCACAATTACTTGATTAACCAGATCTCTGAAATGATATAATTTTATACCAGAGTAAATAAACACTTGAAATAAGGTTTTTGTTTGTTTGTTTTTCTAATAGGATCTATGTGACATACAGAGACAGTTTAGACTCTTGCAAACATTTGAGGCATATTATTGGCTGGACTACACAATTCATAATTCAATGATTTGGAATAGGTTAAATTATAAAGTAAACAAAGCTAAAAGAAGAGATAACTGGGGGGCTGGAGAGATGGCTCAGCGTTTAAGAGCATTGTCTGCTCTTCCAAAAGCCCTGAGTTCAATTCCCAGCAACCACATGGTGGCTCACAACCATCTGTAATGAGGTTTGGTGCCCTCTTCTGGCCTGCAGGCATACACACAGACAGAATATTGTATATATAATAAATAAATATTTTAAAAAAAGAAGAGATAACTGGGGCTGGAGAGATGGCTCAGAGGTTAAGAGCACTGATTGTTCTTCCAAAGGTCCTGAGTTCAATTCCCAGGAACCACATGGTAGCCCAAACCATATGTAATGAAACTGGTGCCCTCTTCTGGCCTGCAGAACACTGTATATGTAATAAATCAATCTTGAGAGAGAGAGAAAGAGAGAGAGAGAGAGAGAGAGAGAGAGAGAGAGAGAGGAAGAGAAGAGATAACTATTTCTCACTCAGTGGGGTGCTCTTGTCCTTAATCCCAGCACTAATGCAAAGGCAGGTGGATCTGTGAATTTAAGGCCAGTCTGGTCTACAGAGTTGCGTTCAGGACAGGAGGATTTACTTAAAGAAAAAGAAAAAGGAGAAAGAAAAAAAAAAGCAAAGCTCCTTTGACAGAAGAAAAGAGAGAAGTTAATTTATCTTTTAAGCAAAAACAAGGTCAGGTATGGTAACACGCTTCTAGATTCCCAGGACCTGAGAAATAGGAGGATAAAGAATTCAAGGCCAAGCCAGGTGATGATGGCACACACCTTTAATTCCAACATGGGAGGCAGAGGCAGGTGGATTTCTGTGACTTCGAGGCTAGCCTGGTTTACAAAGTGAGTTCCAGGTCAGGCTCCAAAAAGTTAGAGAGAAACGCTGTCTTGAAAAACTAAAAAGAATTCATGGTCACCCTGGACTTCATGGTGACTTCAAAGTCATCTGAGATGGTAAGACTGAGCTACTAAGGAGATGTCTAAGAGCACAAGGGTCAGAGACGCAGCTCATCAGTACAGCACTTGTACACGGTACAGGCTCTGGGTTCAATCCTAGCACTATTAAGAAACAAAACAAGCAACAACAAGAAGGCAATAAAAAAGTTGTATATAAAGTTGGCCAGAGATAAATGTCTTTAGAGCCAAAGGCAAGTTTTTTTAAGCTGTAATTTACAAATTAAACATACCCAAGTTTAAGAGATTTATTCTTCACCTAATGTAAACTGTAGGTTAGTCTAATGTACATTATTTTGGATACCATACTGTAAAACCTCAGTAACAGGATTCTGGATAATTAATTCTTTGGAAGCACTAGGAGGTCACCAAAGAGATCTGGGAAAATAGGTAAGCTGTTCAGTTCTGACAATCACTTTTATAAAAGTCACGAAAACTCGAAGGGATCCTCAGAATGAAACAAGCAATCACAAACAATACAAAACATTCAGAGGTGGAGGATAGTGTCTTAATTAACTGGAAGGTGTTACCATGTGTGATCCCAGCCTGAGACAGCTGGTATCTTTTATTATCAATACCTGACCACATGAATGTTTAAAGTCAGATGTTAATACATGTAGAAATTGAGCACTTTACCTAAAGGCAAACCCAAAGCTACCACAGGCTAATAATAAAGGAAATTCAAGGCTTGAAAAAAAAAAAGTCTCATTTCCAAGATGTCCAAAGCCAGAAGCCTTCAGAAGAAAGGGAAAGTGGCTGCTAGACAGTGAAGGAGGCATTCATATGAAGACTATATAAGGGCATTAGGAGAGTAGTCTGGGGGTTGTTTTGAGATACAGAGAATTACTATGTATCGCAGGCTGACTCCAAATTCTCCATATTCCCGCTTTAGGTTCCTGAGTGCTGGGATTAAGTAGTTTTATTATTATTATTTTTAATCTCCGACAACAAATCCCTGGAGAGGATTTACAGGATCCAATTCAGGCAACTGGATCACAACTACCAAGATACCCTTATCTAAACATAAGCAGCAACAATAGGGAGTCTTAGCAATGATGCCAAACTTAAAATTATTGCTCAGCCTTCTAAGGAATTTGTTTGCCAAATCCCCCTCAGCATCCAGACTGAGAAAAAGGAGTAGGGCTACAAACTCTGTAAGACAAAGACAGGGTAAAGCACTGAGGCTGTTAAAGATGTACGATGGAGAGTGCAGGAAGAAACCAATGTTCTCAGCATATATTTTAAGATGTTTTTTCCATTTTAGTGAAAGAGCCACGCACGCCTTTAATCCCAGCACTTAGGAGGCTGAGACGGGTGGATTTCCATTATTTCAAGGCCAGTCTGGTCTACCAAGAGTTCCAGGACAGCCAGGACTGTTACACATTGAAACCCTATCTTGAAAACTAAAAGGATGTTTTCGTATATTTCCTTGACTGAGTTCTTAAAAACAAACATCTAATGGGGCTAAGAGATGGCTCAAGAGCACTTACTCTTCCAGAGGACCCAGGTTCAATTCCTAGCACCTAAATGGTGGCTCACAATCATCCATAACTCCAGTTCTAGGAGATCTGATTGCCCTCTTTTGATTTCTGTAGGCACCAGGCACACATGTACAAATATACACATACAGACAAAACACCCTCATAAATCTTAAAAACAACAACAGCTGCACAGTGGTGGCGCACGCCTTTAAGCCCAGCACTCGGAGGCAGAGGCAGGTGGGTCTTTGTGAGTTCAAGGCCAGCTTGGTCTACAAGAGCTAGTCCCAGGACAGGCTCCAAAGCTACAGAGAAACCCTGTCTTGAAAAATCAACCAATCAACCAACCAACCAACCAACCAACCAACCAAACAACAATCTTCCAGTAGGAGTTTTCTTTATAGAATATAAGAAAGATTACTAGAATACAACTAAAGATCCTAATATAACAGTAGAAAACTATTCTTTTGGTTAATTATTTCTACATCAAATTAGTCAAGGAAACTAACTGGGAGATTAAGAAGGAAAAAATTCACGGAGCAGGATCCAGGAATTCTACAAAACATTCTACAAAAACAAGTAAGCGCCAGGTAGTGGTGGCTCACGCCTTTAATCCCAGCACTCAAGAGGCAGAGGCAGGTGGATCTGAGCTCAAGGCCAGCCTGGTCCACACAGTGAGTTCCAGGACAGTCAAGGCTACACATAGAAACTGTCTCGAAAAACTAAAACAATAAATAAATAAATACCAAAACCAAACAAACAAGTGAACAAAGCACTTAGTTGTTACTAGTGATTAGCAAAACATGTTACTAGAAAACTTATTCCAACCAAAATCTTACTCTCAAGAGTAAAACAGAAAAGGCAATGGCATTTCTTCAAGTACCTACATGGAGGGGTGGTACGCTGAGCTCTATCAGCCCTGATGCCGAGTGTTCCCTGATTTGGGGATAGAGAATGTTAATCTATCACAGGCCAATAAATTATAACAATGACAGCTTGCCATTTGGGTTTTCCTTTTTGTTTTTCAGAGTCTTGTTAACCAGACCCTGCTGCCCAGCTATTTACCACACAGTGCAAGCTGGCCTGGAACTCGAGGCCATCCTTTGCCCAGCCTCCCCAGCCTGGAGTTACAGACCTTCACTACTCTGCTGGCCTTACTCCTTACATGTATTTATTCGTATGCGGGTGAGCATGCATGTTATGACAGGTGTGTGGAGGTCAGAGGGCAGCTTGTGGGACTTGGTTCTCTCTTTCCACCACCTGGGTTCTGGGACCCAAACTCAATGAACTTGTCAGGCTTTGCAGCAAGTGTTCTTCCATATCAAGCTCACCGTCACTCCCACATCTGTTTTGCAGTTTTTGTGACTGAACCCAGGACCTCATGATACTAGACACGTGTTCTGCCACCAAACTACATCCCCAGCCCTTTACCACATTTTCGTATTTTTTTAATTGTTGAGAATTAGATTTTACTGGCCAGCTTGGTCTAGATAGCAAGTTCCAGGTTAGGAATTATATTTTATATAATTGTTATATAATTTATACTTATTGTGTGTATGTTTATTTAAGTATGTGGGTGTGTACATACCACAACACAATGTGAAGGTCAGAGGGTAATCTTTAGAAATTCTTTCCTTCTATTTCATGGGGCCCAGAGAATCGAACTTGGGTTATTAAGTTGGTAACAACCATCTTTACCCACTGAGCCATCCCATGGGCTCATCATCATCATCATCATCATCAAGACCGGGCCTCTCTACTAGTCCTGGCTGTTCCTGCACTTGCTACAGAGAAGCAAGTTTTTGAACTCAAGAGACCATCCTGCCTCTGCCTCCCAAGTACTTGCCACTATACCCAGACTTCTTTATTTTTTTGTAATATGAGGCCTTGATAAATTGCCAGACTGGCCACAACACAGAAACCTCGTGAGTAGCTGGCATTGAGCAAGCGCCACCATGTCTGGCTGTATCATATCTTTAGTGAGATGCATATCCTAGCCAAGATTAGAAGAAAAGTCTCCAAGATTAGGAGAAAAATCTCTGGCATAAAATACAGTTGAGAGCACTGAAGGCAATTGTTGGCTGTACTCTACAACTTACTAAATTCCTGTTTTTTAATTTACTTTTCACCCTTTTCCCCTCTGGGTATTTTTTTTTCCTCTATCAATTATAATCACAGGTAAAGTCCTACTGAGGATCTAAACCACAGAAGACCGGTTATCCTCTCAAAATGGCTGCTTTTGAAACCTATTCTATATAAAGATACACTGTTCACTTTCATTTCAAATTACATTTAGAATGGAGGTGTGTATGTGCTCACAGTCATGCACCAGAGGGTAACCTTGGGTGTTTTGAATGCTATCCATCTTGTCTTTCAAGAAAGGATCAGTAGTTGGCCAGGAGCTTGCTGAGCAGGATAGTCTTGTTGGTCAAATGAGCCTCAGGGATACCAGTCTCCTCTCCAGTGCTGGGACCACAGGTACACCATGTATTCAGCTTTTTTTTTTTTTTTTGGCATAAGTTCTGAGGCCCACACTCAGGTTCTCAAGCCCTTGATTGACCGAGCTGTCTCCCAGTCCCCAGAAGGTCTTTCTCAAAAAACCACAGTGAATTAAAAAAACAAAAACAAAAAGTTCTCTACTTACCTAGAAAAATTTAAAAGTTCATATTTACTGGCTTGGCACATAAAGACTTCTATAATATTATTTCAATCTGTATTTTAAGTTGTATTTTAAAGTATTTTTGAAAACGAATACCTTTACCCTGGTGGTATTAGTCTAAGTGTGTTGTCCCTCCTTTAGGAACACCACAGCAGCTGGAGACGTGTCAGTTGCTAAGAGTACTTGCTACTTTTCTCCCCGGACGCACACTGGGAGGCTTACATCGCCTTCAGTTCCAGAGTGTGACTCTCCTCCTGGCTGCCTCAGAAACCTACACACATCTCAACTATATTCACACACACATGAAAAAAACAGCAGTACTCCTATCTTTATTATGTCTTTGTACTATTCTAGAAATAATTCTTAAAATCTGTGGCAATTTAAACTCTTACTGATTTTTAAGGAGTGTTTCAAATCTCTATCTCTGCCATGAGGCAATCTCTAATTACTCCTCCAGTACTGAGATTGTTCACTATTTTTTTAACTTTATGTATCTAAGTGTTTTTGCCTTGATGTATGTCTATGTGCTATTTGTGTGCCTGATGCCTGTGGAGGCCAGAATAGGGTATCAGATCCCCTGGAAATGGAGATACACATGGCTGTTGGCTGCCCTGTGGATGCTGGGAATCAAACTCAGATCCCCTGGAAGAGCAGTCCCAGATCTCTCACTCTGATGATGTTAGTACTCAAGAGGCAAGCAACAGAGACCTCAAGACTAAGTTTAACCTGGGGCTACACAGCAAAACCCTGTCTTAAAAAACAGAACAGCTGTTTTTTAACATCTCTCCAGCTAGGGCTGGAGAGATGGCTCAGAGGTTAAGAGCATTGCCTGCTCTTCTAAAGGTCCTGAGTTCAATTCCCAGCAACCACAAGGTGGCTCACAACCATCTGTAATGAGGTCTGGTGCCTTCTTCTGGCCAGCAGGCATACACACAGACAGAATATTGTATATATAATAAATATTCATAAATAAGTAAATAAAAAACAGAACAGCTGGGCAAAGTGGTGCACACCTTTAATCTCAGCATTCAAGGGGCAGAGGGAGATGAATCCTTGTGAGTTTGAAACAGCCTGGGACACAGCAAGTTCCAGGGCTACACAAAGACCCAGTTTCAGAAAAACAAAATCAAAATAAAACAAAGGGCAGACAAGATGGCTCAGTGGGTAAAGATAACATCTTGTCAAACTGAATTCAGTCCCTGAAATCATGGAAGGAAAGAGTCAATTTAAGTTGTCCTGACCTCCACCTGTGAGCCATGGCATTGGTGCATCCAAACACACACACTAAATAAATGAATGCAATTTTTAAAAAAACCCTATGGAAGAGGGTTAAAGAGATGGCTCAGTGCCTAAGAGCATTTACCACTCTTCCTGAGACCCTAGCTTCGCTCCCAGCATTCATGTCAGGTGGCTATAACCCTGTAATTCCAGCTCCAAGGGATCCAATGCACTCCTGTAAACAGACCTACACACAGATAAACATAATTAAAACTACAAAATAATAATCTTAAAAAATAAACGTATGGTATATGTGTATCACTTGTGTCATATACTTACTATCTTTCATTTTTAAAGTTTTATGTGCAATTATTCTCTTCACCAACAGACAATACATGTACTAACATCCAATATATTCTAATAACAGAAATATGTATCTAGCAGAAATTCCAATACATATTTCCATAACTTTGAGAATGGTGATAATTTATTTGTAAGAGACTCTCCCTGTCTTTCTGGCTTTATAATCTGGGGAAAAGAAGAGCAGTAAAGAGCAGAGTGAACCAGCTGGGCAGTGGTGGAGCTCATCTTTAATCCCAGCACTCTGGAGGCAGAGGCAGGCAGATTTCTGTGACTTTGAGGCCAACCTGGTCTACAGAGTGGGTTCCAGGACAGCCAGGGCTACACAGAGAAACCCTGTCTTGAAAAACAAACAAACACACAAGCAAACAAACCATTTGAGAATTGACTACTTTCCTACTTGGGGAGAAAAGAGGTCCCTGAAGAACTTTTTAATCACTCCAAAATTGTCAGTGCTAAATTTAAAAGCTTCCAAGGGGGCTGGCAACACGCATACACACAGAAAGAAAAGTGTCTACAGCCAGCAAAAACTGAGACTACGTCTAATGACCTGAGTTCAATTTCCAGAACCCACATGGTGCCAAGAACAAACTCTTACAAGTTGTCCTCTGACCTCCACACATGGTCTGTGGCATGTATGCTAGTGCTCCTCAGCCCCAACCCCAAATGTAGTAAGGGACGATGGACTACAGAGATGACTGACTGTTAAGAGCACTGGTTCTTCTGGGTTCAATTCCAGCACCCATATGGTGGCTCACAACAGTCTGTAACTCCAGTTCCATGGGATCTGATACCCTCTTCTGAACTCATGGAGCACAGACATACACAAAAGCAAAACACCCATAAACATAAAATTCCAAAGGGACAGAGTACTTGTCTAACATGTGCTAGGCTCTGGGTTTGATCCATAAACAAAGAAATTATCAACAGAATTTTCAGCTGGGTTTATAGCTTATCTGGTAGAGTACTTACTCATCATGCACCAAGCCCTAGGTTTGATCTCTCTAGCATTGAATGAAGCAGGATGTGATGGAGCATACCGTAATTCATGTTCAAGAGTAACTCCTGGTTACTCAGTGAACTGGAAACCAGACTAGACTAGACTACATGAGGCTCAAAAAAAGGGGCAGAGAGAGTTGAATGGCTGCACATGCTTTAAACCCAGTGTTCAGGAGGTAGAGACGGATGGATCTCTGTGAGTTCAAGTCCAGTCTAGTCTACAGAACAAGTTACAGGACAGCCAGAGTTACCCTGTCTTGAAAACAAAATAAAACAGGCATGGTGGTGTCTCAGTGGTTAAAAACACTTACTACTCTTACAGAGGACCCACGTTCAGTTCCTGGTACTCACATGTGAGTTCACAACTACCTTTAACTCCAATTCCAGGGCATGTAACGCCCTCTTATAGCTCCCCTGGGCACCAGGCACACATAGAGATGCACACACATACATGTAAGCAAAATATTTATACATATAAAATAAAAACAAACAATTTCTAAAAATTTCCCTCAAGGACTCAGACTAGGATCAAAAAATAGACACTAATAACCAACTTAAGACCTTACATAAAATAATCCTCAAAGGTCCTTCACTTTTTTTAACCTTACATGGAATTTCTTTCTCCAATAAATATCTCTAAAAAAATTTATCCTTTTCACGGAATTCTATGCTGATCGGGAGAGCTGAAAAGACACATATTCTGAAAGTGTTCAATATGGAGGGACTGTCCATATTTTTTTTTCTTTTGAGACAGGGTTTCTTTCTTTCTTTTTTTTTATTTAAAAAATTTCCATCTCCTCCCCTCTTCCTCCCCCTTCCCTCCCCTCCCCCCCTCCATTTTCAGGCCAAGGAGCCATCGGAGTTCCCTATTCTATGTTAAGACCAAGGACCTCCCAACTCCCCCCAGGTTCAGGAAGGTGATCAACCAAGCTGAGAAGGCTCCCACAGAGCCTGTCCATGCAGAAGAGTCAAAGATCAGCGCCTTTGTCCTTGGCTTCTCGAGATAGGGTTTCTCTGTAGCTTTGGAGCCTGCCCTAGAACTAGCTCTAGTAGACCAGGCTGGCCTCGACCTCACAGAGATCCTCCTGCCTCTGCCTCTGGAGTGCTGGGATTAAAGGCGTGCGCCACCACTGCCCAGCAGGACTGTCCATATTTAACCGTCCGGATGCACATTAACTACACTAACAGCTGAAAACATCTGCTCATTTACACACTGGCTCACTACACTACCTAATGACCATCACATACACTGCCTTGAAAATCCTAATTTTTGCTGGGAAAGTGGCACATGCTTTTAACTGCAGCAATCTGGAGGCTGAGATAGGTGGATATGTGTTTGAGGCCAGCCCGGTCTGTAGTAGTGAGTTTCAGGACAGCCAGGGCTACGTATCAAAACCTTATCACAAACAAAATCAAAATAAAATTAAAATCTTTCCAAAAGACAAAGGCTATATTTATAGTCTTTACATGAGATAACATGAAAAATTAGGTACCTAGTATTACTATCACACGAAAATCTTAATCTTACTTGAACCAATTATACAAATTAGGTTGGAGTTCTTTATACTATGTTCACAAAACAGTCTGCATTGCCTTTAACAGCACTCAGTATAACTGTATACATAATGATTTTATCAATACCCATCTACTTACTAGACTGTAAATTTCCTTATGACAGACATCTTTTCCTCTAGTATATTCTGGGGCCAAGTACATACCTGGTATACAACAGGCATGTAAACAGTAGATGTCAAATCTGGGAGTGGTGGTGGCTACATGTATACATACAACAAATAAAGAGATGAAAGTTGTGACTGTTGCTGAATTCAGAGATGTATGAAAGACGGAAAAGGTACAGAGAAAAATCATACTAACTGATAAGATACTGAGTAGTTAACATGTAAGTAAAACCACATTTTAAAAAGGACATAACTTCTCTAAGAACAGACATCAAACATCAGCTTTCCTCGGACTTTCATGGAGGCTTATCATGAAAGGAGGCATCACTACCTCCCCCCACCAACTACGCAAGATTGACAAACAGCGCAGTGGGGAGGGAGATACGTACTGGGCGATTGTCTGCTGAGTTCCAGCTCTGGTCTCTCCAGGCTGCTCTGAAAGTCAGGAGGCAGCAGGGAAGCCACTCCCTCAGGATGGATCATCTCGTCCTCCGACTCAGCTTCTGCAAAGTACACAGTGGGTCGGGGCAGGGAGGGAGTGAAGGGCTCAGCATGTGGGATTTGTAGCAGTGAAGGATGGCAGGCAAAGTTATAGATACAGACACACATACCAAAAAAGAACACTGAACAAAAACAAGCGCTAAGCTCCACCTCATCTAAAGGGTGGCATGACTTCCAACTCCTCTTCTACTCGGTCAAACTAAGCATCTCTTTCCCTGACACAGCCAAACTGTAAATCATCTGGCTTCACAAAACACTGAAAGCAAGTGAGCAGCTGTCTCACCCGACTTACTCTTGAAATTAGTGAGACCCATCTACTTGGTATCAGAGATCAAAGCAAAGACCGCGTTAGAAGTGACGGCCGGGCTTACCTTCAAGCTCTGCAGCCTCTCGAGCTTCACGTTCTAGACGCTGCCTCAGGAGCTCCTGCTGCTTTTCCAGATACTGCTTGATGAAACTGTTCTGGCTCATCTCCTCCCCAATCTGTGCAGAGGAAATGGGATAAGAAAGTCTAAGGGAGGCAGCTATTAGGTGATTAGAAAAGTCTGCATGCAGGTAACGGATACCTGAGTCATGAAGAGATGCAAATATGTTTTTCTAGTTTTAAAGGTTTTTTTTTTTTTCCTCATGGGAAAGTCACATAAAAATGTATTAAGACAGTTAAAGCATACAATCCAATGTGAAGCTCCATAGCTTCACAATGGCCATTCTAACTGCAGAGAAGCTCATGGTAATGTACATACTTCGGGTTTGGTTAATTTAGCTACATAACATTTTTATTTCCAAGTTCTTTTTTTATAATGAATTATTTTAATTATTGAAAACTTAAAATTTACTTAATGTGTATGGGTGCTTTGACTGTTTGTGCAGCACATTGTAAATGCCCACGGAGTTCAGAGGAAGGTATCAGATGCCCTAGGAATGGATATATTTACCTCTGAGCTGCCACATGGACACTGAGAATCAAACCCAAGTCTTCTGGAAGAGCAGCCAGTACTCTTAATTACTGAGTTACTGCTCTAACCCACCCCACCCCTTAAAAAATGCTTTAAAATGTTTATCACAAATTTAAGCTCAATATGTTAAAATGTTTTAAAAATTATTATGAGGGCTGGAGAGATGGCTCAGTAGTTAAGAACACTGGCTGCCCTTCCAGAAGACCTGGGTTCAGGTCCCAGCACCCACATGGCAACTCACAAAGGTCTGTAACTCCAGTTCCAGGTGAATCCCGATCACAAAGACACACATTCAGGCAAACCACCAATACACATAAAATAAAAATAAGTCAGTAAAAAATTACTCCTTAAAAAAGATTTAAAAAATTAAAAATAAAGCCAGGCAGTGGTGGTGGTGGTGGCGCACGCCTTTAATCCCAGCACTCGGGAGGCAGAGGCAGAGGGTCTCTGTGAGTCAAGGCCATCGTGGTCTACAGGAGACAGCCAAAAGCACTCAAAGAAACCTTGCCTTAAAAATAAATAAATAAAACTAAAAATGATTATGAAACATTTTACTAAAAGCAACAAAAGCAAATTACCTTATAAAGAAACGTGAATTTATTTAAATGATTTCTATAAACAGTAAAATCTGATAGTTTTAAACATGTAAGACTTTTCTCTTTTAATGAGAGATTAAAAAAAGAAAACAGTCTAAGAAAGTATACCAGGGAAATGCAAAGAAATTCCATGGAGCAAGTCTACTTCATGTATCTGGATCCAAGAAACATAACTCTTGGAAGATTTATCTTTCTTTATCTTTTTTTAGGTTTTTTAATATAGAATTTTTCTACGTAGCCCTGGCTGTCCCATAACTCACTGTGCAGGCCAGGCTGGCCTCAAAATTCAGGGATTCACCTGCCTCTGCCTTCTGAGTGCTGGGATTAAATGCAGGAGCCACCACCACCCAGATGGAAGGCTTTTTCTAAACATTCTATACTAAACATCAGAATAAATAGCACTATGGCAAAAAGAGAAACTATGTCAATATTTTATTTAAAATATTCAGTCCAAAGAGAAATGTTAGTGCACAGATAAAAAGAAGTAAGAATTCTAGGGACTACACTTCTTTTGGAAATTAGGTCTCACTACATAGTCCAGGCTGGCTTCCAACTTGAAATCCTTAGGCGTTAGCATCCTCAGTCTGAGTAGTATATCACAATGTGTGCTATCACAATGGATCCTGTTGTTGGCCCCTGTATGTATTGGGGATGGAGGAATAATACCTGGAGCCCTACCAGTAAGCTATATCCTCAGCCCAAATTATGCCTTTTCATCTAAATTTCTATATAAATTAGAATTTATCTAAAAATAACCTACCATTTTCCTTAAAAATAAGAAGAGTAGGCATGATGCATGCCTTTAATCCCAGCACTAGAGAGGCAGAGGCAGGCCAATCTCTATGATATCCACTGTGCAGGTCACTCTGGTCTACCAAGTGAGTTCCCATCTCAAAAAAAAACAAATGCCAGCCAGGCGGTGGTTGTGCATGCCTTTAATCCCAGCACTCAGGAGGCAGAGGAAGGTGAATCCCTGACAGATGGATCTCTGTGAGTTCAAGGCCAGCCTGGTATACAAGAGCTAGTTCTAGGACAGGCTCCAAAGCTACAGAGAAACCCTGTCTTGAAAAACCGAAATAAAATAAAATGAAAAGGAAAAGAAAAAAAGAAAAAAGACAAATGCCAGGCTGGAGAGACAGCTCAGCAGTTAGAAGCAACTATTGCCCTTGCAGAGGACCCAGGTTTGGTTCCCAGCACCCATGCTACCACCTGTTACTCCAGTTCCAGTGAGAACCTGACCTCTACAGACACCAGGTACAGACACAGTGCACATGCAGGCAAAACACTCCTAAAAACAAAATAAATAATTCTCTACAGAGTGAGTTCCAGGACAGTCAGGGATGTTACAGAAGAGAAACCATATCTTGAACAACCAAAATAAATAAATAAATAACCAAACAAGTTTTAAAAAGTAAGTAAATCTGGGAAGAAAAAGTCGTAGCTTCTCCAAAAGATCAAACTCCACCAACCCAGGAAAATATTTTGTTACATATCTTTAAAGTTCAAGTGCAGGGCTTTAGAGATGGCTCAGTAGTTAGGAGCACTGGCTGTTCTTACAGAGGACCTGGGTTCAAACCCTGGAACATAGTGGCTCACAATCACCGTTTACACAGTTTCAGGTGTTCTGACCCAAGAGCATCAGGCACACACAAGGCGCACATACACAAATGCAGGCACAACACGCATCCACACAAAATGAATATAAAAAAGTATAGTACTGCCGGGCACGCCTTTAATCCCAGCACTCCTGAGGCAGATAGGTGGATCTCTGTGAGTTCAAGGCCAGCCCAATCTACAGGAGCTAGTTCCAGGATAGGCTCCAAAGCTACAGAGAAACCTATCTTGAAAAACAAAAACAAAACAAAACAAGCATAGTATTTAAATGAAATTAAGAGACCAAAGAAAGGAATATGCATTCAATACTTGAGACACTTATAACACCACTTCCATTAAAAGATAAACAAAATAAACTACAGAAAAGGGAGTGCATGTGGCTTTTATCTGCAATTATACCACGAGAGCTGCCATAGTTTAAGGCTGGGCTACAGAGAAGTCCCTGCCTCAAAAACTCCAACCAAATAGTTTTGTTTTCTCTGAGTAAGAAGTTTTTGCCATGCCAAGCACTGTAGCCCATACCTTTAATCCCAGCACTAGGGAGGTGGAGCCAGAGGCAGAGACAGGAGGATCTCTGGAAATTCCAGAGTAGCCAGGGAAATGCGAGAGACCCTGCTTCAAAACAACAACAGCAACAACAAAGTCAATCCAAGGTTAATCCTTCCCCCATCTATAATACTCCCACATCATTCTTTCTGTCCTTCAGTTCTCTCTTTACAAGTCTCCCTCAAGTCCTTCTTTTATGTCTTCAGACCTCCAAAAAAAGGCAAGTCAATCCAATACTTCGATGTTTTCAATCATATTTTCTAACAGTAAATACTTATTTTCACCTGCAGTACCAGAGTCTCTCAGTACTCAATGGACACTGACGAACTGTGAGCTCCAAGGATAAAAAAACAAGTATGTTTCCTGCAAAACCTTGGTTAATACAATCAATGCTTCAAAGTCTAAAATGATCCAAAAATACAACTGTGAATTGACTATTCTAAGTAGTTTCTTTTTTAAATTGTTTTTTGAAGATTTATCTATTCTTATTTTATATGTATGACTTTTTAAACTACATGGATGTATGTGCATCACGTGTATGCTTGGTGTTCAAAGCCAGAAGAGGATATGGGATGCCCTGGAACTGGAGTTAAGGACGGCCGTGAGCCACCATGTAGGTGCTGGGAACAGCACCTGGGTCCTCTAAAGAGCAACAAGTACTCTTAGCTACGGAGACATCTCTTCAGCTTTCACTTATGGGTATATGCACACGTACCTTTAGATGTGTGTGTGTATGTGTGTCTGTGTGCTCAGCAATGTTCTTGGAGGTCAGAGGAGGGTTGGCTCCCATGGAACTGAAGTTACAGATGTTTACAACAGAGGTGCTGGAATCAACTCTAATTTGAATCAGAGTGACAAGCACTCTTGAGTACTGAGCTATCTCTCCAGCCCCTTACATAGTTGTTTTTTTTTTTTTTTTTCCCATGCTTGTTAACCTCAGAAACCTGACTAGATTATGGGACTCACAGCTTAATGAGGTATTAACAAGGGAACAGAAGACTTTCCACAGTATCCTGGGACCTCATCTAGTCCTGGACCCAGACACCATTGCATTTTCCTTTAAGTGTATGACATATTAAATGAAGGAATGTTTAAAAGATGAAAAGCATTCTAATAGACAATATGATCTAGACATTTATATTTTGCTTTTAACTATAGAATATTGTCTTCAAAATAAAACATATGTAGAAAGCTGGGGACAAGGCATAAGTCTGTTATCCCAGCACCAGGGAAGCTGGGTAGGAGGACTGCTCCGAGTCTAAAGTCAGCATAGGCTACATTGGGAGCTCCAAGCCATCATGGCTGCACAGAGAAATTGTCTCATTCTTCCAAAACAAAACAAAACAAAACAGTAACAACAAAAAAGCATAGTGTCTTAGCCCGGCTATCAAGCAGAACAGGTGCATAACTAAGAACTGAGCCCAACTACTTTTCCTACTACACGCGAGGAAATAAGGCCTTCAAATGTTGAGTTCCTTGTCCTAAGTGACAAAAGTTTCAGGGATGTCTAAGAGTAACTGTATATAGTTAAGCAGCTAGCACTAGAAATAAGGAATTTTTAATACAGAATCAAATTCTTAAAAAAAAAACTATGTCAATAAGAGTTGTTAATAACAGGTGTTTTATTTCACATCCCTATTCAAAGACAACTTTTCCCCAAACTAATGGCAAGTAAGTGACTTCAGATTCTTGTGGCACACTTCATCAGAGCTATACCTTTTGGCATGCTACACTGAAAGTATCCAAATTACAGCTCCACTAATATGTTTTTTTACTCTTTATGCAAAATTAGTCTTGATTAGAATTCAACTGCCCAAGCTGGAGAGAGCTCAGCAGTTAAGAGGCTCTGGCTGCTCTTATAGAGGACCCAGGTACAAGTCAGCACTCACATAGTGGCTCACACCTGTCTGTAACTCCAGTTCCTGAGGACTCAGCATACTCTTCTGGCCTCTGTGGGATCCAGACATACACACAATACATAGATATATATGCAGGCAAATCGCGCATACACATAAAAATGAACCTTAAAAAAGAAAAAGACAACAACTGTCTAATACGAGAACACTTGCAATAAAAATAATTTAAGAAAATACTGCTTCTGATAAGCATGGAAGATCCAACACCTTCTATTTCCAATTTTCTCCAAACAGCCCATTCTATCTAAACAAATTCTTTCTTACCTGTGAATTTGGCTGGAATGCAGCATGGGGTGTTGAGTGTTTCTGTAAATTTTCTAGCATTAGAGCCTGGCATAAAGAAGAGCAAAAATCAGAAACCAGGAGGGGGGACCAAAAAGCAGCCCAGATTTCTACCTCTCCCACAGCCTTTTCATTATGTTAAATCACTTAAATATACATTTATACCATACTCCTTTCATGGAGCTTAAAAGCCCTTTACTAATACTGTTCTCATGTATCTTCATGAGACCCTTAATGGTAGCCATGGTTACCGCTCCCAAATATACAGATGTAAAATACAGGCACACAAAGAATCAGCGACCTGGCTATGTCATAAAAAAAAAAAATAAGCAAAAGTGACAGAATCAGTACTAGAATCCCGATTATTGTCGGCAATTTTGACTAGGAGCCACTTTAAATCTCGTAATACGGGGCGGCAGGGGTGGGGGTGGAGGGCGGCAATCCAAATACTCAAACAAGCTTTAAATTACATGAACCCGTGAGGCTGCTGATTAGGATCTGACTTGGTTAGTTATTCAGAACTAAAACTAATTGAACTGGCACAATTTTCAGCAGAGTGACATCCAGACTAATCAAATGTATTAAAAATTCAAAAAGAAATTGACCACAGACTTTGTCATCTGTGGCTTGGTTTAATCCACATTCACCCACAAACTGTCAGCTTCAGGATAAGCAACGGTCTGTCAACTCAAACCCTGAACTAACCTCGTCCCAATCCGCACTATCAGCCATGTACCCTAATGAACTACACAGGTCCATCTCCTCTTCCCTCCATCTACATCAAACCGATACACAATATGGTATACCTCAGGACGAACCCATTCTCATCTACTCAAACCGATACGAAAATCCCTGTCTAATCTGTCTCACCTCTTACACTAATAGTCACCAAATTCTTATCCAGACTGCTTCTCGATTCCCTATACATTAGACACCCGTCTTTCACCAAGTCCTTCTATCAAGATTTCCCTTCATCCAAGGTCTTAATCTAATCAAGCGGACATTTTTACCCTACCCCATGTGTATTATTGCGGCTAGAGACACCAACCCTATCCGCCCAACTGTACCCCTAACTCGGACCCTGCCCTACTCGCCCCCTTAAGGCCAGCCACACCGGTGGTTGTAGAGGGATTTAACTCCTTCTGCAGCGCATGCGCCGAAAACACAGACACAAACAAGGAGGGGGTGGGGGAAGAAGGAAGGAGCTTAAGACACTCCGGGAGAGTAGCGCGCACCCTCCCATTTTGGGCTCGCGCTGCTGCCGTTAAGGCGGGAACCGGCGTTATCTCTATTCCAGCGCAAGCCACACCAACCACCGTGCGCGTGGATCTGCAGGCTCGCGCTGGCGGCCTGAGAGAGCTCGCGCCGAGCCCGGACACTGCGCCTGCGCCGCGGCGGAGACTCGTCTCTACCGGGTCCGCTCCCCTCCGACACCTCGGCAACGCTGACTTCTCACCCCTTTGAGCCGCTTGACCAGGGCACTCTTCTGCCCGCTCTTGGCTAGGCCTCGCTGCTCCAGTGCGGCCTTCAGGTCGGTCACCCGCAGAGCCTGAAGAGGCTTCCCGTCCAGAGTCACCTCCTCCAGCTCCGCCATCTTGCGTGAGGTACTCGGGTCCGTCCCGACGGCTTCGGGCATCTTCGGTAATTTCCGCTAACGCCCTTCGAACGTACCGAATTGGCTCCGCCCACTGCCATAGTCTACCCCTCTATTACTGCTCTGAATTCCCCGGCTTCCTCCGGAACTGTTCGGTCGTTTCCGTCTCCACATCGGTACCAATCGGCTCTTTCTATTTGCCCAGCCGCCGCCCCCTCCCTTTTTTGCGTTCAGGCTCGTTTGTTTTCGTCTTGCCGAGGCTTTGATCGAATCTGTTCGGAAGCCCTCGAATCGGGTTTAACCGTAATCGGAGATATTCGGCTATCTTCGGACCTGGGGGATGAGGCGCTGGGGCACTTGGGTGTTTGGGGCTGGTTTGAGACCGGAAGTACGTGGGTTACTGGGCTGGCTCTGCTTAGGGTTTTCAGGAAACATGGAAGAGACTGCGGGAGCTGGAGCTGAAAGATTCTAGTGATCTCTGGGCGCCCTTTGAGAGGAAAGGGGAGGTAACTAACAGGTAAAGAAGTCCCTCCTTGTCCAGATAAGATTTGGTGTCTGTCTGCAGGTTTCCTTTTGGGGAACCCTCCTGCTCCCGTGGCGAAACTCCTGTGGTCCCGCATCCTCTACATCCTGGCCATTCGGTCTGAGGAATACTTGGGGGCTTGCGGCTTCCAAACGTGGGAAAAAATAGCTTCCCAGGCAGTAAATTTACTAATGACATTGAATTTAAGTTTACCGTTGAAGCCATGTGGCAAGACCCTGGAAAAATTCCCTTTCCCTGAAAAAGAGAAGTTTTAGAAAGAACCTACCCCTTAGGGTCTCTTTGAAAATGGCAGTCACCCTGAACCGCGACTTGAACTGATCTTTAGGGATTCCTATCTTTGTCGATACAAATCTTCCAACTCGAAGCAGAAGGAACAGAAGTAGCAATTTAGGTCATAGAGGGTTGAAGGTTTTCGTAGTTCGAGATACAAACTGTAGGACTTAAACATTTTGGATGAAGTTGGCTGACACTTGATGCATGAGCACATATAGGTATAAACCAGTAAGGAGAACGGTTCAGATACACATGTGCACCAGTATCTCCCTTCCTTGGCTGCCTAAGTCAAGAAACCAAAGGCACCTTTTTCAGAACCTTGAAAGTGTAACTTGTGATTTATCAGCTATTACCTTCCTTGAGGCAAGGCCTTTACTCATCCTACACTGAATTTATTGGTGCTGTACAGAATTTATTAAGGACCTCATAGAAAATAAAAACAATTCTGACAAATTTCAGAGGCTGTGTACACATTGCATAGGCGGGTTTTGGCTCTCGGATGTCCCCACACTGTTGATAACTACAGAACAGTCTGGGAGCAGTTGCTTGTACCAAAGTTTATAAAACTATACACTTTGATTTTAGAGTGGATAAATGTGAACCTAACCTGAAACAGAAGTAGGAGAGATAGAACAAGTATTTTTGTTTGTTTGTTTTGGTTTTCAGAATAGAGTCCTGGAAGTCACTCTGTAGACCAGGCTGGCCTGGAACTCAGAGATCCGATCTGCCTGCTTGTGCCTTCCAAATTCTGGGATTAAGGCTTGCCTCACCATTGACCAGCTTGCTTTTATTATTTTTAACTGAGTATCTGTGTCTGTCTGGGGGTGTATGCGTGTCCCGCAGACGCTGAGTATCTGTGTCTGCCTGTGGGTGTATGCGTGTCCCGCAGATGCTGAGTATCTGTGTCTGTCTGTGGGTGTATGCGTGTCCCACAGATGCTGGAGGCAGTACTCTGAAGGGACAGGAAGTGTGTTTAAATGCTGAGCAGTCGTCTCCCCAGCCCCTCAGTTGGTTGTTTTAAGATTATTTGTAGTGGTGGCTGGAGATCCAACTGGTAGAGTGCTCTCTTAGCATGCAGGAGCCCTGGCTTCTATTCCTAGCACCCTGGGAATGGTGTGGTGGGCCGTCTCTGTTCAAGGCCATCCTTAGCTATGTGTTCAGCCTAGGCTATGCGAAAATTAGAAGGGATGTGGGGAGGGAAGCTGTGGGTGGATGTGTTGACATGCCTGTAATCTTTAACACCAACGCATGGAAGGCTGAGGCAGGAGGCAAGATTTTTTTTCTAAGATTGCTTGAGGTAACCTGTAACAATGATTACTCTACTCTTGACCCAGAAACCTCTACCTCCAAATCATTCAAACCAAGAGGTTAGGTGTCTGTGTTCACTTTAGAACACATGTGAAATTGCCCAAGCCATCAAGGCCTTATGTACCCAAAGAGCTACCAAGTACCTGAAAGATGTCCCTTTAAGGAAACTGACCTTTTGGCAGTATTACAGTAGAGTTGATAAGAGTAGGGCTAGATATGTGATTGGTGGTCCCCAAAGAGTGCTGAAGTTTTGTTACACATGCTTGGAAATGCTGAACTACAAGCTTTGAAGTAGATTCTGTGGTCATTGACAATATCCAGAACAGTGCACCCAAAATACAGTCAGATTAACCCACGTGTGAGCTTGCCTGTCACTTCAAAATGATCTTAGCTTTTGAAAAGAAACTGTTCCCAAAATGGAGGATGGGCTACAAGGAACAAAAACATCTCAGGAGAAACTAACGCTAACAAAAACTTCCAGCACGTGAATAACTTTAGCGTCAAATAAATGTAAATAAATGTTAATGAAATAAGCCAGGCAGTGGTGGCGCTTGCTTTTTTAATTCCAGCACTTGGGAGGCAGAGGCAGGTGGATCTCTGTGAGTTCAAGACCAGCCTGGTCTACAAGAGCTAGTTTAGGACAGGCTCCAAAGCTACAGAGAAACCCCGTCTCAAAAAGCCAAAAAAGAAAAAAAGAAAAAAAAAGGAAAGAAAGGAAGTGTCCTGTTGTTTTTCTCTAGGAAAAAAAAGAAAGGGTCCAGTTGCTTTCCTCTAAATTGAATTAGTGGCTATCAATTGGGTGCAGTAGGGTTTGCTGCTTAGGAGGTTGTTTGGATTGCTCTCTGCCATAGACTGTATTAACAGATCTGTTTGTTTCAGGATGCCCCTGGAATCATCGTCTTCGTCAATGCCGCCATCCTTCCCTTCTGTGTTACCTTCGGTGCCAGATGACCTTGCCGGCTCGTCCCCTCCTCCAATGTCTTACATCACTTCCCAGGAGATGAAGTGTATTCTTCACTGGTTTGCCAGCTGGTCGGGTCCCCAGCGGGAACGTTTTCTGCAAGACCTGGTAGCTAAGGCAGTGCCTGGAAAGCTGCAGCCACTGCTGGATGGTCTGGAGCAGCTTAGTGTGTCTGGGGCAAACCGGCCACCGTGTATCTTTGAGTGTCAGCTACGGCTTTGGGATCAGTGGTTTCGAGGTTGGGCTGATCAGGAGCGCAATGAATTTGTCAGACAGCTGGAGGTCAGTGAGCCAGATTTCGTGGCAAAGTTTTACCAAGAAGTAGCTGCCACTGCCGGTAAAGACTGATAGCCAATCAGATCAAGAAGATAACTATGTCTGATCAAACCAAAGACCATGACTATAGTGACAATCGAGTGTAAGTTTGTCACTCAGATTGGCCTGAATTGCTGGGGTAGTGGTGTGCCCTTTTCTCCAGCACTAGGAGGCAGACGCAGCCGAGCCTATGTATCAGGTTCCAGGACAGCCAGTGCTACAAAGAGACCCTGCCTCTGGGGGAAGAAAATTGTGTGAACTTCATGATGAGTGCCAGCACTGTTTTTAACTTAGCGATGCCACCTGGACTCTAAATGTCATCCATTTAGACAAATCTGGTTATGGCACGTACTTGCTTTAGCAGGAGATGTCTAAATTCAAGAATTTAATGACTTTTGTTACTATAATTAAATGAACCTGTATTTTATAACTCAGGTCTACTGCTGGCCCAGATAGCTGGTTTTACCACATTCACCCAACTCTAGCATAAAATGTGATGTCCTAACTGTTGGATTTTCCAGTGATGATTTAATAAATTAAGGAAAATCAAGAGAAGAAAATAATTACTTGATCCATTGCATTGTTTGACTCCAAAGAGCAATGAATGTTAGATAAACATCAAATAGCAGCAACCTTTTCTAAAGCGTGTGTGATGCACTTAGGGCTGGTGGCAAATGTTCCTGTTCTGTCATTGGTCTACAACAGTCTGAAAATAACTGATGCTTCACAAAAATCACTGTTAATTTGTGGGGGAGTATCAAAATAAAGGATAGTTCTTCACCATAAGACTCCACATTTTGTATATGGCAAAACTATTGAAAAGTTGATATTCTAGCAAAGAGGCATTCTGAGGAAAGTAGAACAGGATTTACAATAAATAGATTTTCATTTATTTACTTATTTATTTATTTTTTGGTTTTTCGAGACAGGGTTTCTCTGCAGCTTTAGAGCCTGTCCTCTTGTAGACCAGGCTGGTTCATTTATTTTTAAATGTATGTGTGAGGGCCTTAATCCCAGCACTCAGGAGGCAGAGACAGGTAGATCTCCTGAGTTCAAGACCAGCCTGTTCTACAGAGTAAGTTCCAGGACACCAAGGTCTACACAGAGAAACCCTGTCTTAAAAAAACAAAACAAAACAAAAACAGTGGAGGGGGTTGGAGAGATGGCTCAGCAGTTACGAGCATTGGCTGCACTACCTGCTCTTCCAGTGGTCCTGAGTTCAATTCCCAGCAGCCATATGGTGGCTCACAGCCATCTGTAATGGGATCTGATGCCCTCTTCTAACATGCAGGCATACACACAGATAGAACACTCATACATAAATAAGTACTAAAAATTACGCAGTTCTGGATGTGTTCATGTATGTCTGTATATGGGTACTCATGAGCTACAATGTGCACATAGAAGTCAGGACAACTTGTAGGAGTTGGTCTTCTCTCTCCACTTTGTGGCTCCTTAAGAATCAAACTCAAGGGCTGGAGAGATGGCTCAGAGGTTAAGAGCATTGCCTGCTCTTCCAAAGGTCCTGAGTTCAATTCCCAGCAACCACATGGTGGCTCACAACCATCTGTAATGGGGTCTGGTGCCCTCTTCTGGCCTGAAGGCATACACAAAGACAGACTATTGTATACATAATTAATAAATAAATAAATATTTAAAAAAAAAAAAAAAGAATCAAACTCAAGTAAGTGACCTTACCCATTGAGCCATCTTGCTGGCTGGCATCACACCTGTACATGTATCTCTCATGATGATTAAGTGGTAGATGGTCCCACTTGGAGTGTAGCTCGTTTCTGATAAGCCATAGTTCCCAATGCACCCACCAGAATTAGCAACAGTAGGCAGAATCCCGTGGGTAGAAGTTGGTCAGTCACAGAGAGGTTATGGTCCAAGGAAGTCAACAGCCTAGGAACAGGAAAGGCACTGTTTGTCCTGCAGTAGTGTTCAGGTGTTATGGAATGGAAACCTGTTTGGATCAAGCACTAGGGCAAACAACCCAGTAAAAGCTGATGTTGAACCCAAAACATAGGTATGAAACCAAGGTCCAAGTCTCCAACAGCTTCAAGTACGGAAAGGAGACCCTAATGGTAATGACAAGCATATGGGAAGACACTGCGTAAGAGATCTGTGATGGCCCACGTTTACTCCTGAGGCAGGAGGATCAGAAGTTCAAGATCATCCTCTGTAAGTTTGAGGCCAGCCTGATCCTAAATGAGATCTTGTCTTTAAAAACAAAACAACAAAACAAAACCATACAACTGGGGAAGCAGAAGCAGATGAATCCATAAGTTCAAGGCTACCCTGGTCTACAAAGTAAGTTCTAGACCAGCCAGGGCTATACAGTGAAACCCTGTCTCACCCTCCCCTGCCCCCACAAAAAAAAAAACAAAAAAACAAGATAATTGAAATTGCTAAGTTCTAGGGATTGGGTCCTATTACTGTTTGATGGGTACAAGGTGATGTTGGGCATCTTTACTGACAAACATAGCCTTGTCTAGAAAAAGGTATACATAAATGCATGCCTAACAAATGTGAATTCAGGGGGCTGGAGAGATGGCTCAGTGGTTAAGAGCACTGTTCTTCCCAAGGCCCTGAGTTCAATTCCCAGCAACCACAGAAGCTCACAATCATCTGTAGTGGGATCTGAGGCTCTCTTCTGGCATAAGGTTACACATGCAGATACATACAAATAAGTAAATCTTAAAAATACCCAAAACAAATGTGATTTCAAATGTCTGAAAGCAGGGGCACGTTCTTACTTGCTGTATTCTGTGGTAAAGATGGCTTCTTCATAGTGTACTTGGAGGGGTTTCTCCTGAAGAGTCAAAGTCAGGGTCCTGTACAGTGTAGCAACGGAAGGCCCTTGGCAGCCTGGAGACTTCCACATACTCACAGTGAACACCAGACTCGAGGTGATGGCTGGGCTGTGAAAATAGCACCTGCACAGACAGTGAGATCACTTGATGCAGGAGGAGTGCTTGAACATCTAGAGTTAAGTGTAGCTTCAGAGTGAGGAGAGCAGAGTTCAGTGTCTAAACAGGTAGAATTGTCCCCTTTACCTGCTAGTGCCACCTCTTGTCACCAGAGCCTGCAGAACCACCTCAGCCAGCTCTTCTCTCTGTTCTTTCCCCAGAGAGTAGCCTGGGGTCCCAGCTAACCCTAAAGACAGCTGGAATAGCAAGTTTGGGGTTGAAAAACTCCTCGGTGGAGAAGTGATGGCACTGGTAACTTCGTTACTCATGCATAGCCGGCCTTGGGGACAGTAGAGAAGACCATTGTATCCAGGTATCTGCAACGAGATGGTAGGGTGTAAGCTACAGCCTCGGGTACTCGTTGAGGGCTACCGTCTAGGGAAACTGGCCCAGTCGTGGGCTATGGAGACAGGAGGAGAAAGATAGGTGGACCAGAGGCTGAAGATTCAGCCCAGAGATTGCAATGCCCCAGGTTTGATCCCCAGGACTGCTAAGTAGATACATATATTATAAAAATTCAAAACTTCAAAAAACAAACAATATTAGGCTTGGTGGTTCATGTCTGTAATCTCAGTGTATGGGAGGCTAAGGCAGGATGATTGTTGCAAGTTTGAGGATCGCCTAGGCTATGTAGCTAGTTCTGGGCCAGCCTGAACTACAGAGTAAGACTCTAAGAAGCTAGGCAGTAATACCAATCAATCATTTCCCAACTTTTCTGCCTGTGTGCTCCGACTACTCTTAAAATTCTCACCTGGCCCAGGCGGTGGAGCTCTGTGAGTTTGAGGCCAGCCTAGTCTACAGAGCAAGTTCCAGGACGGAAAGCCTGTCTTGAAAAAAACAAACAAAACCAAAAAAGAAGAAGAAAAGAAAGGAAGAAAGAAAAAGAAATTCTCACCTGAATAGCCTTTCCCGGAAGACAAGGTATCCAAGGTGATCCCTCCACTTGTACTTTGTATGCTCCCTTGTGTGTGCATTGATGTAGATAGCAACGGCCCGTGGGAGTTACCGAGAGCTGGCTGCCCTTGTCTTCGGAGAGCACTTGGGAGGTGAGGTTGGCAAGGAAGCATCGGCTGTAGGGATGGTAGATCTCCCCGTGGGGGTTCTTTGCTCCGGCAAGGAGTCCGTTCTCCACCTTCCAGCACTCACTCTGAAGTGTAGGTAAAATGGCAGAGTAGTGTAAGACCGCAGAGGTCGACTCTTCCTGGCCCTGCTTCCTCTGTTCTGTAGTCCACTCACCCCACTGGCTAAGGGTTTGTACATGCGGCAGCCTTCTAGCGTTGGGTCTGAGGAGCAGCTTCCCTTGTCCAGGTGCAGGTAGTGGCAGCCCAGCCCACTGTGTGGAAGCGATAGTTAGATAAAGACACTGGGATCGCCGACAGCTGTACTGCCCACTCAACACACACTGCCCACTCCACACACACCTGCGGGTGCAGAAGAAGTCTGAGGACCCATTCCTGCATGTGCTCACCAGGCCAAATCCTACACCAGAGCCTGCTTGTGCGATAAGAAAAGAAGGTACGCGAAGACGAAACCTCAAACTGGCCACAGTGACATATGACTTTAATCCTAGCACTTGGGAGTAAGAACCAGGAGGATCTCTGTTAGTTCAAAGCCAGCCTGGTCTACAGAGTGAGTTCCAGGGCAACCAGAACTACTCAGCCAGACCCTGTCTTGTGGGAGGGAGGAGATAAAACCCCATCCTTCAGCACCAGCACTGCTTACAGTTTGAATTACACCTTAGTAGCGAATAACTCCAGACTAGATCCTGCCACAAAGCTGACTTGGGTTGGAAGTGTTGCCCGGCAGATCTCTCTTGCCTCTTACCCTGACCCCACAATAGCTGCTCTGCAGCGCTGTAGTTGACTCGATACCAGCCTGAATCTTCAAAGGCAGCCAGCGTTACTGGGTCAAGTCGACTGCGCTGGGCACCTTCGAAGGTAGCCGTCATCACAGAGCCCTGGAATAACCTGGACTCCCAGTGTGAAGACACAGAGCCCTGTTGGGTAAGGCAGCAATTAGTTGGTTGCTATTTGGCTATTCCCTGTTTCTCTCATCATCCCAAGGTTTAGTCTCACCTCTTCTTCCAAAGGAGCGCCCAGCAAAGCCCCCGGGACACCCAAGTGCTTGGCTAGGCTGTGGCTAACAGCTGGGGTGCTGAGGAGCAGTTGTCCCCACGCATCTCGTCTTGTCACTTGTTTCCTTGTAGAACAGTTCTCTCTGGCTGGCTTCGAAAAAGGAAAACTCAGGAAGGGTGACGTAGAACCGAGAGGTGGTGAACTCCCCTGGTCGACATGACAGGAAGCCCACTCCCTCGTTCCTCCCGCTTACCACTGAGTTCTGAGGGGCAATCCCGCCATTTCTTGAAGAGCTCTCCAGAAAAACCCAGTGTGTGGAGCAGCTCATGTAGCGTACCCTAAGAACAAGTGGTTGCAGTGGGGGGGGGGCGGGCTCTGTAGCAGGACTCTAGCCCCTCTGCATAACCAGCTCTCTGTAGAGCCTACGGCATCTCCTGCTCCACCTCCACTAGGTTCTTCCTGGGAGACTGCCACCCCGCCCCATCCCCCCGCACCCCTCGTGCAGTAGTCACCATGACAATGTCACTGAGGCTGAGGCTGGGGCTGGTGAGATGTTGGGCACAGTAGACAATGGTGCCAGCGAGGGGCCTGTCTTCTGAGTCCAGCTGGCAGCAGGCGGCGTAAGCTAGGACAGAGGGCTGCCAACAAGAGAAGGTAGCCAGGCCGGGCGGTGGTGGCGCACGCCTTTAATCCCAGCACTCGGGAGGCAGAGGCAGGCGGATCTCTGTGAGTTCGAGGCCAGCCTGGTCTACAAGAGCTAGTTCCAGGACAGGCTCTAAAAAAAAAGCTGCAGAGAAACCCTGTCTCGAAAAACCAAAAAAAAAAAAAAAAAAAAAAAAGAGAAGGTAGCCAGAAAGGAGGAGAGGGAGGCAGGCAGTACAGCTGGATGGAGCCTTTCTGAAAACTGAGCAGGGCCTCTGGAGAGCGCTGGGGGCGTGGTGCCCTTGTGGAAGGTTCTTAGCCCCAAATTCTAGCTTTGTCAGCATACCCCAAACTGCCTCCCCCAAGCACAACTCAATAAAGCTGCTTCTATTTCCATACCCCTCCTTACAAAACTTCAGACTAAGAGAGGGAAAAGGGGTGGGCTTGGAACCTCACCTCTTTGTGACACTTGGAAGTGTGGGCGACCCGCACATACAGGAGAAAATCAGTGTTTTGGACACCAGGGCCGTCTGGTTGGATCAGCTGGGGCAGACCATGCTCTGGCCACACGGAATAACCGCGCAGGTGAGCATCGGGTATCTGTCAGGGATGAAATCTGTATAAACTTAGCAGATGGATGGAAACTGGAATGCTAGAAGGAAGGAGATAACGCGGGCTGTCTCAGTACCAATCGAGGTAGCCAATTGGAGCTGATTGCTAGCTGAGTGTGTATAACTCAGAGCACCTAATGGCATGTGCAAGACCTGGGCTCAAATTGAGTTAAAAAAAAAAACAAACCCAGAGTTGTGCCCCTAGCCACCAGAGCTCTGCTTTAACGTATCGGAGGAGAGTTGGCGGAAAGAAACTAAGGAATGCACATTATTATGAAGAACAGGACAAGTTGACGAATCTGAGATCAGTTCCTTTTATGAGCTGAGGTATTAGGGAAGTCTAAGTAGGTTAGAGACCTTCAGATTCCTAAGACTGGTGACTTGCTCTTACCTTTGCCCCGAGGCAACTCTCTCCTTGGTATCCTGGGTTCAAGAGGCTACACCTGTCCAAAAAAAAAAAAAAAAGTGTAGAAATTAGCTGGAGACATTTTCTAGATGTCTTTGAAGAAGACATCAGCAGTGACAAACTCACCTGTGGTAGTTTGGAGTGTCTGGGTCTCCCCAGATGGCATGGCAGTATCGTGTGGGGTCCCGACTCAGAAGCAGAGATCCTTGTACTGGGGTGACTTAAGACAAGAGGACACTTTTTATTTCATCATCTGAGTTCAAGTCCTTTTCTGTAATGAACTCTTTGTTTTGGACCTCTCTTCCCCTCAGCCTTCCGTGATTATTGCTGGCTCCTCACTTACCTGCAAGGATACTCTGAATTCTTCGAGTGGTCTCTCTCAGTGCAGCCAGGGCTCGAGATGCCCCTCTCATTTCATCCGCATCAGGAGCCCAAGCTTCGTTGGATACGGGATCTCTTGTATAGTAGGTCTGGATTCTAAGGGGTTGAGGATCGTGGGAGCCAGGGAGAGGAAGGATCGAGGAGCGGAAGTGTATGGGCGCGTGGGAGAAGTGGGGCCCGAGAAGGCGCACAGACTTCTGGGTCTCGTCATGCAGACATCTGCTTGCGGCTACCCCAAGGAGGAGTAGCAGCTGCATCTTCACCCTGTGTCTCCACTGCCAGCCCTGGGTCCTGCCCGCTGTGCCAGGTCAGATATTGCCCTTCTCTCTGTATTCTCTCTCCACATCCCCGGCACCATTCTCGCTTGTTCTCTGAGGAGCTGGAAGTTGTTAACTAAGTCTCCTTTCCTACTAGGAGGTAGGATATGGACCACAAGGACTAGGGCTGTCTCCTCTAGGGTGCCAGAGGTGGAGAGCTGGGGAAGTGTGACTCCCAGCCTTCAGTTTACTTTCCCAGAGAGGGCCTACCTCACATTCCTGTCTTTCTCAGTGGGAAGTCTTGAAGTCTCCCCCAAGACCACAACAAAAAAAGTGGAGGCAATGGATGAGGAGATGGATGAGGAATGCCTGGGGGCAGTCGTTTTTTTGTTTTTGTTGTTTTTCATGGATGCCTGCCATCTCCTTGGAGGTGAGCAAACAGGTCTTGCCCTTTACTGGACCAGCCTCTAACGAGGCTGTGAGACTTTCAGGAATGTTCTGCACCTGTGTAGTATTGCCAGCAGGTGCACAACAAACAAACCAACCAACACCTCCTCCTTGGGGAGGCTGTGAGCTAGGCCTGAGAGGCTTCCCAGAACCCGCTCGCTCATTGGCAGGAGGGGGAAAATAACTGTAAAGATGGGCGTAATAGAAGTTCAAAGATACTCTGTGGGAACTATTGGAGCCCTTTGTTTCCTCGGCTCCCACTGCGCCTTTCTGAACTGCTTCCCCTGGTTGGCTACCATTCCTCCCCGTGGGCTAACCCCCACCTTTCCTTTCCTGTAGTTACTCTGGGAAGTCTTTCTTAACATCTCCAGCCCAAATTCTACACCCAGAGGTGGGAGGGAGCATTTACGGGACCCTCCTTGTAGCCCTGACAAGCCCTACTTTTCTCTAAGTACAGGCACAGGCTCTTCCTGCTCGCCAAAACTCCAAGAAGAAGCCTACTTCCTGTCAGGTCTTCAGTGTGGAGATGAGTGCCTAACTCTATTGTTTTAGCTTCTTTTCTCTGTTATGTAGTCAGGTCTTGAACCTGTGACCCTTTTGCCTCTGCTTCCCAAGTGCAGAGATTACAGCCAAGCACCTTCGTGTCTGCTCCACTAATTGCAAGGGATAAAGTCACATATGTTAAAGCAGAATATCTAATTAATGACAGGGAAGGATTAGAGTCTATTCTTATTTTTTATTTTTTGGCTGGGGGAGCAGGATCTCACTGTGTAGCCTTAGCTAGCCTGGAACTCTCTATGCAAACCAGGCTAGCCTGGAACTCACAGCGATCTTCCTGCTTCTGCCTCCGAGTGCTGGAGTACTGTGACTAAAGATGTGCACCATCACAACCGCTCAGGACCAGCGTAGTAGAAGGGAACTTCTGGGTTCTCTGGGAAATGAATATGGGCAGGGTTTCTCTGTGTGTAGTCTTGGCTGTCTTGGAACTCTTTGTAGACCAGGCTGGCCTTGAGCTCGAAGATTCTCCTGCCACCACCACCCAGCCCTGTTTATGTTCTTTTGACCAAGTGCTCTAGCGTTCCCATTTTAAGGATGAAAATACTTAAAGGATTGCTACGGGGAGTAAGCGAGGGTCTGTAAAGCGCTAACAGTGCCCAGGGCACGAGACAGTTCAGCAGTTAAGACAGTGGCTCTCACCCTTCCTAATGCTGGGACCCTTTTTTTTGGGGGGGGCCTTTAATACAGTTCCTCAAATTATGGTAACCCTCAACCATAAAATTATTTCGTTGCTACTTCATAACTGTAATTTTGCCACTGCTACGAACTGTAATGTAAATATCTGATAGCAGGATTCCTGCTTCCCAGCTCCCATGTCAGGTACCTTACAACCATCTGCAGCTCCAGCTCTAGGGGTATCCAGGGATTCTGGCCTCCAATGGCACTCGTGAATGAGAAAAGAATATTTATTATGAGGAGGGGGAGGCTGTGGTCAGAATGTAAAAGAAATAAATAAAAAAAGAATATATATTATATGGTCTAGGGCAAGGTCCTGTTTTCACCTTCACTAGAAGAAAAAAAAAATCACACACTGAAATTAGAGAATTTAGAATTTAAAAGCTTATTATTATTAGGTGTACAAACTTGAAGGGACTCTTTTTCTTTGTCTAAGACAAATACAGCTTTCTCAAGCTGTCTGAAGACCTTTCATCTGAAAAACAACAACAAAACCAAACAAACCAAAAAGCTCCCACTAAGAAGTATTGTGTGCCGAGTACAGTCGGCCTGGCCCATTTCTGGCCCTTCTCCACAGCCACTCCTGTTCTTTGCTGCCCCCATGTGGCCGTGCTAGGAGAGACCTTACCCTGCTGGAGTAGGGGCTGTCCTTAACTTCACAAAGGCTGTGGGAGTGGAGGGTGGAACTAGCTCCACCCCAGCAAAAGAAACACAGGGACACCTTATTTTTCCTGCACTGCGTGCCTATAAGTAGTTTATATTACACCTCTCAGATCAGACAGAGCCTACTGTAGGATGGCAGTGAACTAGGACCTACTGTCAACCCTGCGCGGAAATGCCTGGAAGAAAAATTCCTTGCCCCTGCTTTACTCCAGATCCAAGCTGTTTACCCTTTGGGGTTTTCTCTATTCCCCAGAAAGAAGAGAACATTCATTTGTATATACTGTCTTCCAACAACAATTATTTCTCATCTTTAAAAACAGGTTTTTGTTTAATTATTTGTTTGTTTTTCTCAGACAGGGCTTCTCTGTGTAATAGTCCTAACTGCCCGGCCTCGTTTTTTTTTTTTTTGTTTGTTTGTTTGTTTTGTTTTGTTTTGTTTTGTTTTGTTTTTGAGAAGCTATCATTTGAACTCTGGATCCTCCCAACTCTTTTCTTTGAAATTCAGTGCTGCAATCACTTTTAAAATGCATTACTATGCCCAATTCTATTTTTGTTTTTTTTACATATTTAGTCTTTCTTGCTTTCTTTCTTGGTTTTTTGTTTTGTTTTGTTTTTGTTTTTTGTTTTTTTGTTTTTTTGTTTTTTTTTGTTTGTTTTTTGAGACAAGGTTTCTCTGTGTAGCCCTAGCTGTTCTGGAACTAGCTCTGTAGACTAGGCTGGCCTTGAACTCACAGAGATCCTCCCACATCTGCCTCCCGAGTTAGTCTTCATTTTTAAGCTTTATTTATTCTATGTGTATAAGTGTTTTACCGCCCTGTGCATGTGTCCCTGGAACTGGAGTTACAGATGATTGTGAGTGTGAAGAATGAACTCAGGTCCCCTTCAAAGGCCACAAACACTCTTAGCTACTGAAACCTCTTCATTGCCCCCAGCTCTATCCTGACTTTTGTGAGACTGTGCTTTTCTACCAGACTTCGGAGAGAAATAGTCTTACTCATCTCTTTGAAGATGTGTGAAGTAACTATGGAGGGCTGGTGGAGCTCAGAAGATGAGGGTGAGGCAGGAGAAGGAGGTGAGGAGTTACGCGTTAGCCATTGTCATTACAAGCACATTTCGTGTCCTGACATTGTTCCAAACATTGTATACCCCTGTGAGTCTTCCAGAAATCTTAGAAGGATTAGGTATTATTGCCATTATCTCAATTTTACAATCTAGGCACAACAAAATTAGGCAATCAAATAATTGTGTGGGATTCCAACCCTAGACTCCTCATCTCACCAACTACACAGTATGGCTTCTCAAATTCACCCAGAGAGGGGGCTGGAGAGATGGCTCAGCGGTTAAGAGCATTGCCTGCTCTTCCAAAGGTCCTGAGTTCAATTCCCAGCAACCACATGGTGGCTTACAACCATCTGTAATGGGATCTGGTGCCCTCTTCTGGCCTGCAGGCATACACACAGATAGAATACTGTACACATAATAAATAAAAAATATTAAAGAAAAGTATTCACTTTATTTAAAAAAAAATTCACCCAGAGAAGCAGAGGTTACATTAGAGAGACAGGAGAGACAGAGGAGAAAAGGTGGTGACCGGAGGGAAGGTGGATACGACAGGGGTGAGGAATTGGAGACAAGAGGTTGGAGGATAATGGAGAAAATACAAGGGAGCACAGTCAACAGAGGTGGTGGCATTGCCGCTGTGGTGGTGTCACCGGGTGGTGCTCTGTCCAGCAGGAACTCTGTCAGATCCTTTGCCCTTCCACCTCTAGCATTCTTGTCCTCCATTCCACTCAAGTGAGATAGTCCCAGGCTGTTGCCAGAGCCTTATCATCACTAGAAACTGAAACATCTACGAAATAACGGAATCAAACACCCCTCTCTGATACGATCTCTTTTCCTTAGGGTTCGTTGCTAGGTTGGCTCACTGCAGCTGTTGGACAAGCAGGCTGGGAAACGGTGACCCTTCTTTTCTTTAGTCTCCCCTTCTCTGCCTGAGGGTGTAGACTCTCTGATGAAATTCTTTCCTGAACGTCTTCAACTCCTCTTCCCTGTCTATCCTTTCCACCAACCTCCCTAGTTGAGCACCAACCTTAGACGGATCCAGCGTTTGCCTGCATCTGTATTTGAGCAGCTAAGGACCAGAGGAAATCATTCCAGAAGACAGACCATTGCCGCTCTAAAAAAACGCTTATCACCAGCTCCAACTGTGTGCTCCCAAACCAGAAATCTCAGCGACCAGCTCTCTCCTCCTCCCCTTAGCAACTGGGATTTGTTGTTGTTTGCTGGGTTTTTGTTTTGTTTTGTATTTTGGAGACAGGGTTTCTCTGTGTAACATCCCTGGCTGTCCTGGAACTCACTCTGTAGACCAGGCTTCCTGGGTGCTGGTTTAAAGGCATGCATACTACCGCGTGGCTGCAACTAGGATTTTGTACCTTCCTTCATGCCAAAGCCTCTCCTGCAGCTCAGCCACTTTTAGGAGCCTCTTTTTTTCACAATTAAAAATAAAAGCTCTAAGATAGGAACATCCTCTGTCTATTACAAGTCTTTTTATTATTTTAAGATGGGGTCTTGCTATGCTGACAGATTGGCCTCAAACACTATAGTCCCTTCTTAGCTGACTGAGTGTTGATTGCAAGTTTGCTTCACCACGCCCAGCCAAACCTATTTTTGTTTGTTTGTTTGTTTGTTTTTTCAAGACAGGGTTTCTCTGTGGCTTTGGAGCCTGTCCAGGAACTAGCTCTTGTAGACCAGTCTGGCCTCAGACTCACAAAGATCCACCTGCCTCTGCCTCCCGAGTGCTGGGATTAAAGGTGTGCGCCACCACCGCCCGGCCCGCAAAATTTATTTTTAAAAATTATCACTAGTTTTGGTGTTTTGAGACAGGGTCTCACTATGTATCATCCCTGGCCTTGAACTTGCTATGTAGACCAGACTGGCCTCAAACTCATAGAGATCCTCTTGCCTCTCTCTGCCTCACAAATGCTGGGCTTAAAGGTATATGTCTCCATGCCCAACTCAACCCTATGTGTTTTAAATTCTTTGCTACATGTTAAAAAGACAAACAAACAAAACCCATTTATTTTGGAGGCCAGAGAGTTGGCTCACCGGTCAGAGCACTTGCCACTCTTGCAGATGACCTGGATTGAATTCCCAGCACCCACATGGTAGCTCACAACCATCCAGAACTCCAGTTCTTGGGGAACTGATACCCTCTTCTGACCTCTTTGGTCATCAAGAATGCATGTGGTACACACATATACATGCAAGCAAACTTGTATTGCAAATACAATAAATAAATCTAAAAATAAAATTTAAAAAGTAGTGTGTGTGTGTCTGTGTATCTGTATATGTGTGTCTGTGTGTGTGTGTGTCTGTATGTGTATGTCTGTGTGTGTCTCTGTATGTGTGTGTGTCTGTATGTGTGTCTGTGTGTCTGTATGTATCTGTATGTGTGTCTGTGTGTGCCTGTGTCTGTGTGTGTCTGTATGTGTCTGTATGTGTGTGTCTGTGTGTCTGTGTGTGTGTCTGTATGTGTGTCTGTGTGTGTGTCTGTATGTGTGTCTGTGTGTCTGTATGTGTGTGTGTGTCTGTATGTGTGTCTGTCTGTGTGTGTGTCTGTCTGTGTGTCTGTATGTGTGTATGTGTGTGTGTCTGTATGTGTGTCTGTGTGTCTGTATGTGTGTCTGTATGTGTGTGTGTCTGTATGTGTGTGTGTGTCTGTGTGTGTGTCTGTATGTGTGTCTGTCTGTGTGTGTGTCTGTGTGTGTGTCTGTATGTGTGTGTGTGTCTGTATGTGTGTCTGTCTGTGTGTGTGTCTGTCTGTGTGTCTGTATGTGTGTATGTGTGTGTGTCTGTATGTGTGTCTGTGTGTCTGTATGTGTGTCTGTATGTGTGTGTGTCTGTATGTGTGTGTGTGTCTGTGTGTGTGTCTGTATGTGTGTCTGTCTGTGTGTGTGTCTGTGTGTGTGTCTGTATGTGTGTCTGTATGTGTGTCTGTATGTGTGTATGTGTGTGTGTGTCTGTATGTGTGTATGTGTCTGTATGTGTGTATGTGTGTGTGTGTCTGTATGTGTGTATGTGTCTGTATGTGTGTCTGTGTGTGTGTCTGTGTGTCTGTATGTGTGTGTCTGTATGTGTGTCTGTCTGTGTGTGTCTAGCCATTTGTGCCATGTGCAAACAGGAGCCGTTCTCTTCCTTTCCTGCCAGGTTCTGGGCATCAAGCTCATGCCGGGTTTGGCAGTATGTGTGCCTCCATCTACTGAGCTGTCTTATCTGCTCCTTAGTTTTATTTTTATCTGTTTCTACCTTTTCCTTTTCTGAGAGAGAGAGAGGCAGGTTTCTCTTCCTTTGGAAGAGCAGTCTTTCCACCTGAGGGAGCTTGGGAACTCCAGCTGCAGCCATGCTGGGCCTAATTCCGGGCACCCCTCTCCCTCCCAATCTATCCTGTCCCACTGCAACCGCAGACTGTGACATGAATGGCAATGGCTTGCTTAGGAACAATTATATCTATGTGGGAAACCCTGCTTTTTGCCAGACTTACCTCTTGAAATCTGTTTCTATGTTATTCTCTCAAACATGCCTTTCCTGGTCCTTACATTTAAAGCACATGCCTTAACTGAAACCCACCACTGGCGCCAGGTGTGGTAGTATACCCTTGCAATCCTAGGACCTGACAAACTGAAGCAGGAGGATTAAGAGTTCAAGTCCAGCCCCGTGGTGGTGGCACATACCTTTGAGACAGAGGCAGGTGAACCTTTGAGTTCAAGGCTAGTCTGATCTACAGATTGAGTTCCAGGACATCCAGGGCTACACAGAGAAAAACTCTCTCAGAAACAAACAAACAAAAAAAAATCAACCTAACAACCAACCAACCAAACAAACAAACAAATAAAAAAGAGTCCATGTCCAGGTTGGACTACCGTAGTGAGACCCCGTCTCACAACGAACAAAAATGTTCACAAATCACTTCTATTTTAACCACAGAGCAATGGCCCCAATCTAGAATTCTCTATTTATGATAACGTGCTTGTCTGCCACCCTTCTTAACTGTAAACTTTACAAGAGCAAAGACGAATCTCATTTAGCCTGTCGCTCCTAATGTAGGAAAAGTGCCTGGCCAAGAGTAAGTGTTCCATGTGGTGAGGACAAAGATAGGAAAAGAAGTTGAGTGTGTCAGACTATGCCTGAAATCCCAGCACTCAGGAGGCTGAGGCAGGAGGATTGCTTTGCATTCTAGGCTAGTCTGGGCTTCAGCCTAAGAGACTCAAGAAACAAACACAAAACCAGAAAGTGAGGCTGGCGATGGAACCCCAAGGTTCAGATAGGGGCTCTCAGTGCTAGCCTGAGAAGGTTTCCAGACCCCGAGTGGGCTCTTGGGAGCACTGTCTCTTGGGGGCCATGATACTTCAGAGGTTTGAAGGCAGGGCAGGTGGGTGGAGCTAGCCTTTATCTTGGAGTGCAGTCCTAGCTAGCCTCAGATGTTGACAGCTGGAGCTAGCAGGGGTTTTGCAAACCTTCCCAGTTGCAGAAGGCCAGCAGTCTGTGGGACAGGTGGGTGGGGCTGAGCTTATCTCCCAAGTACAGTCCTAACCTCAGATGGTAACAAAAGGGGAGCTAGCTGAAGTTTTGCAAACCGTCCCGATTGCAGCAGTGTTTGGATGGCCTGGTCGGGGTGACCAAGCCATTAGGTGTTGGGGGGAATGATAGGGATTTTGAATTTGAGCCTTTGGATGAAGCTTAGCTTTAAGGACCCTGGGGTGGAGCCATGCTATATATGGCTCGCCTCTGCCTGCATCGTGACCTTGCTTCTTTTTAGGACAAGTGAGAAGTCACAGCTTTGCAGGTGGGTCTTTCCCTGCAAGCAAGGCCTTCCCTTGCCAGGACCGAGGATCCTTCCCCTGCTCCACTAAGACACCGCTGTTGGTCATTTTAATAAAGTCAAGTTGCCACTGTCCTTCAAATACACCACCTTCTTTCCCCATGGAGAGAATTTCTCACCTGCTGTTGGGTTTCTGAGGTCAGGCTAGGGCATACTGTGTAGGTTAGAACACTTTGAGTTTGGAGGAGGAGTTGGCTGGCTGGAGACTAGTGGCTGTCCAAGGGGAGGTCACAGGTCCTCAGCCCCGCTGTCTCATTGCTCTACACTAGTGTCCTCTCACAGGCTTGGAGCAGGGCAGGGGGTGGAGGTGGAGGTGGAGAGGCCCCTTTCCACCACAACCCCAACGGGGATCTTGCAACACTGGGCTGGGGGCCCTGGGGGCCGGGGTGAGGCAATCTCTGGGGGTTGGGAGGTGTGCACTGAAGGGGGCAGCTTTCACAAGCGCTGCTGCCTGACCTTGGCAGACTCACCTTGGGCAGCTTCCTCCCTCGTGGTATCGGTCTCTCCCCACAACCTTCCTTCTCACAGGCTTCCCCGTAGCCTGAGATCGAGTCTCAGTTCAGGTCTCTTGTCCTTTACCTCAGTTCTGCTCAAAGAAGGAAAAGTGGCCCGGAATGGACATGGGGTTGGTGGTGGAAGAGGTGGTGGGGGTGAGGCTGGGGGGCTTAATGTGCTGGTTTTCACAGGTTCTCCACCTTTAGTCCTGAAGCCTTTCCAAACTCTGGCAGGGGTTGGCCAAGTGCCCCTCCCTCCATTCCTCCGGCTAGTCCTTGGACAGCCCTGAGAGGTCACTCTCAGGTCAAAGATAAGCCAGCTAGACTCCCAGCACAGGTAGCAGTCAAGGCAGAGGGACCGGCAGGGGAGTCCTCGCTCGCTATTCCTCGCTGTGGCGGGGGGGTATTTTCAGAGTGCCCAGCTGTACTTATCACCTACCCTTCATCCCTCTTCCCTGCGACCATCAACCCCCTTGAAAGTTTTTAGGTTCCAACTTAAATGTCACTTCCTCCAAGAGGCCTTTAACTTTCCTAGCCGAGACAGTACCTGTTAATTTGATTTTCCCCACAGGCACATTCGAATGGGATAATGAGAATGAAAGTACTTTATAATGGTGTCCAAGGAGAGTCTTGGAAAACCTCAGGAATGGCAGGTACCAGGGCTCAATAGCAGGGGAGCCGTTGCCACCTTAGGGCCCTAAGGGCAGGGGAATGCTAAGAGACAGGCCAGCAGAGAGGCTCTGTCTCTCATTCCTCTAGCTCTCTCTTGTACACCAGTGCCCCCTCACCTCCAGGCAGCCTCCTGAGAGCAGAACAGCCCATGAAGGGACAGAGTGGAGGGGTGCGTAGAAGGGCTGTGGAGACAGGAGGCATGCTTGTCTATTACCTTTTCCTTCCTAGTCCTGCAGCTGAGCCACATCTCTTTCTCAGCAAAGAAGCTTGGCAGTATCTGTTGAATAAATGACTTTGATCAAAGCCAGCTAACATCAGCTCGAGGGCCGCCTGCAAGCGGCGAGACACTCGGACAGAGTCAGACAGAAAGGAGTGGGCTGTGTTTTGATTCCTCGTCATATCTCATCGGGATCTCACTGGGGAGATGGCTTTTTCAGCTTCAGTGCCAATTAAAAAGACACTCTTAGGAGTGACAGGTCACTGAGGGGCTGGAAGGAGACACAGCTTAGAGCCATGGGAAAGACATTTAGACAAAGCAGTACCATCGAATGCATTCAAAAGTAGTCCAGGAGAGAGTGGGGTGGTCCTAAGTCAAGTGGAGGGAATCGGGAAACTGAGCCACCAGCTGCATTCTGTGCAGCCCCCTGTTATACATCCCAAGGGGGTGAAGGCAAGGTGAGAGGATTTCCCCAGGTGTCATAGAGATGGCCACCTTCAGCTCTTATCCAAGCAGCACCCATCAGACCTTCACCCAAAGGTTCAAGTCTGTCCTCCCCAAACAGAGCTTGGCAAAGGCCTGAGGACACAGGGAGAAGAGAGGGTGCCAAGACAGAAGTGGGAAGGTTTTGGCCAAGATTAGCCTGGTACATGCTGATGTCTGATAGCTTGGACCACTGAGGTCTGATGTGGAAAGGGAATCAGATCTGTGATGATGTATGTATATCATGCCCATCTCCCCTTGCTGCAGCTCTCATCCTGTCTAGTCTCCAACACGGTGGAACAATTCACTGCTACTCTTTTGCGGTGCTCATGGTGGAACCGAGGGTCTTGTGGATATTAGACAAGCACTCTGCCAACTCTGCCGCGTCCCCAGCCCTCAGAATTCTCCCTGAGGGGAGGATGTGAGAGGAAAGACAAGCATCGAGTTGAGGCGGCAAAGGACTGAGTGAGCTCTTATCCCCTTTGGCCCTCCCTGCTTTATCTACAAGATGTGGCTCACACTATCTGGCTTGTCTGAGGGCAAAGCTCACACAGATGATCTCTTGAGGTCTCTCCTAGAACCTCTTGAGATCTGTGATTTCACAGAGCTATTTTTGATTCTGCCTCTATGTAGTTCTGTGATTCTGGGGGGTCTTCTCCTTGCTCTGAGGCCCCAGGCTCCTCACCTGCAAAAAGAGAAGTTTAGAGGAGGTCTGACGTCTTTTTGTTTCTAGCAAAAATGGAGCTAGGACAAAGAGTCACGCTCACCACATGCCAAAGCCCCTTTCCCTGTGAAAACAGCACACGGGGTAGGTTGGTACTGAGATTCCTCCTGTGCAGATGAGGAAACCGAGGCACTGGTAGGAGAGGGAACTGGTCCAGGGTCAGACAACCAGTCAGTCAGAGGTGCAAACCGAGACTCAATTATTGTACAGTTTTGCTTCCTGGGCTGCAGTTCTATGGGGGAAGAAAACCCCTGAAATGTGGGGGTTTCACATATTAACTGATTTCTCCCCACTGGTCACCTTCTCCAGCGTTAGGGAGCTAGTTAGGGGATGAGAGAAAGAGAGGAGCGGGGCTGTGGACAAGACAAAAGAGATGGAGTGCTAAGGGACCCCGAATATGGCAGAGCCGTCAGGAAGTCATGGGGGAAAAAAGCTCCAGGCCTTAAAGTAAGAGAGCATGCCTAGGGTCAGAGGGCTTGGCGCTGGAGCTGTGTAGTGCTGGGATCACCCTGAACCCCAGAATTCTTTAAAGACAGCGTGCAGAGGCTGCTCCAGGCCCTGGCGTGCACGGTGGTGGTACCGAGCATGCGTTCAACTTACAAAGGCACAAGCAGGTGGAAGGACACGGAGGTGAAGTGACAGGAAAGGAGCGACAGGTCTGCAGCTTGGCTGTAGGTGTGACGGAGAGATGTGCGCAGCATTTGGACAGGGGGACAAGAATATGTGGACCTAGCCACATGTATGCCATGGCCACACAGCCGTCCCACCAGGCCCAGGCCCCAGACCCAGTGAACCGCTCCAGCATCAAGCCACAGTGCAATTTATTCAGCCACAGAATCATTACGGTCCCGACCTTCCCAGCTACTGGCTGCCATTGTCCATGATCCCTATTTTAGGCTTGGCCTATTCAGGACTCTGGGGACCTAGGAGGGAGGGGGTTGGCAGGGTTTGGTGTCCACAGTCTGCCAGGCAGGCTCAGCTGCAGCCCCCCACGCCCTTGATAAGGCTGGCCGCCTCAGGGATCTGGCGGAAGAGGTTCCGAAGGGTGTCTAGCTCCTGGGTGAGCTGCTCCACACGGCTGCGCAGACGCTCATTTTCAGCCATGTACTCCAGCACCTTCTGCTGTGTCTCCATAATGCGCCTCTTGGCCTTGTCCCGGCTCTTGCGCACTGCTATGTTGTTGCGTTCCCGTCGCAATCGGTACTCGAGGCTGTCTTTGTTCACTGCCTTCTTGCCCTTGTGTGAGGGCCCAGCTGGGGAGGGCGCCTTGAGAAGGGGGCTGCAGGGAGGGGCAGCAGCAGCCACAGGGGCCTGGAGGGTAAGTCAGAGGGACAGAGAAGTGAGTGTCCACCGAGAGGAAGAGAAGAGTCTGAGTAGGAATCCTAGCAGCAAGCGCATACTTGGGGCTTCCAAGGAATACAGGCTCCCAGGCAGCTCCCATCTCCCAAGGCATCGCCCTGACCCTGTGAAAGACAACAACCCAGATGCACATGTTCCTGATCGGAGCCCAAAGCTTTCTTTCCTGCTCTCTCATATTCTCTGAGAACACTTTCATTCCATTTGTCTGTTGTAAGTCTCCTGTTCTACAATTCTACAATCAGCAGCGTTTCCTCTTCCAGAAGCGGACAGTGGAGAAACAAGACAAGGGGTGGAGTGGACAGACAGCAGGGAAGCGGGTCCAGGCCCAGGTCAGGGCAGAGCAGCTCCCACAAGGTCTTCGGGACACAGCGGAGTATGAAGAAGCGAATTCACAAGAGTGGGGAAAGAAGGCCTTAAGGTGGGGAGTTTTCACAGAGGAGCACCAAACGCAGACTTCTTAGGTAAGCCCCAAGTCAGAGTCCCCTCATCCAACCACCTTGCTCCAGCCCATGGTGAAAAGAGGGAGAGCTGTCTTGGTCTTACCTTTAGGACGCGTAGGGGCTGGCCAGGTGCTGCCAGGCTCGGGGGAAGGTGCACCGCTGTCTGCCCACAGTGTGCCACTTGGTACTGCAGGGGATTGTAGCCACCTCGGCTGGTGCCTCGGCTGCCCTCTGGCCCACGAGGCTCTTCCTTCACGGCCACAGCCCTGGGGTCGTAGCTCCCTGGGTTACCGTAAATGCCAGGCCCCAAAGCCTTCCTATCTGGGCCAAATGTATGTGAGGGGTAAGCGAATGGCCGAGGGTCAGCTGGCAGGTAGTGGGGGAACGAAGGGGTTCCTGGGGCCTTAAGGCTTCGGGCTTCCGGCGCCGGCTTCATGGCAAAGAGGTCAGAAAGTAGCTGTTCTTCCCCAGACTCGATGTAGGCAGAGAGGTCGATGGAGGCCTCATGCTCACACATGTCCCCCAGTTCCCCAGGCCCAGCTCGACCCCCTGAGAACTCGAGTGGCTGCTGGCCACCCCGAGGCTCACACTCATAGTAGGTCCCGTGGGACATAGCCGGCCCGCCCCCTTGGCTCCCCGCCCCTGGGTTCTGTGTTGGGGCACTCCTTGGGATGCTCACCCTGTCCTCTCTTGATCTTCCCCCGACCCTAGCGTTGCCCTAGGTCTGACCTCTCTGGGCTTTTCTGTCACCCACTCCTACGTGGCTTTTCTCCTCCTCCACTGCTTCCTTTTCCTTCTGTAGTCAGTGCTTCTCCTTTCTTCCCTTTTCCCCTCTCTCCTTAGTATGAGTCAGGGAGGGGCAGGGCACACCCCAGAGGGAGGGGTGCTTAGCAGTTAGGGCGCTCTTTGGTGAGGCCCCAGCCAAAGTCCAGAAGTTGTTGTTTGGGAAAATGTCCCCTCTTGTCCTGTGAGCCCAAGGGTTTGGAACCCGTTGTCTAGGGTAGCTCCTCTGAACGTCTATCTTCTTCCAAAGAGATCTGTGTAGAGTAAAGCACCAAGCCACAGCCAATAGAGAAAGCAGTCCTCCAATGCCAACTTAGTCTAAACTCCTCCCTTGACACATCTTCCTCCCTGTTCCCCCTAGTCCTGAACTCCACCTACCCTGGGGTAAGTCAGTTCCTTGTGTAACCCCACCTCCCGCAGCATTCTCCTGGCCATCATTGTTTGAAGGGTTTGGAAAGTATTAATAAGTTGAGGACCAAGTCACCCCTGGCCCAAGCACAAGTACGCTCATTTGTTAGTTTTGAGACAGGGTCTCACTACATAGATCAGGCTGGCCTTGAACTCATGGAGTTCTGCCTGCCTTTGCTTCTAGAGTGCGCTTTAATTTGTACAGGGCTTGTGTACATGTTTCCTATCCTGCCACAGGGTGCCTGGACATAGCTGAGGTTTCTGGTTAAGACATGAGCCCTGTACCTCAGGCCCAGGCAGGCTGCTGCCCCAGAACCAACAGACAGGATCTGCTGGAGGCTCCAGTTGCTTCACCTTCACTGAAAGAGGCTCAGGCTGACCCCACCCCACACTGACTGGAGGCTCTGCCCCCTACTTCCTGTGCTCTGGGGTGTATGCAGGCTCAGGAGCTCACTGGAGCTCCCCTTGCTAGCTTTCCTTCTGCATGACTCTTTTCTGACCTCTAGTGTGTGTCTCTCGGGTCCACTTCCTCTTGTAAGCTTGAGAAGTCTTCTCTTGAGTCCTCACCTCCTCTTGGGGCTGTTTCTGGGTCCATAGGAGAAGCCCGTAGCTGCACCTCTTGCTGGTCTACTGATCTCCAAACTTGGTTTTTCTTTTCCCCTTTGGGATTGCCTTGTGCCCTGCAGTCAGAGGCATCTGCTGCGGCTGGGCTTTTATTTGAGCTTCAGGCAGGGCTCTAAGGCTAGTGGCAAGAAGAGAATACACAGAAATGAGAAATGTGTTACTTTTCAGTTTTATAGGCTGAGGCTCCCTGTTTGCCTAGGCTGGCCTTGAACTCTCAGTCTTCCTGCGTTAGCCTCCCTAGAGCTGAGTTGACAGGTGTGTCATCATACCCCCTTGACTCTTTTATTACTAGCAGATGCTCTGGGGAGAAGGACAGAATTTTTTAATGGCTTTATTTTTATTATTTTAAATTGTAGGTATGTGGGTGTGCATGCGTGTGCATGCACGTGTGAATACGTGCACACTTCCAGGTGCCTAGAGGATATCAGAGAGGAAGCCAGAGATATTAGATCTCCTGGAGCTGAAATTACAGGCAGTTGTGAGGCACCCAATATAGGTGCTTAGAGCCAAACTCAAGTCCTCTGGAAGATCAGTAAGTGCTCTTAACCGCTGAGCAATCTCTCCAGCCCTAAGAACCAGAACATTTTCTTTTCTTTTTCTTTTTTAAAGACATTTATTTATTTATTTATTTATTTATTTATTTATTATGTATACAGCTAGCCAGAGGAGGGCACCAGAGCTCATTACAGATGGTTGGAGCCACCATGTGGTTGCTGGGAATTGAACTCAGGACCTTTAGGAAGAGCAGGAAATGCTCTTAACCGCTGAGCCATCTCTCCAGCCCCAAACCAGAACATTTTCTGAATATTCCAAGGACCAGGTAACTGTGAGGGGCCACAGCAGGAGTAAACTTGCATAGCATACATCTGTCATTGAACACTAAAGTCAAACTGCAAATGTAACTTGTCTATTTGTCAGACACTGTATCCTTGATAGAACCCTCCAGCCCATCCCCTCCAATGTAACAATTTGCCCCACATGTTCTGAGTGCAGCCTGAAATACGATCAAATATGTTTCCTTCAAAAGCCCTGGCCAAGCAGGGGGAGGGCAACCCGTATCCTAGACGCAGAGCACGGGAAACGGTGGGGCAATTTCTGCTCTTTATTGTACAGGTTCCTGCCAAAAAGGTACCAGAGCTAAGAGATTTCAGTTTGGTGACCTATCGCTATTGGCCACTAGATGACGATATTGCTTCCTAAATTCTATACTGTCGGTACTGTAATGGTCTGGAACCAGGTGGACAGCAGGGGGCAGCCTTTCTCAACCCTGCCACCAGCCCTGAAAGCTCAGGTCTGAGAAGCAGGAAAAGGAAGTTTAGGATTGGGGATTCAGTCAGGTTACTGATAGTGTGGGAAGGCTAGGGGATTGGTGCCAGGACCTGTCTCAAAGAGAAACTATGTCCCCTCCTTGGCTGTGGAATAACGATAATGGGTGGGTCTCATGTCATCTGGTAATTAATGCTTTGTTTTAACCGATGAAACATGCACTCTTTCTCTCTTTTTCTTTCTTTTTTTTCTTTTTTGTTTTTTTGAGACAGGGTTTCTCTGTAGCTTGGGAGCCTGTCCTGGAACTAGCTCTTGTAGACCAAGCTGGCCTCGAACTCACAGAGATCCACCTGCCTCTGCGTCCTGAGTGCTGGGATTAAAGGCGTGTGCCACCACTGTCTGGTGAAATATGCGCTTTTTCATGGTGCCCATTTTGCTGTGAGCTAAGGAGAGGAGGCAAAACAGTATTTTTATTCTAATTTTGTTGACAAGGAAAATAAGGCGGAGAGGCTGCACAAACACAAGAGGTCGGCTTGTGGATCTCTGAAAGGGCTACAGGCTTGTTCTTGAAATGGCCCGGGGACAGAGGGATGGAGTAGCCATTGCCGCGTGACTCAGGGAATCTTCTTCCGCCTAGCCGGCTGCCTGGAGTAGGTGAGTAGGGGAGAGCTCCACGGAAGCACTGAATTCCCTGAGGGAGGGGTACAGATAAAGCCAGCAGGAAATGAGGAGGTTGAGTGATGCAGGTGTCTGGACTGCTCAGCTGGCGCTGCCTGCAGGCTGATATTAGCGTTTCCTAGTAACTAAGGCATAAACACTAGGGGTCTAGATAGGGAACCAGGAGAGGGGGTTGGGAAAGGAGGGAGCGAGGTAGAAACACTGGGAGGTCCTTAGGGAGGGGGGCTTCGCAGCTCAGCGAGATCGGTTTCTTGTTGCTACTGTGTGCGTTAACTAAAACAATGGGTGTATATTATCTCAGTGAATTGTGACAGGCCAGTGGCTAAGCATAACTATGAAGTCTAAGAGGAAAATGGGCTCAAATCTGCCACTTAACAGCTCTCTGACCCTGGCTAAGCTACTTATTCATACCGCAAAATGGCAGTAGTGGTGCCTGCCTCAGGAGATTGTTCAAACTTTGCAACCGACCCAGTGAGCGCTGTCTCTTTCCCTTTTCCTGACCTCTCCACTGCTTTTATGCCCGTCCCTAGAGCCCACACTCCTGCTGTCTTGGAGGTTACACTGACAAGCATTTTAAAAATCTGGGTTTTAAATAGCAGAAACCCATGAGGGTGTGGTGGTGCATGCTTCTAATTCTAGCACTTGGAGAGGCAGAAGCAGGAGGATCTCTATGAATTTAAGGCCAGCCTGGTTTACATAGTGAGTTTCAGGCCAGTCCAGGCTATGTAGAGAGAAAACCCTATCTCAAAAAACCAAAACAACAATAACAAAACCAAATAAATTTGTATTTCTTTAACATTACTTTATTATTATTGGGGAGAAGGTTAAGATAGGGTTTTTCTATGTAGCCTTAGCTGTCTTGGAGCTCTCTCTGTAGAACAGGCTAGCCTAGAACCAACAGAGATGAAGCACAATTAATAAAAACTCAGAGAGAAATTGGGGTTCAATCCGAAGGTCAGAAAAGCAAAACAGCCAGCCATTGGCTCTTACCTTGACCTCAGTCTGAAAATGGCGATCCTGCCTCCAGGAATCTCAGAATGAGACTGTGTGAGAGCTGTCTCCTATTTTATAATCTCTAGGGTTGGGATTAAAGGCACGTACTGCCTGGTTTCTATGGCAACTAGTGTAGCTCCTGGGATTAAAGGTGTGTGTTACTATTGCCTGGTCTGTAATGCTGACCAGTGTGTTTGTTTTACTCTCTGATCTTCAAGCAAGTTTTATTTATTAAAATACAAATTAAATGCCAGTACACAGAGATCTGCCCGCTTATGCCTCCTGGGTACCAGGATTAAAGGCGTGTTCCACCATTGCCCAGTTACATTTTTTCTTCTTTCTTTCTCTTTCTTTCCTTCTTTCTTTCTTTCTTTCTTTCTTTCTTTCTTTCTTTCTTTCTTTCTTTCTTTTTTCTTTTTGAGACAGGGTTTCTCTGTGTAATAGCTCTGACTGACCTGGAACTCACTCTGTAGACCAGGCTGGCCTCAAACTCACAGAGATCCGCCTGCCTCTGCCTCCTGAGTGCTGGGTTTAAAACAAAATAAGCCGTATGCCACCACCACCTGGTTTATTTAAACATTTGCTTTCATCTCCCTTTTGTCTTTCATTTTATTTTATGTGTATGGATGTTCTGCCTGCATGTGTGTCTGTGCATTTCCAGTATGCAATGCCCGTGGAAGGCCAGAGGAGGGTGGTGGTGTGCAGTGCCCGTGGAAGGCCAGAGGAGGGCGGTGGCTTCCTGAGAACTGAAGTTACAGAGGCTTGTGAGTTGCCACGTGGGTGCTAGGAATCAAACCTCTGTCCATTAAGAGCATCCAGTGCTCTCTTTAAAATTTTAACCGTATTTTTAATACATATTTTAATTTAAATTTAAGACTTTAAATTTTCTATTTATTTATTTATTTATTTGTTTTTGTTTGTCTCTCTACATAGCCCTTGCTGGCCTGGAACTTACTACGTAGGCCAGACTGACCTTGAACTCACAGAGATGTGTTTTTGTCTCCCAAGTGCTGGGATTAAAGGCATGTTCTATCATGTCTGGTTACTGTTTTATTTCACAAAACAGATCTTAAATACTTTGTTCAAATGAAATTTAAGGCATTGTTGAAAGAAGTTAATGTACGATCTCAAGCTACTGTCACAACTCAAAGCACTGTTATGAACATAATGAGGTTTTATGGAGTTCCTGAAACTGCGTGTGTCAGGTTAATGTCAGGCAGACAGCACATAAGTCACATTTCCTTGTGAAACAGGCATACACTTGGTATTGCCTGCCCCCAGGGCTGCCATCTAGAAGATGGTCTGTGGTATGCTGGTGTGCTCAGTGCCTCCTGTGACTATGTAAGGATAATGAGCTGAGAGAGTGGGTACCACACTGGGGGATAAAAGGACTCACCCCCACTCTGCCACCTTTCTTTGGCTATTTATTTATTTTAGACTTATTTATTTATTTATTTATTTATTCATTATGTATACAGTGTTCTGTCTGCATGTACATCTGCAGGTCAGAAGAGGGCACCAGATCTCATTACCAATGCTGGGAATTGAACTCACGACCTCTGGAAGAAGAGCCAGGGTTCTTAACCACTGAGCCATTTCTCCAGCCCTCTGGTTATTTTTGAAGTAGATTTTCTCTGCGTATCCCTGGTTGTCCTGGAACTAGCTCTTGTAGACCAGGCTGGCTTCGAACTCACAGAGATCTTCTGCCTCCCGAATGTTGGGATTAAAGTCAGGCCCCACCACCACCTAGTTTACATCTCTATTTAAAAAAAAAATTGAAATTATAATGACATCATTTCCCTCCTTCCCCTTCTTCTCCCTAACCCTTCCCATACACCCTTCCCTTGCTGACATTCAAATTCATGGCCTCTTCTTCCTTAATTGTTGATCTATATATTCTTAAATACATGAATGCAACCTATTTAGTCTGTAAAATGTTCCTCGTATGTGTGTGTTTTCAGGGCTGATCATTTGAATTAGATAACTATTGGAGAGTTCTTCCCAGGGGCAGACTGTTTCTCCACTTCTCAGCATTCCTTGGTTGCTCGTAGCTCTTCGTCTAGGCTTGAAGCTTCATGAGTCCCCCCAAATGTTAACATGTCTATTGGTGTCATCACTGTTCATGCTATGTTTAGGCAGCCGTGTTGGTGAGACTTCATGGATGCAGCCTCGCTGACATTTCTACGAGACACACGCTCACAGCACACTTCCTGTTTCTCTGGCTTTTACATCCTTTCTGCCTCAGTCTTCCACAACGATCCCTGAGTCTTAGGTGCAGGAATTACGTTGTACATGTATCAGTTGGAACTGGGCTCCAAAAGTCCTCGTTTTGACTGGTTGTGGTTTTCCGTAATGCCTTATAAAGAGATGTTTCCTTGATGGAGACAGATGTTTAGAGTGTAGTTAGGGATTATGCTGGTTTAGTAAAGTGGTGGTCGTAGGTTCTCCTCCAAGATCCATGACTTCACTAGCTCCGAGTAGCTGGCTAGGTTTCCAGTACCAGGAATGACTTCTCTCTTGTTGAGTGGGAATTACCTTTTCTTTTTTGATTTTTTCAATTTAATCTTATAGGTGTAGGTGTTTTGCCTGCATGTTTGTATGTGCACCATGTGATTGCCTAGTGCCCATGAAGGTCAGAAGAGGGGCTCCGATCCCTCGGAACTGAAGTTAGGGATGGTTGAGCATGTGGGTGCTGGAACTGAACCTAGATTCTCTGTAAGAGCAAGTGCTTTTCTCCACTGTGGCATCTCTCCTGTCCCACATTAATTCAGAGGACAACTGTGGGACTCAGTTCTCTCCTTCTGCCACGTGAGTCTCAGGGAGTAAACTCCAGTTGCTGGACTTGGCGGCGAGCGCCTTTACCACTGGAGCCTTCTCACTTGCTCTTGTTTTACTTTTCTTAAAAACTAGGCTCTCGGGGCTGGAGAGATGGCTCAGTGGTTAAGAGCACCGCCTGCCCTTCCAAAGGTCCTGAGTTCAATTCCCAGCAACCACATGGTGGCTCACAACCATCTGTAATGAGATCTGTGACCTCTTCTGGCCTGCAGGCAGAGTACTGAGAATACTGTATACATAATAAATAAATAAATCTTAAAAAAAAACAAAACTAGGCTCTCATGTAGCCTAGGCTGGCCCCAAATTCATTGATCCTCTGCTTCTCTCTTCCAAGTGGGATTGTAAGCATGTGCCACCATGCTCATAATCAGCTCGACAACCTTCTTTCTTTTTTTGGAGACAGGGGTTTCTCTGTGTAGCCCTGGCTGTCCTGAAACTCGCTCTATAGACCAGGCTGGCCTCATATTCTCAGAGATTTGTCTGCCTCTGCCTCCCAAGAGTTGGGATTAAAGCTTAGCGCCACCACCACTGCCCAGCTTTGACAAACTTTTTATTTTTTCAAAGTGGCATTTTGAGCATAAAAGCACCAGGGAGTATACAGGCTCTGGGAATACTGTTGCCAGACCCTGCCAGTCCAGACTGGGAGCCCCATGGGGAGGTGGTCTTCATCTGCAGCGGTTGGACAGAGAGATAGTCCATGAAGTACATTTTCATTCTTGGCTTCTTCTCCCTGGCATACTTTTTGTTGTTGTTTTGCTTTGTTTCGCTTTCCAATACAGAGTTTCTCTGCATAACAGAGCACTGGCTGTGCCGGAACTCCCTCTGTAGACCAGGCTGGCCTCGAACTCAGAGATCTACCTGCCTCTGCCTCTTAAGTATTGGGATTAAGGGTTTTCATCCCCCACCCCACCCCTGTAAGATTTATTTGTATTTTATGTGTATGTCACCATGCATTCCTTTCTTCCTTCCCTCCCTCCCTCTTTCCTTCCCTGTTTCCCTCCCTCTTTCTGTCCTTCCTTTTTTTTCTGTGGTGGTGCTGGGGATTGAACCCAGGGCACCATGCATACTTGGCAAGTATTTTACCAACTGGGCTACATCCCTAGCCCATTTTGCTCTTTGAGAATAGGCTGAGATACTTCTTTTTAAGCTTTTCTGTGATGATGATTGTATTCATTAGGGCTTCTACTGCTGTGATGAAACACCATGACCAAAAGCAGTTCCAGAGGAAAGGTGTTATTTGGTTTACACTTATGTATCTTAGTCTATCATTGAAGGAAGTCAGGACAGGAGCTCAAACAGGGCAGGAACATGGAGGCAGGAGCGGATGCAGAGACCAGGGAGGGGTGCTGCTTACTGGCTTGCTCCTGATGGCTCGCTCAGCCTGCTTTCTTACAGAACGTAGAACCACCAGCCCAGGTGCGACACCACCCAGCAATCACTAGCTGAGAAGATACCCTATAGGCTTGTTTAAGCTCCATCTTATGCAGACATTTTTAAACTGAGGTTCCCCCCCCTCAGGTGACTTTAGCTTGTGTCAAGGTTGACATAAAACTACTAAACACAATGACCATATTTCCTGAATGAAAATTAAGGATGAGCATGTATTACACTTGTAATCACATCATACTCAGGATGTGAAAGGTTGAGGCAGGGAGGACTGCTATGAGTTTGAGGTGAGTATAAGTACAGAGTGGGGACTCTTTCTCAAAAAACAAATGAATTAGCTGGATGTGGTGGCACACGCCTTTCTTCCCACAACTTGGGAGGCAGAGGCAGGCGGATCTCTGTGAGTTTGAGGCCACCTGGCTACAAGAGCTAGTTCCGGGGACAGTCTCCAAAAGTTAAGAAGAAACCTGTCTCAAAAACCAAAAAAAAAAAAAGAGTATTGTTCTTGTAGAGGACAATCTTGTTTGATTTCCTAGTCCACCCATGTGGGCTTACAATCATCTGTAACCCCAGTTTTAAGGGGACTCAATACCTCTCTGAATTCTGTGACCAACCAGGGATGTAAACGGTGTATATACACACATACAGGCAACATACAGACACAAAGTAAATGCAATCTAAAACCCACAAACCACAGCAACTAAAAAGACCCAAACGAAACAAAACGATAAAAGGATGGAAGATTGACATGTCTGAACACTATTTTCTTTTCTTTCTTCTTCTTCTTTTTTTTTTTTGGTTTTCGAGACAGGGTTCCCTGTAGTTTCTAGAGCCTGTCCTGGATCTAGCTCTTGTAGACCAGCTGGCCTCAAACTCAGAGATCCGCCTGCCTCTGCCTCCCGAGTGCTGGATTAAAGGCGTGCGCCCACCACCGCCCGGCTTATTTTCTTTTTTGAGACGGGTTTCACTATGCAAGCACTTGGCTGGCCCAGAGCTCACTATGTAGACCAGGCTGGCCTTAAACTCAGAGATCTGTCTGCCTCTGCTTCCTGAGTGCTGGGACTAAAGGCATGCTAAAGGCATATGCCACTACATATCTGAATAGTCTTCAGAAGATAAGGATTATTTGGAATCTGTGTGATAGCTTGCAAAATTCAGGGATAAACTTGTTATTTCCATAAAAACGGTGAAGCCTTTGGACACCGTAACCACAGACCTGTTGCTTAAGCAAGTAATTAATTATTAATTAATCAATTAATTGCAACTAATTAAATTAATTAATTAACGAATGTGGGCCAGTGAGATGGCTGAGAGGGGAAAGCACTTGCCACCGAGTCTGTTGGCTGAGTTCAAGTTCCAGGGATGGTGTGGTGAAGAGTGAGAAATGACATCTGACCTTGAGACCTGTGTGAGCTGCACAAATACACTGAATAAACACATAAACAAACAAACAAAAACTCTTAAGCAGCTATGACTTAGTGACTCCTAAAAGGTTCCTAAAGTGTCTAAAGAAGAAATATTATCTAAACTCAAAACATCTGAAGTTCCTAGCGCTGAAGGCAACGTCAGGGCTAAGGCAGAAAAAGGGCTCAGGCTAGAAAGACGTGCGAGCCGTGTACGAGACCCACACCTGCGTCTGACCACGCTGAAGATCATCAGATGTCACTTTATTTGGGGGATTTGGACAATCCCAGGGACAAGTCTCTTCATTACGTAAGAGGGAACTCGGGAGGCCTGACCACACCGGAATGGGGGCAACATGGAGGAGACTTGGTGAGGCTAGAGAAAGGAATGGAGGTTCAAATAGGTGATGTGAGGTTTAGTGGGTGGCCTTTGGAGGACTGCCATCCTCTGCTTGTGGGATAACCGAGGGTACACAGCTGCTCTGTGACCAGCTACTGGCCCAGCATCTCCCCATCCTGGCTTTGTGCCTCCGAGGATGGCAAGCTTTTAGCCTGTCTGGAGCTAAGGACAGCCACAAGCAGGAGTGTTGATACCAGGCTAAGACTTGGAGTGGACGTGCCTGTGCCTCAGTTTCCCAGGTGGTGAAGGGTAGTGTCTTGCTGTTCACTCTCTTCCTCCCCACAGGTCCTAAGTCTGTAAGCAGAGCTGGCTCTGGAATGATGGTGCCCCAGGAGAGGCTGCAGGAGGGCTGTAGAGAGGAGGGGCAGAAGCAAGGACTAGATCCAGTCCCATCAACTTTCCAAAAGCACCAGGAGGGCCCCAGCTGTCCTGGAACTTGCTATATAGACCAGGGTAGCCTAGAACTCACAGAGGTCAGCCAGCCTTTGCCTCTTGTGTGCTGGGATTAGAGGCATATGCCACCATGACTAGCTAATGTGTTTGTTTGTTTGTTTTAAACTAACTAAATTTTTTTCTAGGGGCCGGCAAAATGGCACTTGCTGCCAATCTTTTTTTTAGGATTTATTTATTAATTATGTATACATGTTTCCCTACATATATGCTGCAGACCAGAAGAGGGCACCAGATCTCTTTACAGAGGGTTGTGAGCCACCATGTGGTTGCAGCAGTCAGTGCTCTTAACCTCTGAGCCATCTCTCCAGCCCCCACTTGCTGCCAATCTTAACTCAAGTTAGATCCCTGAGATCCACACGGTGGAAAGAAAGAACTCCTGCAAGATGTTTGCTGACCTCCACCCAAGTGCTGTCACACACACACACACACACACACACACACACACACACACACAAATGTAAAAAAATATTCCCAAGTAAGCACATAAGCTGACCTTAACTCCTCCCCTTTTCTAGTCCTGGCCCAATAGTGGCTTCTATCCTCCTTCAGTGACTAAGCTCACAGGAGCTTCTGCTTGACTGGGTGAATGTGCCTCATCTTCCACAGGCTCCCGGACCCCCTGCGGGCTGTTTCCACAGTGCCACAAAGTCTTTATTGCCAGGCTTCGGGGTGTTACCCCCATTTTGGCCTGGTGCTGGCCCCTGGACTGTCTGGATGTTGGGGAGTGATTGCACGATTTCAGCACGGTGCATGGAGTGGGGACTCCGCAGACCTTCAGGACGCCACAGAAGGGACAAGAGGTAGTTATTGGAAGACCGTATAGGCTCCGAATTTACCGGGCAGCTCAAAGGTATGGCAACCGAGACTTTTGAGAACAAAGTCCCAGAGGAACCTGGCAACCAAAGAATTCTGGATTAAGTAAAAACGTCCACTGACTCTGATTCAGAAGTCATCTGATTTTTTTTTTCTTATTTGAGACCAGTTTTCTCTACGTAGCCCAGACTGTCCTGGAACTCGATTTACTGCGGGCCAGGCTGGCCTCGACACTCTGAGTTCTGCCTGCTCTGCAGGCACACGCCACCACCAGCCAGCGGTCATCTGACTAACATCATTGCTTCATTTCCATTTAAAATTTTATTACTTGAAAACACTCCACAAAACAAACCAAGAAAACTTAAGAGCTAAATGAACTCAGTGACATGACAGATTATTAAGGGACTAGCTTTGCCCCCCGAAACCACCATACATTAAAAAATTTAAAAGAAATAGAAATGCCAAGTTCAAAAATATTTATCCAAAAAAGTAAGGCATCCACTTAAAAAAAAAAAGATAATAATTCAAGGAGGGGGTGGGTAGAGGCTGAAGGAATGAGAAGAAAGGGATGGAGGGATGGTCCCTGGTCCCCCTGAGGCCCCACAGCCTGCCTGGACTGCACTCTGAAGGGCCATAATCAGCCCAAACCCAGCCTCTCACCAGTTAGGGGTCAGGTGAGCTAGGTGAGAAGTCAGGGGACCTGACGGGCCAGGCAAAGGCCCTGGGGTATTCCAGTTTAAGTAGATGGAATAGGGCATGGGGTCCTTGGCACAGCAGATACAGAGGCTGCCAGGACAAGGGAAACACTGTTACCTTCCCGTAGAGCACAGGTCGGTAGCTCTCGTGGAAGGGACTTTTCTGAGCTCTCCAAAGGGAGTGGCATTCTGTCACTGCCCTTCCATCTTGTCCCAAACAGGATGGCAGGATGGGGGTGGGATCACTTGAGTTGGGGGAGGGGAGAGGAACCAGCCTTCAGAAAACACTCCCCCAGCAACATGGTCTCCCCAGGGTGAGGGCTGAGCGTCTCTGGGGAGGGGGAAGCACCCTTCCTTCCAGGGGAGGCATTTAACACCAAGTCTGTCCTGAAGGGTAGAACTAGGGAGCATTTTTTAGGCTCAGTTCTTGGTGGAGAGATGACTTAAGGCTGGTTTGACTCTGAATCTCAGGCCTGAAGGGCTTGGGGATCCTTTCTGCCTGGTCTTTGAGCCAAGGTCCAGGGGAGAAAAAGCATGAGGGTGGCTGGCAGTGCTGTGGGTGGGAGGAGCGGCTGGGATGCTCAGGGGGCCGGAGGGGTGTAGCTGAGTCGCTTTGCCCTTAAGAGAGAGATAGATATCTATTCGACTGAACATAAGAAGCCTTTCTGGCTTCAGGGAGCTTTGGCACCACAAGGAGACAGGAGGCAGAAGCAGGGGCAGGATCAGGGGTAGGGCTTGGCTTCTGCAGTCTGAGCCTACCCTTATGTATTCCACAAGCTTGACTTAGAGCTGGGGATAGGGTGGTCCTCCTTCTTGGTCCTTAGCTCAGTGGGGAGGAGGCATCCTGAAAGGGAAGTTTCTCAGCAGGGGGCCTAGGCTGGGCAGTGGAGTGGTAGGTACAGGGTCCCCGGTGAGTGAAGAGGCATTTCAGTCTCTCCAGAAAAGATGGTGAGTGGTGACATTTGTGTTTGTTTTGCCTTCCCCAACCAGCCCACCGTGCTGCTACCTCCTTCCCAATTGAAGCTTCACCTGGGCTCAGAACTAGGGAGAAGAAGCAGCAGTGAACCCGGGTTTCTTAGAGGCACCGGAAGGGCATGGGCCCAGGAGGAAGAGTCCTGCAGGGTACCCATGGCACCTCCAGTCTCCTCTAACCCTTGGAGTGTCTGCCGACCCTGGTGCACTGACCTCGACCGTGGGCCTTGGGACTGGAAGCGGGTTCTTTGGGTACAAAGGTCAGTGTCTTTGTTTAGAACTTGTCACTGTGGACACCCAGGACTTGGCCCTGCCTGACAGAAGTATAGGTGTGTGTGTGTGTGTGTGTGTGTGTGTGTGTATGTGTGTGTGTTAGGGGGATGTAGGCAGGGATGCAGGGCAGAGAGGATGAAGTGGGGAGTGGTCAGTTAAAGGGACGGCAGTCCTCAGGGCTAGGGCTGTTCCTCTGAGTCCTGGTCCTTGACAGGAGTAGGCTGAAAGATGGGCTTCTGCTGTTCCTCCATTTCACTGGTTGCTTCCCCTGTCCCCGAGTCCCCATCCACCTGGGGATACACGACCACGCACATCTTCTGACTCACTAGGGTTAGTGACTCTGTGGAAAGGAACAATACAGAAACCGGGTCAGTGCCTGTACAGAGCTGGTGGATGACTGGTAGGCTGCCCCAGGTCTATCCGCGGATGCCAGCGGGTCTTCTCTCCTTAGAGGTCTTTGAAGACACCTGTCATTCCTGGCCCTGAATGAGGAGCCCTCTGGACTCAAGTGAAGGTGGGATCCCCCATTAGACGGCTCTGTGTCTACCCAAGAGGCCCTCTCTTTAGCCACTACTTACCAATGAAGTCATTGAAACACTTTGGTTTGTGTTGCCAGTAGACACCCAGGAAATAGACAGGCACTCCCGTCAGCATGATAGCCAGGCCGATGCCACACACCACTGGCTCCGACCACAGGCTGAAGATCAGCAGGAAGGCCCAGAACAGCAAATATATGATGGGAAACAGCAGATTGATCTGTGGGACAGAAGTACTGTGAGTTATGTGGCTTTTAGAGGCTTTAGGATGAGGGCACCCTCTCTCTTCTTCATCCTCCTCGAGGGCAATGGTGGAGCTTCACTCAGCTCTGTGTCCCACACTTTGGGCTCTTATAGGTGCTCTATCAACAGATGTTGGTGAAATCGGGGAGGGAGGCAGGGAAGTAAGGGCCTTTATTGTTCAGTTTCCTCCCAGGTGAGGTCAGATAAGACCTCATGACTCATATAAGTGCCTGTGGCAGCCAGAGAAGCCCAGGGGACTGAGAAGCCGGTGAGCGCGTTAGTGTACACCTGCAGAGGTCCTGGAGGGGGAGCAAAGAAACGGCCTGGGTCTGTTTGGCTCCTGTCTACTTCACATCTACTTCCAGGCCAGGCCTCATCTGGATGCACCAAATGGGTCTCAAGTTAGAATGGGTCTCGGTTAGAATGCATACAAGCAGACAGCAGGAGATTCACTTTGGGACATAATGTAACGAACCCTGATATTGGAGGGCTAAGGCCCACCCAGGGTGTAAGATTTAAGAGTGAGGTAAGGAAGTGACTATCTCATGCACACACGGCCACGATGATTCAAAAATCTGCCCCACACTGGATGCAGCAGAGGAAGGGAGGGGCTCCGAGGCAGGTCCTCTCACCTTGATGGGGCGGGGGATATCCGGCTTCTTCCAGCGAAGGACTATCTGCCCTGCAACTGTTACCCCGTAGAAGAGGTAGTTGATGAAGCCCACGTAGTTGATGAGTGTGTACATGTCACTGGTGACCAGCATCAGCAGCGTGGAGAGGCACTGGAGAGGTGAGAGTGACGTGAGATATTAGGGGATGGTCTGCCCCTCCAGGCCAGGTGTGCTAGTTTATAGTGGACATCTCGGGATAGGGACTTCCCAGCCACCTTGAATAGCCTCAGACGGCCTATACCTTTATTGCCAGGAGCATCTCTATGGCTTTTTTGAGACAAGGTCTCTCTTTGTAGCCCTGGTTGTCTTAGAACTTGCTCTGTAAGTCAGACTGGCCTCAAACTTAGAGAGATCTATCTGCCTCTGCCTTCTGGGTGTTGGGATTAAAGGTGTGTGCCACCACGTCTGGCTCAAAGTAATTTGCAATGTTTTATCCAAGATTCAGAAGGAAAAGAAAATTAATTCAAAAAACGTAACGAGGACAAGTCTTTGGGTCTTCCTTTACTCTCTAGAGCAGCGGTTTGCAATCTTCCTAACGTCATACCCTTTTAATACAGTTCCTCAGGTTGTGGTGACCCCCCCCCCCACCATAAAACTATTTTCATTGCTACTTCGTAACTGTAGTTTTGCTACCGTTATGCAAGTGTCTGAATGCAGGAGATCTAATAAGCGGCCCCTGAGGAGGTCACCACCCATGGCTGAGGGTTGCTGCTCTAAATGCTTCTGTTCTTTTTACACCATTTCTTCCCCATTCAAAGCGGCCTTTCCCCCACCTTCAATTCAAGAGTTTTCCTCTGTCTGTGACTTTTCTTATCACGTGTGCCCTGAACTAGGTTTATTTCAATGGCCCCTTCCAAGAGGCTGGCAGGGTCCAGGGCAGGAAGTGGTGGAAGGGGAGAAGGGTGAGCGTGTGCATGACCAGCTGAAGCAGAGGCTCAGCGCTGTACCCTTGTGGTGGCAGGTGCCAGTGAAGCCAGGGACAGAGACATGTTTTTGTGAGACTGTGGCATCCCAAGTCTTTTCAGTCTGACTCCATAGGACAGGAGAAGGAAAATGAGCCAGCCTGAGAGTTGTGGGTGTTTAAGATCTTCTCTAATTATATCCCCTGACCTTCACAAAGCATTGCAACGGCCACACATGCTATCTCAGCTGGGGCCTACTGCAATGCAGAGCTGGACCAGAAGGGGGACAGGTATGTGTGTGCAGATGGTGTGAGTCCCAACCCAGGCTAGCCACAAGGCGTGGGAAGGATCTGTGCAAGGCCAGCAGCAGCAGGGGGCCTTACTGTGAAGAGCAGCGCTGGGATTGGGGTGCAGCGCTTCACATGGATCATGGCCAACACGCTGGGGAGGTGGCCTTCTCTGGCTCCAGCAAAGAACAGCCTGGCAAGGAGAAAAGTCGGTCAGCCTGGGGTAGCCTGTGGACCACTAAGCCAAGGCGCTCTCATTCACACCCACCTTTGGCCCCCACACCAGCACCCTCCACGAGCGGGGACCTGCCTTTGGGTGTGCACTTTCCAGCCCATTAGCCACAGGGCCCATGTTCCCAAACGCAGGCACAGGCAGACCAGAGGCAGCCAAGAGATAGGTGGACGGAGCCTGGGCACGTGGAGACTGAGAGTGTGATCTGGCTGGCTCCCTCCGAATCCATTCCCCTGATTCAAGGCTCCAGGAACAGCTTCTTTGCCCTTCTTTTTTGGTTCGAGTTCTTTGAGACCCATTCTCATGCAGCCAAGTGGCCCTGAACTCCTCTGTAGCCAAGACAGGCCTTGAATCCCTGATCCTCCTGCCGCCTCCTTTTTTTGAATGTTGGAATTAAAGTTCGTTCCTTTACCTGACCGTATTTCTCCTTTAAATAAGGACCTTCTCACCCTTAAGGGCTAGTGATTCCCCAGCACACAGCTCTGGGCTTCCCGTGCAACGCTTTAAAAACATCCTCATTCTATTCAGAGAGCAGCTGCTTCTGTGTGAGCGGAGAGGGGCCACGGGTGGACTGGGAAAGGGGAGGTGGGAGCCTGTGAGAGCCGGTAGCTGGTAGAAGTTCTGAGGTATCTTCTTCGGTGCCCGTAACTGTCAACTTAGCAGTCACACTGAAACGTTGTGCACTCAAAGTTTATACCCTCAGAACTACGCATTCTATTCCCAAGAAGACTTCTTAAAAACAAACTGAAACAACGGAGAGGTGCTGGAAGGCTCACACAAACGCTCTGGCACCGAGTCAGACTGCAAATGACCTGAGTGCTTAAAATTATGAGACTGACTAGAAAAAAATCAAGATATATCTGTAAGATAGAAAATTATGAAGTTGAAAAAAAAATCAAGTTTTTTAAGATTTTATTTCACGTGTGCGGGTGTTTGTCTGAAATGTATGTCTGTGCGCCATGCCGTTGGGGGCCAGAAGACGCAGTCAGATCGTTACAGATGGTTGAGCCGCCGTGTGGGTGCTAGGAGTTGAATCTGGGCCATCTCTTCAGCCCTTGAAATCATGTTTCTGAAGAGAATGATTTTGTGAGCAAGCAAAAGTGCAGAATACAAAACTGAGATCCTGAGCTGCACATGGTGGCACAAGCCTGCGAACCTGGCACACCAAGCCTGAAGGGGGGATTTCTAGTTTGAGACTAGCCTTATATAAGCCCCTGTCTCACAGATGGGGACGGGACTGGAGGGCTGGCTCTTGGATTAAGAGCACTTGTTCTTGCAGAGGACCTGAGTTCAACTCCCAGCACCCACATGGTGGCTAACAACCACTTGCAATTCCAGTTCCAGGGGACCTGGCACCCTTTCTGACTCTGTGGGTTCCAGGCATGCACACAATGAGCAGACATACAGTCAGGCAAAAGTCACATACATTAAAAGGTAATTTTTTTATTTCACTTTATCTTATGTGCATTGGGGAACTACAGACAGCTGTGACTACCATGTGGGTGCTGAGAATTTGAACTCAGGTCCTCTGGAAGAGCAGCCATTGCTCTTAACCACTGAGCCATCTCTCCAGGCCTAAAAGGTAATTTTTAAAACAAAATCTAAAAAATGGGAGGGGGATTATACACCCTTAGGAGGGGAAGGACATAGTGGAGAAGACAGAGAGAGAGACAGAGACATAGACTCACAGAGAGTAACATTAAAGCAGCCCTTCCCTCTCTCTCTTTATGCCTCTTCCAAACAGAACAAAACAAGACAACTGGCCACCAAAACCCATCCTGTAACTGCCAGCAGTCCTTTACATGATAGCATTCACAATCTGCTCTCTTCAAAAGTTTCAATTTCTGTTATTTACTTATTTGTTTGTGTGTTTGCTCTCTATGGCATACGTGTGGAGGTCAAATGACCCCTTCCACCCTGTGAGTTGGGTTCCCAGGGTCAAACTCAGGTCACCAGGCTTGGCGGTAGGTTTCTTTACTTGCCGAGTCTCCGACTTTTACTTTTCTCTAGGGCAAGTGGCCCCCAGTGGATGACAGGAAGGTGATAGTGTGCCGGTGCCCAGGCTTTGGCTATGTGTGGCTCAGGCTGGCCTCCTGAGGGCTGAGATCAGAGAGGTGTGCCACCACTCCTGGTGCAGACCACTGACACTCCATGCTCTGCTTACAGGGTGGAGTGGCGCTAGCAGCGGCAGCTCAGAAGTATGGGGGCTGCTGTGACTCCAGGCACCCATGAGCAGTTGTCACCATGAACTATTCAGGCCAGCTTCTCTAATGTCATGCAAACACATGCAGCCCCTCCCTTTTCCCATGCTACGGTCTTTTCCAGCCAGCACAGTCTCATGCACTAGGTTGAACCTAGGGAGCTCTATGAGTTACATCATGCACGTGGCCAGGCTCTCATTCATAACCTCCTCCACATACAGCCAGGACCAAGTGTCCAGGCCTACCAGCCCCATGTCGGGTTCACAAGCTAGGGAACGATGGAGTATGATGGCGTGCGTCACACACACACACACACACACACACACACACACACACACACACACACTGCTTGCTCAGCAAGGACCATCCAAGTCAAACTGAGACATAAAAGAATGAAAGAGGGGAGGGAGGGAAGAAGGGGTAGGTGAGCAGAGGTGGCCTGGGGAGGGAGGCCACACCTTTGGCATCTCCTGCATGCACACACGACTATGCTGCATGCGTGCAGACCACTGAGTGGCCTGCCTGAGGGACGAACCCCAAACTAAAGCGACTGTGGCCAGCCACTGTCCTCCAACAGATCCCAGGGAGCCTCAGGGGTCACTGCTCTTCCACTGCTCGCCCTCTGCTAGGGCCTCCCGGTGGCCACGGCTCCTGTGTAACATGCACACGAGGTTGCTAGGGGTGAGTGTGTGCCCTCTGCAGGCACAGGTGATACCCACACTCTGGATCCTGAAAACCTGGAAGTCTCTGCCTTCTCACAGAACTTCTCTGGGATGTGACAGGTGGCTTGGCAAACAGCTGAGCCCAGAGTCATCTTGGGAATAGGACTGTGCTCCCTAGAAACCCTATGGGCCACACTAATGGTGACCCTTTGACATCTGTACACCCAGAAGTCCATTCTAGAGATGAAAAAAGGCCATAAAGGAAGGCTTGACCCCTGGATAGGCAGAGGCAAGCCTCCAGGGCCCACTCATATTTCTGGCTTCCCAAGGAATTCTGGGTAGGGTTTGTGGCTATTGGCTTTCATTGAAAAAGTTTCCTTTCTGCTCTTCCCTACCCAGCCTTCTGGCCTCTTGAGTAGGGAGCAGTCCTACATCCTTGGAACACTCAGAGGGATCTCATCCCACGTGGAGTCTGACTCCAGACATTCATGGGAGGCCAGATCCAGAGGCTTCAAGCATAGGAATCCTTCTTGGTCCCTTTCAAAGGAGGGTTTCTTTCTGGACAGTAGCAGCCTGCATCTAGACAAGGGGGAACAGGGAATCTAGGAACGTAGTCAAGATACTGTCCTGCTGCCAAAGCAAGGTGGACTGCCACCTGGATACCACATAGGTCATTCTGTGAGCAGCAGACCCCCTCAGCACACACACTGACATGCGTACTCCTGCAAAGCCACCACTCAGGTGACAGACAAGTCCATTAAATACACACAGAACAATGGACACAGAAAAATGGCCCAGAAATGCCCTGGGCAAGCACTCACCGGGAGGAGGTGAAGAGTGAGCCATTGACTCCTCCAAATGTGGACAGGGCAACAGAGATGGGCATGATCCAGGCCATGACCCCCAGAAGCTTCTCTCCAAAAGTCTGGGAAAGAAAACAAGAAGCGAGTGGCAAGAAAGAGGTGAGGTCCCTGTCCCATCTTGCTCCTCACTTCTGGAGTGCCTGTCTCCCATCAACCCTGCTGATCCTCTGAGAGCCAGGGTCCTGACTACCATGCTTTAGGGACAGCTACCCATCAGGAACACATGCTGTGGGCTAATTAGCTGAGGGGGCCAGGGTATGGCGGTGATAACAGTAATGAACTAACACTCATCCTCTGTTACAAATGAAGAAAATGAGGCACTTAGTGATCGTACACAGGGGCAACGGAGGGGCCGAGATTGGAAGCCAGGTGCTGAAAGTCCAGTATGTGCACTACGGATTCTCTGTACACGGAGACACACTTATGAATCAGATCTGGATTCAAATCCTAGTACCACCTTGAACAGGCTTATAACATGCATGTGTGTGCATGCACGCATGCGTATGCGCGCCCGTGCATGCAATACTCACGGGCACACACACGCACATTGCAGATCAAGTGCAGGATCTGGCTTGTGCTAGGCAAGTGTTCCACCACTGAGATAATTCTCTCTTAGCCCTGGCTTTGTTAGTTTTGAGCCTCAGTTTCCCATCTGCGAAAGAGGAATGAACCCGAGGCAGAGTCTCTAAATTCACAGAAGCAGATTCTGCTGGTAGGAAAATGGAAAGACTGGCTAGTTTCCTTAGCTGAGAAAGAAGTGGCTGTGACTTTGTAGGCGCATCTTCATGTACATATACGTGTATATATACAGTTTAGGGGACCAGCCTTCTCTGGAGTCTCTGAGTCAGACGCATGGTACGAGTCTGGGAGGTGAGATCTAGAACAGATGTCCTGGTGTTGTGTGTGGGGAGCTGCAGGATTTAGAAGCAGGCAGCCACAGGAGACGGCGGAGCATCTTTATCTCCAATGATGAGGCAAGTGACGAGCGTGTGGTCTGAAGCTAGGTGAAGGGATAGCATGGCTCCTAGGCCTTCTCTGTGAGCTGTTTGCCCAAAGAGCATAAATCTCTCTGATTTCTGAATTATTTACTGGTGTGCACGCGCGCGCGCGCGCGTGTGTGGATGTGTGTGCACACACACACGTGTGTGGTGTTGAGGACAGGACATGGGGCCTTGCACATGCTAGGCAAGTACTCTACTACTGAGTTACATCCTTGGCCCTTCAATACCCACTTTTCCCTGATGAGAGCCATTGGTCTGCATGATTCCCAGAGAAGGACAGAAGGACAGAGAATCAGTAGTCTTGGGCAAGCATCTGTCTCTGTGAAGAGCAGTCTGTCTCCTTATATAACCGGCATGCTTAGAGTACCCTAGAGCAGGAGTCAGTGACCTTGTTCTATAAAACATTAGATATTTCAATACCAAAAGCCATGACAGCTGTTTTGGCCAACCCAGACATAGGTTTGCTCCTGGGCACTTAAAGATACCCTGTCATGGGACGCATGTAGATTCGACCCTGACTGAGGAGGTGGGATGACTTCCAATGTCATGGGGCGCCAGATCAGGGAAAAGCAAGTGGGCTAAGTAGGCAGATCTACATCAGCGCTCTGGGTCTGGGACCCAGAACCATTTCTTACCACAGCGACTGCATTTGAGGCCAGCAGCTCCTGGGGGGACATTGCAGTGACATACGCGACATTGGCAAAGACATACACAAATGTGACCAGTGGGATGGAGATGAAGATGGCTCTGGGAAGGTTCCTGCAGAGGGAGAGGAGATGAGAGGGAAGCCCGGAGTAGGACTGTGTTCCGCTAGGGGACCACAGGAGTCTAGACTTGCAGCTGCTTGCCTTTCCTCTCTCTGGGAGGCAGGCTTTGACTCAGGTGGGGCAGGAAAATTTGGAGGAAACAGAACAGCTTAGGCTAGCTACTTATCACTTCTTATCACTCAGATCTGGACCGTGCACCCTTTCTGCTGTCTTAAAACACGAGGCTGGGCCTGGCTCCGAACAGATACAATGCTAAGACTTCTCAGGACAGCTCCTTCCGTACAGCCGTCACACTGGCCTGTATTGCTTTCTGACTTTTTTTTCTTCTTTTTTGGTTTTTCAAGACAGGGTTTCTCTGTGTAGTCCCAGCTGTCTTGGAACTCACTCTGTAGACCAGGCTGGCCTTGAACTCACTGAGATCCACCTCCCTCTGCCTCCCACATGCTGAGATTAAAGGTGTGTACCACCACCGCCTGACCCAGCTTTCTGATTCTCTACTTGCCCTGGGACAGTCATAGGACCCTTTCTCTTCTCTTAGCAAGGTGGACAGCAAGTGGTTCAGATTTCCCCGGAGATGAACTATTGCTTCCTGAAAGAGCAGGACGCAGCCAGGACGGGGCAAGAATGTGGGATTTGTGTTTCCTTTCCCAGCAATGGGCACTGTGTGGCCTAAGGGTCACCAGAAGACCTGGACGGACGCTTTGACTCACTTGTAAGGATCCACAAGTTCCTCAGTCACGTAATTAAGAAAGTTCCAGCCTCCATAGGCAAAGGAGCCCTGGAGGAAAGCCAGGGCGATGAGGCCGATGTCAGGTTCTTGAAAATTCTCAAATGCATTCTTTGGCTCCAACCAAAAGAATTCTCCTGTGGATACAACAGGCAGGAGGCTACTCAGAGAGACGAGCCCAGGCTCAGCAGCCCGTGGCCGCCTCATGCATTGTCTCACTCTCCCCTATGAGGATATGCCAGCTTCCTGTCTGCCCCTCAGTGAGCCCACTGTGTGAGAGGAGAGCTAAGAGCAGTGGGGAGATGCAGGCCCAGAACTTCTCAGGCCCCAGCAACTCAGAAGAATGCGTCCAAACAAGGGTTCAGGTTCAAAGCACATCTCAGAATGTCCTTTATTATTTTTATTTTATTTCATTTTTTTTTTTTTGAGATGGTTTCTCTGTAACTGTGCTGGCTGTCCTGGAACTTGCTTTGTAGACCAGGCTGACCTTGTACTCAAAGATATCCTCCTGCCTCTGCCTCCCAGTGCTGGGATGGTATGGGCCACTATGCCTGGCAGACTGTCCTTTTTTTAAAAGGCAATGTTATTGGAAGGAAGGTTCATGTTTAGCATCAACGGCAGTCTTTTGACGACTTTCCTTGACATAAGATTTGTGTTTTTATGAAGAAAGCATAAGGAACAACTGTCAGTCAAATGCAAGTTCACACAGAACTCCAGCACCCTGTCAGTCAAAGCATGTTTTGCTTGCTTTGCAAATAGCCCATCACTTTTTTTTTTTTTTTGCCCATCACTTTCTAAGGGATATCTGGTCTCCTTCAGGGTCCTTCAGTAAAGAGCCTTTAAACTGCCTTCCCAGAATTTACCACAGTTTCTGAATACTGTGGACCCTCAAAATACTGGCATTGGTCTGGAGAGTTCAGAGCACTGGCTGGACCTTTACAGGGCCCAGGTTTGATTCTCCTAGGTTTGAGCACACGCACACACGTACACACACGTACACACACATGCGCACATGTGTGCGCGCATACACACACACACACACACACACACACACACACACACACACACACCCTACACCACAGATACCCATAGCTGCTGACCAAAAAGGGCTGGGATAAAACACAGTAATTGGCTGTGTTATTTAGACAACTGCAGCTCAGCATTAGGACAGGAAATGAGGAGATTTGTGTGAGCAGGAGAAAGAACTGAGATTGGGTTAGGAAGACTTTATCATCTTTGAACAGGCAGGACAATGTTTCCTAAGCCTAGATTCCTGGAAACAGTATGGCCTCCTGCAAAGGGCTTAATGCCGCTGATGAACGCGATCAGGGGGGCATCGAGCACAGACGTAGTCTGCAGGGCCTCCACTCTGCCTTTAGAGCTGGGAGGCAGGCAGGAGGCGCTCCCGTTTGTCATCTCACTTTCTCCAAGAGGCAGTGACGCCACTGTGCAGAGCCCCACAGTGCTGCGGGTCCCATGGAAACCAAATACAGATCAAATCCAATGGGAAATGTTGGCAGAGGCCTCAAGAATGCGGAGCTCTTTCCCCCGGAGATTATGAGCAATATTGAAATGCATAAGATTCTCCTCTTCTGGTCTTCATTTTAAGATATTAAGAAAGCACAACAGAAAATGTAAAAAAACTTCTTCCCTGGGGTTGTGCCAAAAGGGCAACTGAGTCCAGCGATCTGGGGCCCTTGCTTAGCTGTCGTGAGGAAAGTGTGGAGGGATGGATCTTTGCAAGATGGCATTTGGGAGTGGAGGTGGGGCATCCCTAACCCTGAAAACAATTTCTCTTCTCCTTTGTCAAGCAAATGGACAACAGAAGTCAGTCTAAGTCACAGCCAGGAGACCTCCGGATGCTTCCAGGCAAAAGGGTGGGTGAGGAGTTGTGCAGAGCCCTGTGGTCCCCACGACATTACCTTTGCATATCTGCACAACGCCCATGATAATGATCAGGGCCAGGGCCAGGAGCTTCCCAGCTGTGAAGATGTCTTGAACCCGGGTGGCCCAGCGGACACTGGAGCAGTTGACCCAAGTCAGCAGCACTGAAATGACAACACCAGATACGCCCTCAGAGTCTGCAGGACACACTGCCTCCCGACCGCACACCCACAGCCCCAGTGACCAGAAACTTTGGCTGGGTTAATAGGTTGCAATGGGGATTACATGCCCCAAATTAGAGCTTGGTCAGAGCATTCGTTCCCGGTCCAGGGCTAGAAGCCAGATAGGCAAGGACGTGTGGGCACTGACTCAGGAGACTTGTTCACGATCAGGGTACAGAATGGACTTCGGATTCCAGTTATTATCTGTTCATGGGGAACGTCGAGCCACTATTGCCTTACTGAGTCAGGTTTTGGGGCAACAGAAGGTTAAGGACTTTTGTTACTTAGGTCATTAAAGTACAAAATTCACCTAACAGCAACAAGCAACAAGCAGCAACAACAAAGAATTTGTGCCCTCCTGCCTTAGCTTCCTCTTGAAGTATCTGAGGTACAGGTTTGTACCACCACACCCACCTCAAAATCCACCTTCTTAAAGAGTACATTTTGATGAGATTTGATAAATGAATTGTTAACCATGATCACACTCGACATCCCAGCATTCTAAAAGTGTGCTTGTGTCCTGCTCCTGTGGACACTTGTCCTCTTCCCCCACCCCGGGTGACCACTAATCTCAGTTTTGCTCCGAAATGTCACACAAAGGGATTCTAGAATACGTAGGCTTTTGGATCTGACTTCTTACACTGAGATCTACTCATTTTGTTATATATTAACAGTTTGCTTTCACTGTTAGGTGCTATTTATTTCTTATCTAGCTACAAGGTTGTTTTTTTTCCATTCTGATGGCTGCTCAGGTCCTGCCAGTTTGGGCTGATTATATATCTAAAGTTATCTACAAAGAAACGCAGTATGGAGGCCAGGCCTGTAGTCTGGGCTGGGCGAGGACACAGAAGCACTGTTGAGAGTTCGAGGCCAGTCTGGGTTACATAAAGAGTTTGGGCTAGCCTGGGCTACAGTATGACACCCTGTTTCAAAACACTAAACTCTTATCAACTGACCCCTCCAAGACCCCCAAACTTGCAAAGATCTGGACATGGTGGCATATAATTTTTTATATATACAGAAGAATATAATTTTAACCAAAGAGAAAGGTAAGCTCTAGGCATTTGTCATCTTTCTGCCTAAAAATCAGAAAACAATAGAGACAAACTGTTGATCAGGTGGTTTCTCTGGACTGGGATGAAAATGTTTCTATCTATCTATCTATCTATCTATCTATCTATCTATCTATCTACCTATCTAATCTATTTTTCCCGAGACAGGGTTTCTCTGTGAAACAGTCCTGGCTGTCCTGGAACTCGCTCCATAGACCAGGCTGGCCTCGACCTCACGGAGATCCGCCTGCCTCTGCTTCCCGGGTGCTGGGATTAAAGGTGTGCACAACCACGCCTGGCTAAAGCATGATTCTTAATTTCCAGATTGTTGCAAACAATTGGTTGAGAATAAAGGGGAAAAGAATTTTCCTGGCTCTCCTTTTCCTGAAATAGTGGTCAGGGCAGTCTCTAGTGCTCAGAAGTTGCCCACAGCACTGTGAAAGCAAGAGACCACGGCTGCCTTTCATGGCTCACTTGAAGGCTGAGTAACAGCGACACCTTGTCCGCAAGTGCGTTCTAACTGCGCTAGGTCCTTGGGCACGTGTCAACAATGCAGGAAGGTCCTGCATTACTAGCTATCTGTGATCTTCTTCCCTGATTGTTTAGGGCCTTGGACACCTTCCCTGATCTACCTGTTCTGGTACTTTGTCATTTTATTGATTCCCGACAACACGCCCGCACAGTAAGCTATAGCAGCCACATCTTACAGACAAGGTACAAGGTTTGTCCTTCCTGGAGGGAGCAGTCCTACACTTTGCTTATATCTCATTGTGGTACCTATTCATATTAAAGTTATCTGAGGCAGGAGGACTGCTCTGAGTTCAAGGCTACACTAGAGTACATATTAAGTACATATTAAGCCCTGGGTTAGCCAGGGCTGCAGTTAAAATTCTGTCTTAAAAATATATAAATTATATATTATAATATATAAATATAAATTATATATAAATATAAAATATTATATATGTAATATATATAATTTGTTTTTTAAATCTTTTTTACATCTTTAACTCCCAAGCATATTATCAGTGCTTACAAATAGCAGATACACAACAAATATTTAATAAAGGAAAAAAATGCCATGATCCATTCGTTCTCCAATCTCTCTCTGAATTCCATAGCACATACCATTCTCCCCTATTCCCTTAGAATTTCATTAATCAGGGAGTCAATCCCTAGTTGTTTTCATAGAGTTGGAAGAGTAAGGGAAAGGCTGACTTTTGAGAGTAGAAACTCTTGATCCCTCACGCAAGAGCTATTAGTTAGGTTGTTACCGTAGCTGAAGAATCAAAACATGTTCCTGGAAGAAGGATTTTAAGAGCCTGAACAGGGAGAACATTTTGTAAATACTTGAATGTTCCAGATGGACAGAGAGCTTGATAAATACACGTTTGGATATCTTACTCAATTCAGTAAGGATTTCAGGATCACGTGCCTGGTGACAATCCAACCCGAATCACTCTCAACAACTTGCCCGTGACCTCATCTTCTCCCCAGGGCCCTGAGAAACGCTGGGTACAAGGCCAGGTGTCCCATACCCAGCAATCCAGGCAGCAACAGCAGCCGTGACTAAAGGGTGAAGGAGACTGGCTTTTACAAAGAAGACTAGAAAACACCCAGGGCTAAGGGATGGGTAAGGATTTACAAAGTAAGGGCTTGCGCCTTGACCCCTCAGCCTCCCCAGAACAAAACTATTTTCCACCAAGGGCCGTGAAGGTGGCGGGAGATGACAGGAAGTACTGGAGGGGAAGGAAGAGCAGGGTAAACCCACAGGAGTGCCTCCTGTGAAGAGGGGAATCGTTCCCTACGTGCTGGGACAGAAAACATAAAATCCTCTTTACAAGACTCAGGGAGGCTGAGGTGACTGAAGGGCAGGTGTTTTGTCGTGTAGTCTTGCTAGTGTCTTCTGTTACCGCCAGCCTGCAGGAGAACTCAGACCCTGACTAATGTTTAACCGTTGAGAAGTAAGACAGCTGCTGAGGAACAGGGTTGGGCAGACTGCCTGTGCCCCTAATCTCTCAGAACAATGCTGCAGGTCCAAGGCCTACCCTTCACAGCACGTGACTGAGAGAAGAGAGGAACTTTGAGTCTCCTGGTACAGCCAACAGCTTCCCTCACAACAGCTGAAACTTGAGCCTCAACCAGAGAGGAAAGGTCAGAGAGTGAAGGCAGTACTGGCTGGGTGTTGGCCAAGGCCTTCCTGCAGAGGAGGCCTGATGCAGCCCATCTGCCATCCAGCACCCCTTCCTGCTGCCAATAACTCTGTTCTCTCTGTCCCTGTGCAACGACAGCCTGAATTCTGCCCACCTGGAAGCTAGTGACTTCAGGAAAGCCACATGGAGATGTGACCAGTTGCACTATAGCCCGAAACATAGCAGTTCCTACCCATCCACCACCTCTCCATACAGGGTCTACCATGGCCAGGTATACTAGTATGCAAATGAGCCAGAGAAAGCTAGACCTCGTTCTATGTGCCTGTCATCCTAGCACTCAGAAGGCTGAGGCCGGCTGACACGAGTCTGAGTCTAGCTTTGGCTGCTTAGTGAGTTCCAGGTCAGCCTGAACTAGAGAGATTTTTGTCTTCACTACCTCCCTCAACATTTGCTCCAAAACTCAAAACCAAATGAAAAAGGTGAGCACAAACAATGTGTTGAGAACAGAGCTACTATGGGACTCAGCGAGTATCCATCCTGGGCCAACCCAGGGCTTCCTGTGGCAGGGGCTCCAGCAAGGGGAACTTTGTAGCTTTGGTCTAACTAGAAAAGGCAATGGAAAACTCTAGTTCTTGTCCATGGTAGCCTATTCTGAGGGGTTGCTGGACTCTGGAGCTCCATGGAACTCCAGGCTTATCTGATTCTCTCTCTCTCTCTCTCTCTCTCTCTCTCTCTCTCTCTCTCTCTCTCTCTCTCTCTCTCTCTCTCTGTTTCCTGAATTAAAATTGAAAAGGAAAAAGATGAAAAGACAAACCATCGAGAAGACCAGCTTTGTTGGTGAGTCTTGAGTTCAAGGCCAGCTTGTGTAACTGAATAAGGTCCTGTCTGAGAGGAAGAAAGTGGGGGAGTCTCTAGGGCAGGGGTTCTCAATCTTCCTAATGCTGTGACTTTACTAATGTGGTGACTCCCTGAACCATAAGATTATTTTCATTGCTACTTCATAACTGTAAATTTGCTACTGTTATGAATCATAATGTAAATGTTTAATATGCAGAATATCTGATACGTGACCCCCTAAGGGCTCATGACCCACATGTTGAGAACCACTGTTTTAAGGGATACAGCTCAGTGAAAGAGTGTTTAACTAGCATTCACAGGGTCCTAGGTCCAATTCCCAGTGCTGGTAAGAAAAACAACTCCAAACCAGAAAACAGTCACTTTGTTCCTGGCAGAGAAAGCATGCTTAGCCTCCCCTCACACTTGGATGCTTAGGTAACACAGAAGTCTCTCCTTTACTTCCTTTGCATTGAAGAGGTAGCTCCTAGGAAGTCAGAATGATAGCCATCCAAAAGATGGCAGCATTCTAATCTGTAGGATGTGTAAATACTGAGAATGAAACTTGCAATTGTGATTCAGTTAAGGATCTGCAGACACAGAGCTTATTTTGGTTTATCTGAATAAGCCCAAATGTAATTATAAGAGTCCTAACAAGAGGGAGACAAGAGGACTAGAGAGTTGGCTCAATAGTTAAGAGCACTGGCCACTCTTCCAGAGGACCTGAGTTCAATTCCCAGCACCCACATGACAGCTTACAGCTGTCTGCAATCCCTGTTCCAGGGGATCCGATGCCCTCAATACAGACATGCATGTAGGAAAAACACCAATGCACATAAAATAAAAATAAATGAAAAAAGAGGAAGATGAAAGCTGCAAAAAAAAAGAGTTGATGATGGAAATGAGGGAGGAATGGAATACGGAGAAGGGGAGGGGAAGGAGGGAAGGAGAAGGCAAAAGGGTCCATGAGGCAAGGAATGCAGGAGGACCCTAGAAATTAAAACAACTTCTTAGAGTCTCTAGGGATGCGGCCTCGCGGACACTTGAGTTTAGGACTTCTGACCTCCAAGACCATAAGACAACAAATTATGTTGTGGGGTATTTGTACACTGTGTGAAAATATGTTGTGGGGTATCTGTACACTGTGTGGAAATATGTTGTGGGGTATCTGTACACTGTGTGGAAATATGTTGTGGGGTATCTGTACACTGTGTGGAAATATATGTTGTGGGGTATCTGTACATTGTGTGGAAATATGCTGCTGTGATTGGCGTGATAAGAAGCTGAACAGACAATGGCTAGGCAGGAAGTAGAGTCGGGATTTCCGGGAAGAGAAAGAAGAGGAGGAACCTAGGGATACACAAGAAGTTAGGAGACATGAGAGGGGACAGAAGGTGCAAGAGGAAAGTGGGCTAATGCCACATGGCAGAAGACTGATTAAAAATATGGGTTAATTTAAGTTATAAGAGCTAGTTGAGACAAGCCTAAGCTAAGGTCAAGCTTTCATAAAATAACAAGTCTCCAGGTCATTATTTGCAGGCTGGTGGCCAATGAGAAACTACTACAAACCTATGCAGTCTGAAGCCACATGAGATTGTGGTGATTTAACAAAGGAGCAGTTAAAGAGGAACCCAGGGACAGACACTGTGCGGGAACAGCAGAAAGCAGGACCTGGCTTCCACAAGAAAAGCTTTCAGAGAGCAACTGGGTGGAGCTGGGGTGTGGTTCAGTGGTGGAGTGTGCACTTACCATGTGCCCTGGGGTCAAACCCCAGCACCAAAACAGAAACACTATAGGGAGCAACGGGGCAACGTACACCCAGGCTCCAGAGTCCAACAGGAAGAGGAGGTCTCTCTAAACGTGGAAGCTGAGGTCAGCAGTGCACTAATGCAGTTGGTACACTTTCGTATGGCAAGATGACATTCCAGCTCTTCTGGTTGCCCAACCAAGCTGGGACCCCACAAATAGGGCAATACCCTCTGCTCTTCCTCTCTGGGTGACTGTCCTTCCATCAACAAGAGTGGCTTCCTTCTTCTGAGAGAAACCCACAGCATGGGACAACAGTCCTCCTCCATCTAATCCCACTGGGCTCCTCCAAATCCCCCCCCCCCCATTCCAGATAGCTTCTGGTTCACATGGACAACCTCGCCCCCAAGCAAAACAAAAACAAAGACCACAGGTCCAACTTCTAGCAAGGCAAGTGGATACAAGATACCAAGATGATCCCAGGCATGATCTCTTTGTTCTTTATCCCCTTGCTTGTCTGTTTGGAGACAGGGTTTCAAACATCCTAAGCTGGCCTCCAACTCTATATGGAGCTGTGGAAAATCTGAACTGCCGATCCTCCTGCCTCCATCTCGCAGTGCTGGGATTACAAGTGTGCACCTCCATGCCTAGCTTGTCCCCGTTGTTTTGTGGGTCTCCTTATTTATCAAAGGTCATGAGAGGAGTTAAGAGGGAAAGCCAAGAGGCCGAGGCTGGGGCTCAACGGTAGAGTGGTTCTTTGCCTATGGGAGTCCCTGGATTCGGTCCCTAGTGCTGAGGAAAACAAACACCCAAGGGATGATTTCAAGGGCCCTGTGACTGATTTCGTTCCTCAAGTGAGAGGAAGAAAGAGACACGTTTTGACAGAACCCATTCTGTGATTTCTCTAGGCTTAATTCGGTAGGGGGAAGGACACATGAGGTTTAGGGCAGACAGGGAGAATTTGTAGGGGGTGGAGTCATTGATAGATTATAAACTATAGATAAAAGAGGCAATTTAAAATTCACCTCTTGAGACCCTTTGAAATAAAACACAGTGGTCAGTAGAATAAACTAATCTTCATTTAGAATGTCCTAAAAATAGATTAGGGAACTGTGATATTGCTTTGGGATTCCTCAGAATATACAGTCAGGGGTATGCCTGTCACTCTCACTTCCGGTCAGAGGAAGACCGAGCAAGTTTGAGTGTTGGGCGAGGGCACAACGAGTAAGTAGAACTCAGAATAGCTAGCGTAAGGAGTGAAGAGGTCAGGAGGGGAATGGATTAGAAACTTAGAGGGAAGGAGATAGGAATATTCCCTCAGAGAGATGTGGCAGTTTTAACTTCAACAGGACTTCATAACTTGAAGTACACACAGCTACTGTTTCTGCTCTGTGTTTGAAAACAGTCCACTGCATCCTACGAAGATATCTTGTAATCTGTGTGTACTGTCTGAAACTTTAGTTGGTTAATTTAAAAAAAATGTTTATAAACATAAACTCAAAAAGAGAACATGAGCCAGACTTGGTGCTACAGGTCTGTAATCCCAGCTACATGGGAGACGAGGCCGAAGGACGCCAGTTCAAAGCCTGCACGGGCTACAAGGATGGGTTCGAGGCCAGCCTGGGCAACTCGGTGAGACCCTATCTCAAAAGAGTAAAGAGGGCTACAGCTCTAATTCATGGCAGAGCATTCGCCTCCCATACACTAAGTCCTAGACCCACTGAAAATGAAGGCTGGCGCGATGTGATTTTCTCAGGAACATTCTGGCAGAGCAGCCAGAGGCCAACTTAAGCAGCTGGAAAAGGGGGTGGTACAGGAAGTTGTGCGCTGCCTGACATGGGTGCGAGGAATCAGCCCAGGTGCCATCTCTCCAGCTCCATAGAGTGGGTTTAAAAGCGGTTGTATCAGGCCAGTGGGATGGATCAATGGATAAAGGCACACACACACACACACACACACACACACACACACACACACACATTCTTTACAAGAGAGGCCACATCACACCCCAGGCCATGCCACGCACTGTTGCCTTGTCTGACTGACCCCTGGTACTTCTTCCTGTCTTCCCAATTCTGCTCCCTTCATGCCTGCTTCTTCTCAACTCCCAACTGGTTTCTTCTTTTCTCACGCTCGTCCTCTACAAATCACCCACTCTGGGGCCTTTGAACCCAAGCTATCTAGAAACATGGGACAAGAGACCTTAGGATGGAGCAGGGGCTGTGGAGCTAGTGGACGGAAGACTGGACCAGAAGCCAAGATGCTCAATGGTGCCTCAGCCTCCAGAAATGGGAGTGCAGTGAAACAGATGGCTACTTCCTATGCTTCCCTCTGCTCAGAGGGAACGCCCCACAGAGAGCTGCTGCTGCCCTCCTCAGGGCCAGCAGAGAAGCCATCCATTGACACAGTCATTAGTGACCCTGCTAGCCAGTAGCTAATGAGATCCGGGAGCACGTTCTGAGTGAAGCAGTTTTGTTTTTTGGAGACAAGGTTTCTTTGTGTAGCCTTTGATGTCCTGGAACTAGCTCTGTAGACCAGGCTGGCCTCAAACTCCTGCCAAATCCTCCTGTCTCTGCCTCCCAAATGCTGGGACTTCACTGTGCTGCCCAAAGAGTATCACAGTTTTTCTGCATGAAGGAACAATCCTATGAAACAGGGCTGGTGACTGCTGGGCAGATCGGGGTGTGTGTAGGCTGACCACTTCTCTTCCCCAGAAGAAAGCTGACAAGGCACAGGCCATTCTTACCCAGCACTAAGAAGCTATTTTCAAGTGTGCCATGCCTCTGGATGTGGACTCTGGCTTCCTGTTGATCAAAGGGTCATTCTATACCATTCTCCGGAAGCCACAAACACGGTCTTCAATCTCCACCCTGTCAAACCGGCTGCTGGCCCTGAAGCTGTCCATCCAGGCTGACAGGTGCAAACGGGGATGAGGCTATTTGGAGAGAGGGCTCCATGGCTTGTTTTGAGATAAATGGACCAGATATGTAGCCAATGCTCTACTCTATAGGTAGGTCTGCAGGTCTGTGCCCCACTCCCCAGATGCATATTTCTAGCCGAAGAATAATCTTAAGGGACCCAGAACCTTGTTTATACTAGTAAATAATACCCCAGCTATTGAGTGGCAAAAGCACGATGGGATGGCTCCTGCGGTCCTTTGGCTAAGGCCCAGCCTGGGTGTTTCATCATCCCCTAATCATTCCTTTCCTGTCACCTGCCTCCTCAGCTCCTGCTGGAGGTACCCATGCTCTCTGCTGTAGTACCCCTTGGCACTGAGTCCGTCACCCAAAGATACCGGCTTGGCCCCAATCCAGGTGACACCATGAGCAGCAGGAAGTAGCATACTGAAACAGAGAACACCCAGGCTGATCCTCAGAAGCCCTTTGCTGTGAGTGACTTGAATTTCTGCCCTTACATCACAACCTCACATTCCCTCTGAGCTTGGGGAACCCCATTTGCATTTATGTGTATATGTATGTGTTTTGAGATACAGTCTCATGTAGTCCAGGCTGGCTCTGAACTGCTGATCCTCCTGTCTGCACCTCCCAAGTGAGGAGACTACAGGTGTGCCCCACCACAGCTTCTCTCTCTCTCTCTCTCTCTCTCTCTCTCTCTCTCTCTCTCTCTCTCTCTCTCTCTCTCTCTCTCTCTCTCTGTCTCTCTCTCCGTCTCTCTCTCTTGATGCATGAATGTGTGTGACCCTGTATATGCGCACATGTGTGAGGAAACATGTATACGCATGAGGGTGAGGGGCCAACATCAGGTAGATGTCTTTATTGTTTCCCCCCTACTTTTTGGCGTAGGGTCTCTCGCCGAAACTGGAGCTTACCAACTGGCTAAACTGGCCCACCAGGCGAGCCCCAGATCCTCCTGTCTTTGCCTCCGGCGCTGGGACTACACATTTACCTCTGGCTTTTTACATGGATGCTGTGGGGATGGGAGCTGAGGTCCTCGTGAGCCATCTTTCTAGTCCTCTGTGACTTTTTTTTTAAAAGTATTTTTCCTATGTAGTTCAGGTTGACTTTGAACTCACTTCAGCCTCAAGAGTGCCACTGTTTCAGTTATAGGCCATCATGCCCGGCTTAGTTTGAGTTTCTTAATCAGGACAGAACTGGAGGCAGCTTGGGAAAGCTTATTTATGTTTAATATTGCCAGAAGTAGGCTTCTCCTCATCTTTTTAGGGAAGTGAAAACAGTGTCGTGTAGAAGGGGAAGAGGGAACGACTGGGTGGGGCACATACCTGTAATCCCAGCACTTAGGAGGCAGAGGCAAAGACAGAGGCAAATCTGAGGCCAGCCCATTTTATATACTGAGTTCTGGGGTAGCTATGATTATATAAGGAGACCTCATCTCAAAGAAAGGAAAAAAGGAAGGAAGGAAGGAAGGAAGACAGACAGAAAGACAGACAGAAAGGAGAGGAGGTAGGGGATGAGTGGGTGTACCAGAGGCTTCGATAAAGAGAGATGGTGAAGTAGAGAGAGTATGAGAACCGGTGTAGGGAGCAAAGGGGAAGTAAGGCAAATGAGGCAGAAAAAGAGGCAGAGAGGAGCAGACGGGAGGAAGGTGAAAGCCAGGACAGAAAAGAAAAAGATGCAAGGCAATAAGCAGACAGCTGCTTTTTGAAAAAGGGAAGCAGTGACGTCACTCTGTAGCAACCAGAACACCCTGTTCCTCTCCAGAACTTCAAAATAAGCACCTTTCTGGGATGGAGCATCCAGCCGTCTGAACCAGCTATAAATTCCACCTGGCCAGGGTGAGTGGGGTGCCAGGAAGGCTGGTGTCACGGTCTCACCTTAGGCCGGGGCATGCACTTCTCTGCCGTTCTCTGGCCAACAACCCCTGCTTCTGTGGCAGAAGGACAAGGTATCTGTGTGCACAGCCCTGCAGGGTGCCCATGAGGCTGCTGGGATACGGTCCCAGTGGCCGGAGAGGGTGTGACCACATTTAGCTCTGTGATAGGCTGGACAAGGGGTGCCTGGCTGCTTCCACCACTCAGAGGAGGAACTGGGCACGTGTTTCTAATCGTGGAAATACTGGGCACGTCGAACCTCATCCCTTTCCAGATCTGGGAGGTAACTGCTGCTGGCTGCCAAAAGGCACTGATAGGCAGAGAAAATAGTGCTTAGAGTTCTAAAGCACACAACCGGAGGCTGAGATAAGGTCCGGTTCTGCCCAGAAAGCTGCAGGACTGAGCGACTTGTTTCTTAAAGAGGTTTAAGTGGATGGACGGGTGCAGAGTAGAAGGGGAAGATAGGGAATTAGCTTCCAAGAACTACCCCGATATCACCCCCCAGTGAAACCTTTTTCTTCTTTTCTTTCTCTTTCTTCCTTCCTTTTTTTTTTCTCCCCCCTTTGGCAGGCTCCCATGGAACTGAAGCAAGCCTCCAACTCGCTGTGTGGCTGGGAACTCTTGATCCTCCCGCAGCTGCCTCCCTAGTGTTGGGAACACAAGTGTGTGCCACCACCTGGAGACAGTTCTCCCATGGGGTGAGGAGCCACATCATAAAGCCTTCAGGCACCCTGCGTACCTACAACAAACGCTGGCATTGTTGAACATGTGATACGATGTGACCGCAGGAAGCTATAGATGTAAATAACCCAACGGCCGAGACAAAAGCATCAAAACAGAGCCACGACATCCCAACAATCAAAGCGGCCTTTCTTCATGAATGACGCTTTGATCCTGAGACCTGCTATGAAGTATGCAGTGGTGGTTTGGTTTTGAAATAGATTTTGCCCACCAAAGCGGAATATATGTTCCTTCCCAAGTCGCTTTCATCTTGTTGCACTGATAATTTAGAAACCTCAGAGCTCCCTTTTATAGGAAGAAGAGGGTCTTGGTGCGGTTTCCTCTCCTCTTCAAGGACAAGCGCTCAGCGGAGGAGGAGAGTGGCTAGCTGACAGCCAGCATTTCTGGAGGTCATGCCTGGCACAGCGTCTCCTGGACACTTTGATCTCCTGCAGTACCACCTCCTCCTCTCTTCCCCTTTCTTCATGTCCTTTCCTCTCAAGTGCCAGAAGCTAGACCTGCAGTTTCTGCTGAATCACCATTTAGTACTTGGTTTAAGCCAAGAAGTCTGAACACCTCGCTCAGCATTTTCTGAGAGCCGAGTACTTCTTTCTTCAGTGCCAGCTAAACGTGGCTCTGAGCTGGGCGGGGCAGTAGAGAGAGTAGAAACGCCATGCCATGCCACGCCACCCATGGAGCCTCATTTTAACCCGACTCCTCACTTTCCAACTGTGTCTGAAGTTTCTTGTCTCATTTCCCAGCTCTCAGAGCTGATGCCTCGGATACCGAGCAAGGCTGACGGCTGCTTCTGCTGGGTCTAAGCTGCTCAGCAGGGTTTGACTGGCTCTTTATCATAGTCTCGGGGAGCCGGGGTGGGTCGTAGGAGGTCTGGTAGGTTCGCAGATCGGGAAGCTTGTGGACTTGGTGTTCACCAAGATGTATAAGTCTGGACCATGCTGTACATTCCCCAGATGGTTCAGCTATCCCAACTGTGAGGGCGGCTAACATTCAAACTTAAACTCACTAACCTTGTCCCTTGCATTCAGTAGCAGGAGGGCCCCACCCTCATAATTCCTTAAGTCCCCTGAGTTCATGTTCTCTGGCATGTGATGTAAATCTGGCATAGAACGTTAATCCTGAAAAGCTCACCAGACTCCTAGCAGATGATTTTTATAAATCACAGCCATGGGTTCCCCTGGGAAACCTAAGTGAGCCCTGAGAATGGCAACAGAAGGGTAGAGGGAATCCAAGCTGGTTTGGCACAAGTAAGGAAGGGAATCTTCCTGCTGGAAGCTGGACTCCTGAAGATTTGGTTCAGGAACCCTTGGGTTTCTTCCTCGTTTCCACAAACAGGGTGGAACCAGTCACAGAAACAAGCCCTTCTCTCTGCTGTGTTCAGAGTAGGAGCATTAGCAAACTCCAGTCCAGGAGCGAAAAGAAAGGCAGGATCTAGGAGAGATGCTAACTGAGGCTGGAAAGGGAGGCTACCTGGGTCAGACAGCCAAGCACAGTGAGACCAGACAGAGGGTCTTCTCAGGGAGCCAGGGACAGCCAATCCCTGGCATGAGGACAGGCAGGACATAAGCCATCAGCTCCAAGTGTCTGAGACCAATAGGTCTCTAGGGAACAACCGAGGTCTCTGTGATATATGTAATTGCTTACTATGACATATAAAATATAAAGCCCTGTGCTACTAGTTGTTCTGTTTATTGGAGGTCAAAACCGAGTACCTGCTAGACACATATGGTGACTGTGACTGAGACACCCTAATTTCCAGGGCATCAGGAAACAGAAACATCTCAGAGGCCTGATAGGAAATGGAGGCAAAATAGCACTAAGATGTGGGCATTTACTCTGGCCCTGTAGTTAAAGTCCAAAGGCACAGGGGATGCCTTCTTCAAGTCCTGGTCAAGGCTCTTGAGAGTGAGGGATGGCTGGAACAGCAGCCAACCACCCGTAGCAGAGAGAAAACACTGAAATAAGACCTAGTGCCATCCTTGATTTACTTACATAGAACCCCTTAAAAGAAAAATGTGTGCTCTTTGAATCTTCCACCTAATCCTGGTAATCATTTCTGTATTTTTTTAGACAGGGTCTTACTATATAGTACTGGCTAGCCTGGGCTAGTGATGTACACCTGGGGGGGGCCTCGAACTCACAGAGATCAGCCTGCGGCTGCCTCCCAATAGGTTGTGTTAAAGGCATGTACCACACACTCAATCCTGTCAAATTTCTTGTCTAAGCACCAAATCCATTAACTTCTTTCTACACCCACCATGAGTCAGTCACCTCACGGACAGTTCTAAGCTGGATTCCTGTAACTCCTCTGCAATCAGCTTCTTTGCCCCTGGCCTTTCTCCCAAGGGCCACCCATTCTTTACTGTGCAGCAGAGTCCTCTAAATGCAACTCTGTTACTGTTGAAATCCTTCAGTGCCTTCCTGCTTTACCTTGGGGTACAGCTGACCCCTTCAGGATGGGGCCCCCACTTTTGTTGTATTTCTTTGTTTTGCATTTCTAGACAGAGTTTCTCTAGGTAGCCCTGGATAACCTGGATATCCTGGATATGTAGACCAGGTTGGCCCTGAACTCAGAGATCCTCCTGCCTCTGCCTACTGAGTACTGGGATTAAGGGTGTGCACCACCAAGCTTGGTCTTGATATTTCTTTCTGTTTATTCTAAGATGTGGTGATATTAAACAGCTTGCAGTCCCATCAAAAGGACCATGTTTGAAAACATTTTCCTGTTCCAGCCCATTCAGTTTTCCAATCTGTGCTGGACACTGCCTGGTTATTTTCAAATGGTTTGTTTTAGAGTCTCACTCTGTAGCCCAGGTTAGCCCAGAGCTCACCCTGTAGTCCAGGATGGCCTTAAATTTGTGACAGTTCTCCTGCCTTAGCCTATGAATGCTGGGATTGCATGTGTATATCATGACACCTGGCAAAATAAAGGTTTTTTTTCTGTTTTTGTATTATGCCTACTGAGAACAGTCTCTGGTGTATTATGGGTATTTAGTAACTATTGGACAGTGTGGTGAATCTCATTTCTCTAGTACTTCCCATGAAGGAAGTGTTTTCCAAGTTACTAGTATTTTCTTTTTTCACTTTGTCATGGTGCTGGGGATCAAACCAAAAGTTTTGTGCCGCTAGTCAGGTGTTCATCACTGAGCCACATCCCCACCTCTGGTCACACTGCTTTATAGCAGCCATTTTAGCAGGATCCTGGCATAGCCATCCGGAGGAAGACTTCTGAGCAGAAACCTGCTCAGTGCCCAGCAGGACCCTGGAAGGACCTGGAAGGCAGAGGCAGAGATAACACGCCCCAGCTGCCCATCGTCACCTAGCACGGGGCATGGCTAGCTTACGCACTTCTTCAGACTTACAAGGCACCCCAGACTCCTACTCCTCAGTGCTAAAAAGGTTGCTTCTACCCCTAAAATGTCCTGCTTCTGACAGCACAGCATCTCTGTGAGACCAGGTTTTTGTTCAGGCCACCACCACCTTCTCAGCCTGGACAAACGTTTGGCCTGTTTCTGTGTTTCAAGTTTCACTGTCTTCTTTGATCCAAGTGTGAACTTTATCACATGCTATTCCTCAACAAATCATGTGTTCCTGCTCAAATGCCTTAGGAGTTCCTCTTCTTTAGATATATATAAGCTGTTCTTTCTTGCCTAATATAACCCTCAAGTCCTTCAAACTCTGCTTTTGTCTACTGGCTAGAGAAGTCTTCTGGGGCAAGGGAAAGGCAAGAAGGAAGTGCCACCCAGACATCTGAGCACAAGAAGTTTGAGTCTAGAGAACATGAAGGTTCAAGAGAAGATGAACAGGGGATTTAGATCTTGCTGAAGCCTCTGTGTCAAGGGATTAATTTGTAGAAGGCTTGCAAAACAGGGCAGCGTCCTGCTCCAGGCAGCTGGGGCCTCTGCAGAGGGATTGAGAGTGACTCAGGGCTTGAAGACATGCCTGAAGTTCTTCCCCTTCCAAAGAGCTCAGGGAATGGGGAGAAGTCTGCAGCCTGGGAGCAGCAATCTCTTAGGAATCTCTGCGGAGGGATGGAATCTCTTAGGAATCTCTGCGGGGAGATGGAGCCCATGATAAGAAGCTTTTCCCTTCAGCTCAGCAGGCAGGGTGCTCCCTGCTACGTGTTCCTTTCTCCACTGGGCCAGAAGAAGGAATTTCTGTAGGGCAAGATCTCCAAGCAGTCCGTGAGTGACAGCACTGTCATTAAAACATTGGGCGGTGACTTTAGTCCCAAAAGAAAAGGAATGGAGTCAGGGACTATCTTAAATGCATGCCGATCTCCAAGAAAAGAGAGGCAGAAACCAAGGTTGGGAAACGGGATTCTTGGAGGAGGGCTAGGGTGTGGCTTGGTGGTAGAAATCTTACTTAGTGCGTGTTTGAGACCTTGGGTTCATCCCCAGCACACACCTCCAAGCCCTGGCCAAGACTCAGAGGACAGACTATGAAAGGGCGCCCCGGACACCCAGCACTCATTGAGCCACTGTAGCCACTGTGTTTATGACAGTTGTTAAATGAAAGTTACAGGAGGCCATGTTTGCCCTGAGCTCCTGCACTGGGGCCCCAACACCAGGCCGAACCTCTAAATGAAGTTATTCGTGCTTCAGTAAACTTTATCCGACCTTCTGAGGCTCAGGATTAGAGAGATAACAGCCACATTTTCCAAAGATGTCACATTCAATCAGTATGACAAATTCCCCCCCTGCTTTAACCCATATAAAAAGGAATAATCTGAACTAACTTGATGGTATGCTAATCAGCTGCTTCTTGTCACCATGTCTCCCATGGCTTAGTTTATAAGGACAGTAGCTTTGAATTACTGATCTGCTTTTTCAACTTTTGTTTCTGCTGTCTTTTTTTTTTTTTTTTTTGGTTTTTCGAGACAGAGTTTCTCTGTGGCTTTGGAGCCTGTCCTGGAACTAGCTCTTGTAGACCACGCTGGCCTCGAACTCACAGAGATCCGTCTGCCTCTGCCTCCCGAGTGCTGGGATTAAAGGCGTGCGCCACCACCGCCCAGCTGTTTCTGCTGTCTTCAAGCCCTTCTCTGTCTATAAAAACCAACCTTATCTGCTAGCACATTAGAACTCTTATTTTTTTTCCAGGGTAAAAAAAATATATGCTTGTGTGTGTGTGTGTGTGTGTGTGTGTGTGTGTGTGTGATGCACGCTTTTATGTGCATGTACACGAGAGTTCCAGGAGGCCAGACGAGGGTGTGTGAGTCCCTCGAGCTAGGGTTATATATATAGATGGCTGTGAGTCACCCAAGTGACGCAGTTGCTGGGAAGTGAACGCTGGTCCTTTCCAAGAGCAGCAAGCGTGCTTCACTGCTGCTGAGCCATCTCTCCAGACCCCCAGGACTTAGTCTGTTTTGTGGGAAGACTTGCTTCCTGATTATAGAAGACAAATCAAACTTAAGTGGGATTTTGAAGTTGCTGGTGTGCATTAGTAGGTATCTGGGAGGCTTGAGGCAGGAGAATTGCTTGGGTCCTAGACCAGCTCACTCATTTGAATTTTGTCTTTTAACTCTAGAAAGTCACTTAACGCCCAGGAGATGGGCCCACACGACAAAAGGGGACAGAAGGGCCAGCCGGAGAGGCAGCAGCCAACACTGCATCTACACACCTCATCACACCTCAGTAGATGGGTTAGAATGGGGGGACCTGTCCTCCATAAGCAGGGTGCAGGGGTAGGGCGAGGGCAGAGAGGAGGGGTGTCACTAGGACTCTTTTATAATTTATTTCACGGTTCTACTGGAACTTTGTAGATAACCAAGAGAAACAAATCACAAAAGCAGGCGCGTCCAAACTGAGTTTTAACCCACTCCCCCCAGTATGTTTGCTCTGGGAGGCTAGAAAGGCTTTTCATCAAATTAAAATGTAAAATGCTTTCTTTTATTACTGCCTGGTGACCAGGGATATTCTGCTGACTCAGCAGCAAGTAATCAGCTTTGACCTAAATAATAGAATAACTCACAGAGCTGTGGTGGTTGCACAAGCCGGTCCAAATCTGCAGTTCCTTCTTTTCCTCTTGTCCTCTTCCCCCACCCCCTCCTGGGCAGGCAAGCCAGTTACATCAGGTTCTTTCTGCCTCTCCACCCCTATTTGGCTTGTCCCAACTTCATTTCTCTTCAGAAATTCTTTTCTTCAGAAAACCATTTCTTCCAAAAAAAAAATATCCCACCCCAGCACTGGGTCCAGGCTTTGCCACCCCCACTCTCCTTTGTACCCCACATTATAGACCAGTGACTGACTGCTCCACCAAGGGTGGCCTTTCTTCAAACCTCTCATGACTCAGTAGGTCCAGTCAATCATCAGCCAAATAAGACAACGAAAAGCAAAGTGTCCGGCGTAAGTGTCCCCACCCACCCCCATCCATGCTCTCTGTACTGGCTAGTTTTGTGTGTCAACTTGACACCAGCTCTATAGTCATCAGAGGAAGGAGCCTCAGTTGAGAAAATGCCTCGATGAAAGTGAGTCATTTTCTCATTTAGTGATCAGTGGGGGCGAGCCTAACCCCTGGTGGGTGGTGCCATCCCTGGGCTGGTGTTCCTGGGTTCTCTAAGAATATGGGCTGAGCAAGCCATGGAGACAAGCCAGTAAGCAGCTCCCCTCCATGGCCTCTGTATCAGCTCCTGCCTCCAGGATCCTGCCCTGACTTCCTTTCAGTGATAAGCAATAGTGCTGAAGTGTACGGCAAACAAACCCTTTCCTCCTCAGCTTGCTCTCTGGTCACGGTGTTTCACAGCAGCAATAGAAACCCTAACTAAGACCCTCTCTGCTGCTTCTCTGAGTATGCTGAAGCTGGGTGACATCCTGCCTCCATCTTTAAAGTACACGGAGACTATTTCACAGAGCTGGGTGACCCGGTACCTGCTGAGAGGATAGGCCACACTGGATGACAGCAGCCATGCTGGGAAGGGGTACTGGAATAAGATGTCACAATACCAGGGTGCTGGTGGCACCCTCACCATGGGAAACTCAACCTTCAGGAACCTGAGGCAGGAGAATGACATGTTCAAAGCTAGGCTACATAGCGAATTCAAAGGTGGCTTGGGTTACAATGGTAGAGCCCTGTCATAGAGCAGGACATGGAATTGACCAGACATGACAGGGGAAAGCCACAGGTTCGAGGTTTGGAGGATAGCCTGGTCAATACAATGAGTTTCAGGGTAGCCTGATCTATATATTAAGTTTCAGGCCAACCAGGGCTACCTGCTACAGAGCAAAATCACATCTCAAAAGCTCCCTTGCCCCAAAGATGCCAGCATCGTGAAGCATGGCATCAACAAAGTGTTTTCAACACGGGCTGCCCCGAGAGACTATGGAAGAAGGCTCCGACGTGGGTTTTTAATAAAGTACTAGTAGAGAGGTGATGCTTATGACTCCCGCATCAGAGAGCCTGGGGCAGGAAGGTTGCCGCAAGTTTGAGGTCAGCCTGGCCTACGTAGCAAATTCAAAGCTAATTTGGGCTACATAGTGAGACTCCCACCCCCTATTTCCCAAAGCAAAACGATATTCGACAAACCAGAGACCAGAACCTCTGTACACAGGCTCAGAACATCTTGGGACCTGTCTTCCCAACGGAGTTTAAGATTTTCCTGCTGGAAGAGTATCTAGACACACATCTCAAGGCCAGTGAAAAATGAATGTTCCCGGAAGTCAAGACTGGCTCTGCTCAGCTGGAGGCACTCTCCTTGCAGCTCCACTCAGGAGGCAGGGGAGGGACACGGAGACTTTATTAGCTCTTTGAAGGCAGGAAAGGGAGACAGCAAGTGTCTCCAGTTCTTCTTGACTTGTCTGGGCAGTGTCCAGGGAGGGCAGGCATGGAGTGCACTGTATGCTGCCTGCCTCTCTGGAGCTGGCTGGAGAAGAGCTCATCTTACCACCTGAGAAGGGCTGGGACCATCCTAGCCTGGGCAGGGTGTGTGCGCACACAGACCTCACAACTTCAGAGTCACTGTGCAAAGTGTCAAACCCGTGGCAGTCTGTGGTGAAGGAACAGCTTAGTGCAGTCTGGTTCCTCTCCTCGGCAGGGGGAGGGAGCTCTGGGTTTCTAGGAGAGGGTCAGAAGAGCCCTCTCGTCTGAGACTTTGGTAGCATCAGCGGGAAGGAGGAAGCTGCCTCTGTGCACAAGACACCGACATAGCAGCTGCCACTCATGTGCTCTCTCCGTCCCCCCCTCGTTAGCTAGGCTGAAGGCAGAAGCAGCGACTTCTCCCGCATTCCTACACTGCCCCAGCTCTAGCTCCGGCTATGAAGCAAGTTAGTGATCCTAACACCCATATACCTCAACTCTCCGAGGTACAGAAAGATCTGTGCTCCTAACAGACACCCTCCTGATGCACACACAGGATTGCTTACCATGCATGATCTGATCTCGCAAGGAGGCAGACAGCAGCTTGGCCAAGCAATCAGAATGTGTGGAGTAGAGTTGAGGGGGCGCACGCTCATTTACCTCTGGTCTGTAAGCAGACCAGACAAAACATGTGACCACTGCCCCAAACAGGGGGTTCGGCCCTTAGTTCACCTTGCCTAGGTGTAGGGTCTACGCCAGGGCCAATCTCCACCGCCAAACAAAGCCCTCTTGCTAAAGTCTCAGATGCCTATCCTGGGAGATTATCTTATCCCATCACACCAGCCAGACAGAAGGACAATGGCTGGCTGGACCTGAAAATGAAGAACAAGGCTGGTCGCCACACTGTTAGAAGCTGTGTACTGAAGACAGGCCCCAAGCCAACCCTTTGAGTGCAGCCTCTGAAACCCCAGCAGTTGCTTGAGGAGCTGGTGTGTGAGTAAAGACACGGAGCATCCCAGCCCACCAAGATCACTGCTGTCAGAGCCTAGAAGTCGGCGCCACAGAGCCTTTCTCTCGAAGATCTGCTGAGTCCACCTTGCAAGCCTCTTCCTATTCTGGGTTTTCACTGCAGCCAATAAATCCTAACCATGCCTACAAGGCTTTCCCACCACTTCAAACACACAATGAATCAAAGTAACTCATCCAAGGCAGGCATGGTGGCACACACCTTTAATCCAGGCACTCAGAGGGTAGAGGCAGCTGGATCTCTGTCAGTTTGGGGCCAGCCCAGTCTACATATAGAGCTCCAGGACAGCCAGGGCTACAGAGAGAAACCCTGTCTCAAAACCAAACCAAACCAAACCCAAACCAAACCAAACCAAAAACCTATCTAGAGCGCAGACAAAGGATAAACTCTCCTCCGACACAGTTCACAATGTTTGTGAGTTGGCAATCTCTAAATTGTCACAACTGCCTGCCACGAGGTCATCAGGGTCTTCTCAGCAGCTGTAGAAGCCATCATCACCGTACCAGAAGACCAAGGACTCCAAAGACCTGGACTCCATGCAGGCTCTGCCTCCTAGAAAGTCACTTGCTTGGCTCTTGGTCTCCTGATCTACCCTAGGAAAATAATAATATGGCCCATCTTACCTCACGAATCCATGAGGTAATCATGGCCATGAGGCTCCAATCAGAAATCAGATAGCAGAGGTGAAAGGGCCAATGTCCTGGCACCAAAAGCGACTGTGTCTCCAAGAAGCTATTTCTACTTCTTGTTTGTGATAGGCTTTCATTATGTAGCCTGTGCTGGCCACCAGCTCAATATCCTCCTACCTTTGCCTTCCAAGTTCTGGTATTACAGGCATGTGACACCATACCTGGCTTTCTATGCAACATTAGAGGTAACTCTATGGAGAATCCACTCATCCAAAACACATTCATATGGAGAGAGAGACAGAGAGAGAGAGAGAGAGAGAGAGAGAGAGAGAGAGAGAGAGAGAGAGAGAGAGAGAGAGAAAAGAAAGAAAGAAAGAAAGAAAGAAAGAAAGAAAGAAAGAAAGAAAGAAAGGAAGGAAGGAAGGAAGGAAGGAAGGGAAACCAAGACATAAAGGTCATCAGGAAGACTGAAAGAGGCTGAAGTGAGGTCCGGATGCCACTTACACAAGCAGATGGCAGCCAGGAGGCGCAGGCCAGACTCCGGGGGGAAGCAGGTAGGGAAGAGCGGCTGCAGCACGTAGTTGGAGAAGGTGAGGGCGATGACAGCTTGGTTGGTGGGGTAGATCACCAGCACAGCAATCCAAAGCCGCAGGAACCTAAAGGAAGAACAGCAAAATCATTGGCTGCCAGGGTAGCAAGTCAGCACAAGTCAGGTAAGGGGCAGGGGTAGGGGGAAGTCTTGAGCAAATGAGCCAATACCAGTGGATTAAAGGCATATTTCTCCTTTTGTTTCTAGAGATACTGAAGAGGCCAGCTCTTGCCCTCTCCCAAATGAGACTCCAAGTCCTTTGTAATGCTGATGACGTGATGTACCGGCAAAGTCCTCCGTACTTTTCAGCTAGTGCTGACACACATCCTGGTGTTTGGGCTTTCTCCTTTCCCCTTCAATCCTCTCTGCAACGTTAGCCCATTACATCCAAGGGTTGAAAAAGTAAGTATGCAACCCCAGAATTCTGATAAGCAGAACACTCTAAAGGTGTGGCTATGTAAGCAGTTGCCAGGGAGGTATCAGACAGGAGTCTTCAGGGCAAGCACCTTGCACACACTTTGGCCCTTTAGTGATGGATGAGTTCCTCAGTCAGGGTTAGAGAAGCCAAGAAAACTCAAGATTGGAACTCTGGAAGGAGGTCATCATCCTTGGCAATGTGAAGAGGGGGATGCTTCATCTCAGAATGCTCTGACTAGGGACACATGTCCTTCACATGTATAGGGCTTCCTTTTTGTGATTACTTTTCCTAGAATTGTGTGGTCAGTGTTGTAATTTTCTTTGTTTATAGAACCTTGCCTATCAATCAGGCTTAATGTCGAGATAAGAATTGCAGTGTGGCTCATCTACTGGTTACATGATTGGCAACACATGGGAGACTTGAAACTCCCATCCTTGGACTCTTTGGATCTGGCCCTTCTGTCCCAGATTTCTTTTTCCCCTCCACTAGTGGCACTAACTTGCAGCCCATGGACCACATGCATCTCAGGATAGCTATGAGTGTGACATAAATACATTTTTTGATGACAGAGTCATATTGGTACGCAAAAGATTGGACATTTGCTTCAGACCATCCAGGCCTCCAGATTTGCTCACCCAGCCAGTCCTCCGAAGATGTCCTTGACATAGGAGTAGTCACCTCCAGATTTAGGGATGGTGACACCCAGCTCAGCATAGCAGAGGGCTCCCACAGCTGTGATGATGCCTGTCACTATCCAGACGATGAGAGCCAGGCCCACAGAGCCAGCGTTCTCCAGCACACCCTTTGGGGAGACAAAGATCCCGGAGCCGATGATGTTTCCTGCACAAGGCACAAAGATTCAGTGAGGTCAGAATAGGTGACATTTCAGGGTCATCGCATCTCTGATATGATTCTGAAGCATCTTTGCGATGGGGGTTATGATGTCCGGCAATGATTCTTATTAGGGTCTTGTCTCTGATCTGGTTCTAAAATGTCTCTAAGATCTCCACGAACTCTGGGCAGGTATGTCCAGTAACAATTCTTCCTCGAGTAGGGAAAAGGGCAGTGAACTGACACACATTCACAGGAACTTACAAGTCTTTTATTCCCTGGGAAACTCCTAGGGGGTCAGATAACATTGCTCATATTTTCAGCAGAGGAAAACAAGTCTCAGAAAAGCAAATGAGTTATGTGAGGCCACGCAGTAGTGACGTCTGGAGCAAGTACTGAATCTCAGGATGCTCTGACTGGCTACACAGGTTCTAGCTAAAGTGACAGGCTCTTAGAATTGGCTAAAAAGAAAGGACCAGGAACATGCTCTGCTCAGAGACCATCTGCCAACTAGAAAGCTTCAAAAATGAGCCAAAGGGCGAATTCTTTTGGACAGATTATGTCCACATACCATGACGACTGTGACTATGGGCTGGGTATAGTGACCCATACTTGGAATCCCAACACTTGAGAAGCCAAGGCAGGAGGATCAGGAGTTCAAGGTTAACTTGGGTTATATAGTGAAACCCTGGTTTAAAATAAAGCAAAACATTTATGAGTGGAGACATCAGCCTAGAAGCTGGTTTCTACATGGCCGCGACAGCCCCACCCTTGCTGGAGAGCATGAAACAAGCAACAAACCTATCAAACAGTCATAGTTGTTATAGCCACGGCTTCTGAGAGCACAGGATATGTAAAACTCAGCACCATATTTCAGAGGCTCCCTCTCCATGGTGTCATATGACCCTCAGAATCACCCTGTAGAATTCAGGGAGAGGAATTTCTCTCCACTTTACCGACCAAACGGCGAAGAGACCATGGGGTTAAGTGGCTTTCTCTAAATTCCTTAGCTACTGATGGGTAAAATTAGATCTTGAAAGCTGTCTTCTGATGCTTAATCTGGTGCTCTTTTCACTAATCCACTTCTGCATGCTCAGGGTTGGAGTCCTCTCAGAGAGAGGCCAGCAGCAAGCACAGAAAGGGGGCTCCTGGGTCATGCGCACTAGGTAGGGTGAGAGGAGGGTAGGGATGGTCCTGACACACATCTTCCTAAACTGGCTTCATTCATCTCTACACTGAAGGTGGAAATGAGGTCCCCTGAATGCTCCCTTCTCATACCCTTTCCAGGTATTTCCCTGTTCAATGCCTGAAGCAGAGACTGGCCAGGTTCAGGTGAGAGAGGCGGGGCTGGAGAGCTTGCCTCAGCCCACGGGCTCCACAGTGTCTCACCTTTCTTCGGGGCTTTGGAATCAGTGAGATAAAAAGTGTAAAGTCTGGGCTGGAGAGTTGGTTCAGTGGTTAAGAGCACTACTATTGCTCTTGCAGAAAACCTGGCTTCAATTCCCAGAACCCACATACGGCTTGCAACCATCTGTAACTCCAGTCCCAGGGAATCTGAAGCCCTCTTCTGATCTTTGAGGGCACTAGGTATGAATGTGATGCACATACATCCATGCAGGCAAAACACTCCTATGCATAAAATAATAAAATAAGTCTTTAAAAAATACCTTTCTCCCTCCCTCCTTCCCTCCCTTCCTTCCTCCTTCTTCCCTTCCTTCCTTCCTTCCTTCCTTCCTTCCTTCCTTCCTTCCTTCCTTTCTTCCTTCCTTTCTTTCGACAGGGTTTTTCTATGTAGCCCCAGCTGTCCTGGAACTTGCTCTGTAGACCAGGTTGGCCTCATACTCATAGAGATCTGCCTGTCTCTGCCTTCTCAGTGCTGGGATTTAAGGTGTGCATCACCACTGCCTGGTGAACAATTTTTTTTCAAGGTATAAAGTTCTATGTTTTGTTTTCCAAAACCAGCTAGAACTCAACCTCAATTCACTTCTAAGGCATTCACTTCCAAGCCAAAATTCAATAGTCTTTTCTTTTGAGATGAGGTTGTGCAATACAATTAGTTAGCTAGCCTGGAATTCCTATACACAGACTAGTAGACTAGGCTATCCTTGAACTTGCACCAATCCAACTGTCCCTGCTTTCTGAGTATTATGATCACAGGGACACAACACTATGCGTATCCCCAAAGTCCAATTTGCAGTCAGGGCCAGGAACACAGCTATGAATTAAAGGGGAAGAAAAGAAAAGTCACATTAAATCCTCTACTCCTCTCAGTTGTAAAACCTGTTGTTACTTCTCAAACTGAAAAGATGTAGCGTGAAGTATTCAGGATGCTGAGACAGGACATTTATGTATGTATGTACGTATGCACGTATGTGTATTTAATATGTATGGATGTTTTACTTGTATGTAAGTCTGTGACTACATGCATGCCTGATTTCTACAGATGGCAAAAGAGGGTGCCAGGTTCCCTGAAACTACAGTTATAGATGGCTGTAAGCTACCACATGGGTACTGGGAATTGAATCCAGGTCTTTGGAAGAGCAGCCAGTGCTCTTGACATCTGAGTTGTCACTCCAGCCCCTGGGGCAGGATTTTGAATTTGAGGTCAGCCTGAACAAAATAGTAAAAGCCAAAAAAGAAAAGAAAAGAAAAAGAACCAGGCCAACAAACAAAAAACAAAACAAAACAAAAAAGCCAAAATAAAAGTAAAATAAATGTTTTAAAATTTTATTTTATTTTTAAAATCAGAATTGCCAGGGTGGTAGCACAAATCTTTACTCCCAGCATTCAAGAGACAGATGCAGGCAGATATCTTTGAGTTCAAAGCCAACCTCGTCTGTGTAGCAAATACCAGGCCAGCTAGGGCTGTAAGTGAGACCCTGTTCCAAAATAAAATAGCAACAGATAAGAACACATTCTCTTTCAAACATGTTTTCCTTCAGAGATACAAACAGAAATAAAACAAAAGGGTGAAACAGTCTGTCAACATCAAGCTCAAATGCAAATATCAGGCCAAGAAGCGGCAGATAAAAGGGTCGGCTGTTACAGACATCTTTCTTTCCCCTCCTTCCTTTTGCATGCTATGTGAAGTCCTTTGACAGGACAAGAAGACATCTTTGTTACCACGCTCTCTATGAACTGCTGTCTTTGTGGAGACTAAAAGGTCAGGTATTCCAGGCCCCAGGGCTTGGTCATCCTGTCAAGTGATCCTTCAAGATGGGCAGTGTATTGGCTCACACTAACAATCCCAGCACTCAGTAGGCCAAGGCAGGAGAATTGCCTTGAGTCTGAGATCAGTTCTTGAAGTACAGTGTTCAACTCTGTCTCAAAACAAGCAAAACAAAACAAGAAAGCAAAAACATTGTTCACCTGCCAAAGCTAACTGCTCTGCTATTCCCTGGAAGACAGGAAGCCCGGAATGGAGACCATTAGAGTCAGAGCTGGAAGAGGACGGTAAATTCCTTCCTATCTGGGGATTATCACAAGAGGGATCTAGAGGGCTGTCTAAGAAGAGGGAAACAAGCTTAGTCTACAAATCAGCTTCAGGGTGAGAAAAACAACACTGGGAGAAAAAGAAAGGTTGACGTTGGTCTTAAGGTAGTGAAATGGGAGAAGAGGAAATGCCCAGGCATTTCTTGCAAATGGGAAGAGCAGTTTCGGTGGGAAGGTGGGGTGTCCTGTTAAAAGTTCTGCCTGCTCAGGAATGAAGAGTCAATGTTCTACTAAGGGTTCTGGGCAAATAAACAGCCATAAGAATCAACCAGGATTGTGAGTACTTTTGCAGCCTCTGGGGCACTGTCAGAGTACACACATCACCAGGTCCCCTGGCAGATGAGGTATACAGCACTAGCTAATCTTTGAGGGGGTCTGTAGACTATTTCTTGGAGGAAACAAGGGAGGTATTATTATCCCCATTTTATAGCTGAAGAAACACAGGCCCAGAAAGGTGTTGTGGGATATTTGTATACTGTGTGAAGGTGTTTTGCTGTGATTGGTGTAATGAAAAGCTGAATGGCCAATAGCTAGGCAGGAGGTATAGGTGGGATTTTTGGGGAGAGAAAGAAAGAAGAGCAGGAATTGAGGCACACAGGGAAGCCAGGAGACACGGAAAGGAAACAGGAGGTATAAGATGGCAGAGAGGTAATACCACACAGTAGAATACAGTTTAATATAAATGGGCTAATTAAGATATAAAAGCTAGTTAGGAACAAGCCTAAGCTATAGGCTGAGCTTTCATAATTAATAAGAAGTCTCCATGTCATTATTTGAGAGCTGGCTGGTGAGACAGAAAAAAGACCCATTACAAATGGTTTACAACATGGGGCCCATACACAGAGCCTACTGCTCACAGTGTAGAGGCGGGACTTCTTTAAGAGTCCCTGCTATGCAAGCAGAGCACTTGTGGGAGATGAGATAGAAATATAAATGCCTGCAACAGTACAGACACAACAGCTCTCCAGAGCTGGATGCCTGGTGGACCTAAAGCTGGGTGGACCCATAAAGGGCCTAGCTAGTTAAGCTTTGGTTCACAAGGTCACAGAAGGCTACAGACACATCTAAAATCAGATCCATACTGAGAAAATATCTGAACAGATGTAATATGCTTAAAAATGTGATTAGATTCTGAAGAAAGAAAAGAAAATAGATATAGACAGTCATAGAAGAAAGTAAATAGCTTTAAAATAATAAAGTCTTTAAATAAATAATAAAGTAATATAAAAAGAATAAGCCATATAAAGACGGGAAATGCCCTGGGTGTCTGGATCCTGTATGGTGTTTTGTGGATTTTGTTATTAAATGATAATATAAAAAAAACAATAGTTGTTAAGAGACATTGGATTATGGGAACTATTAAATTAAACCAACATATATATATATATATATATATATATATATATATTTTTTTTTTTTTTTTTGGTTTTTTTCGAGACAGGGTTTCTCTGCAGCTTTTTTAGAGCCTGTCCTGGAACTAGCTCTTGTAGACCAGGCTGGCCTCGAACTCACAGAGATCCGCCTGCCTCTGCCTCCCGAGTGCTGGGATTAAAGGCGTGCGCCACCACCGCCCGGCTCCAACCTATATATTTTAAGAATGTCTTAGCTTCAAAATGGTAGATAGAAAATATGTTGTATTGGGGGAGAGGTTATGCTGCCTTTGTTTCCAAAGGAAACAAAAAAATTATAGTTCTCTTTAAAATTAATAAAGATAAATTTGACTGGGGAGAGCTCCTGAAAATCTTGGCTACAGACGATAAGGAAAACAACAGCAACAAACTACAAGACAGGTGACATATGCTGACTCCTCTGCCTGGGGACAGCCCTGAGACTGGATGAGACATGAACAATCTTGTTGGCTACAGAATCCTCATGATTTATTATTACATGCCATCCTTTTATATGGCATGAATGGAGGTTTGGTTATATGGTCTAAACAAACTTATAAAGTTGACAGATGCCTTTACCTGCTCAATCATAAAACAAAAAACATTTTTAGTTGACTTATACACCCCTCACATTCCACACTTGTGTTAATACAGATATATATGTTACCTTTAAAATTTTGTGTATTTTCAGAACAAAAAAAAAAAAAAAACCAGACACCAATAAAGACAAGTAACCCAGGTGATCTAGCTTCAAAATGCTTCTGCTACAGTTTCCTCAAAATTCTGGGGTGGCACACACATTTAATCCCAGCACTCGGGAGGCAGAGGCAGGTGGATCTCTGTGAGTTCAAGGCTATCCTGGTCTACAAGAGCTAGTTCCAGGACAGGCTCCAAAGCCACAGAGAAACCCTGTCTCGAAAAACCAAAAAAAAATATAATGTAAAGTTTTAGTCCTTGAAAGCTATTTATGATAATAAAAAATACACATTAATAGTTAGTCATCTAAGCCAGGCGGTGGTGGTGCACGCCTTTAATCCCAGCACTCGGGAGGCAGAGGCAGGCGGATCTCTGTGAGTTCGAGACCAGCCTGGTCTACAAGAGCTAGTTCCAGGACAGGCTCCAAAGCCACAGAGAAACCCTGTCTCAAAAAACCAAAAAAAAAAAAAAATAGTTAGTCATCTAGCTGGGCAGTGGTGGTACATGCCTTAATCCCAGCACTTGGGAGACAGAGGCAAGGAGAATCTCTGTGAGTTTGAAGACAGCCTGGTCTACAAGTTCCAGAGAGAACTATTCCACAGAGAAATTCTGTCTCAAAAAATGAAAAAAAAATATAGTCACCTATAACAATCAAACTTCTAGTCATGTTAGGTATGTTTTCAAGATCAAATAGAGATATATTTTAAATAGATAGATCGTCTTCAAACTCTTCAGAGACATACAGAACAGGGTCTTTAGGATGTTTTGATAGCATAGGGCTTTTCTTGATAGTGAGACACATCTACTCCTGGCAGCACCAATTTACTTAAAAAAGAATTATGGGCATCAAAGAACCTCCATATGGAGTTTGCTTTTATTGTAGCAAAGTTAGCCACTTGGCAAAAAAAAAAAACTGCCCTTGTCTTGATAGCTGACAGTATGCTGTCCAAATTGGACAGACAGGACACAGAAGAAGGCGAGTGCCAAACTTCACCAAGACCATGTAGGACAGTCTTTCAAAATTCCTGATTCACCGAAAATCTTTTAGATATTCTAGGTCTGCAGGCTGAAGATGGATGCCCCAGTGTTGCAAAGGAACCTTGAGTGACTGTCCGGGTAGTCAGATATTTCCGTCATTGCTATAGATTTGGAAGTTGCTTGCTTGACACTTCCTGTTTACTCAGATAATAGTATATCCTTCTTGGGTCTTTGGTGGGGTTGAAGACAAGATAGTAATAGTTACAATTTTCCTTGTTACCAAATTCAGAAAAGAAGCTTACGTAAGAGATGCAAAGTTTATAAGGTTGAGAAACATAAAAGCTTAAGTTGTTTGTCTAAAAAGGATGTTTTAAGGCCTAAAAAGATCCTTTTTAGATGATAATACAAGTTATGATAGAAAATGGTTTAGGTATAAAACTTTGGACTCCCTAAGATAGGATAGATAATACAGTACTTTCTCTGAATTTGCCAAATACAAATGAACTGGACATTGTGAATGTAATTCTTACCTGATACTTGTTCTTATTGTATATAGTTTTACTATGTTAGAGTTAAATATTTCCTTTTTATTTAGACAAAAGGGGGAAATATTGTGGGATATTTGTACACTGTGTGAAGGTGTATTGCTGTTGTATTGCTGTGACTGGTGTAATGAAAAAGCTGAACAACCGACAGCTAGGCAGGAAAGATAGGTAGGATTTCCTGGGAGAGAAAGAAAGAAGAGGAGGAATCTAGGCAGGAAGGAAGCCAGAAGACACAGAGACGAAACAGGAGGTACAAGACGGAAGAGAGGTAAAGCCATGTGATAGAACATAGATTCATATGGGTTAATTTAAGTTATAAGAGCTAGTTAGGAGGGCTGGGATGTAGCTCCATTTGTAGGATACTTGCCTAGTGTGGCTAAATCTCTGGGTTTGATCTCCCACATTACTTAAACTGGACATGGTGGCACACCCTGTAATCTTAGCACTCTAGAGATGTGGAACTAGCCTGGACTATAAGGCTAACCTGAACTACATAGCAAGACCTCCCACATACACACCTAGAAATAAGTCACAATAAAATGGAGTGGAGACAGGGGAAAAAAGCTAGTTAGGAACAAGTATGAGCTATAGGCAGAGCTTTCATAATTAATAGGAAGTCCCAGTGTTATTATTTGGGAGCTGACTGGAGTCATGGAAAAGACTGTTAGAGAGGCCTCACCGCTGACTTAGAAGTGTCTGGGCTGAAGGCTGTATCTTCTGACCCTGCTTCAAGACCTTGTGAAAATAGGACTTTCCCACATACGTTAGGACCATCCTTACATGCTCCACTGGGCAGCCAATGGGAGTTGTTCTTACAGAGAGGTGGAAGGCAGACTAGACTTCCTCCTCTTGGTTCAGTTCTATCATCTGTAGTGAAGACTTAAGGACATGTGCTAAGTACCTTGATTCTCAGAACTGCTTTCTTAAAAACACTAATATCTGGCCTTCCTGAGACGATCATTCTTATTATTTTTGTGAGAAGGGAGGCTCAGAGAGAGAAAGTGACTCTGTCAAAGTCACATGCTTTGTAAGCAGCTCAGGCTGGTGGAGAAGCTGAGTCATTGAACTTCAGGCCCAGGGTGTCCTCCAGACTCTATGCTGCTTCTCCTCTGACCCCAGTACCCTCTGCACAGTGTGGCCTCCGGGCCTTTAGGAGGCTCCAGACAGGAGAACCAGAAAAGAGCTTTTCCACCTTGGTTTGAGTCTTTCTTGATATAGAGGAAGGAAGTTGACTTCTATGGGGATTTTTCTTTCCTCCCTTGCTTTACTCTTAGACCCATTGTCTAAAACAGTGGTTTTCAACCTTCCTAGTGCTGTGACCTTTTAACACAGTTCCTCATGTTGGGGGATTATGGTGGTAACCCCCAACCACAGAATTGCTTTCATTGCTATTTCATAACCGTGATTTTGCTATTGTTATAAATCATAATGTAAATATCTGTGTTTTCTAATGGTCTTAGGAAACCCCTGTGAAAGGGTCATTCGACCCTCAAAGGGGTCTTGACCCACAGAACTGCTGGTCTAGAAGGTCATTCAAAAATATGATGCATGTTGGGCATGGTGGTGCATGCCTTTGACCCCAGCACTCTGGAGGGAGAGACAAGTGGATCTTTGAGTTCAAGTCCAGCCTAGTCTACAAAGTGAATTCTAGGACAGCCAGGGATACACAGATACATCTGGGAATCCTGTCTCAAAAAACAAGACAAAACATAACAAAACCAAAGAGGAATGTGATGCACGCATGCCTGTCTGGTAGTGCCAAGGTGCCCGAGGTCAGGGTCTTAATCCTGCTTCCACCCACACTCGTTAACACAGCAATCATCGTCAGATCTTTAGTAAAAGCTGCCGATTAGGATGCCTGGACAATGAGGCTTAGCTTGACTTGTTCTGTCAAAGAAAAACCATGCAAATTGTTTCATTAAAAAAAGGCCAAGTTGTGTCAGTGGGCAAGTCTTCCTAGGAAAACTGCCAGAACTGAGAATATCCACATTTGCTGTGAATAATCACTAACTCCCCCTTCCAGGTGCCAACACCCATGTGACCCCCATTACGGCATTACTCACACTGAGGCTTGTTCACACTAGAATGTCGTAGCCCTCAAGGAATTTTCTAAGAAGAGAAATTACAGACTTGTAATGTCCAGAAGACTTAGATCCAAAGACCTTTCTCATGCTAGTATTCAAGTCTTGCCACAGCTTCCTGCTGGGTATTAGACAGAGGCTGAGGCCAATGCTGTGATTGCAGAGAAAGCTGAAGGAAACGTGATTTGTACTTCTCCAGTGGGTGGGGAGGAGGAGAACACCAGCACTTTAGGACCTGGGGAATGGTGTGGAAGTGGGGTTAGGCTTTGATACACACACACACACACACACACACACACACACACACACACACACACACACAGTGAGCTCTCTACACACTTTCCCATCAGGACTGTGCAGACAGCTTCTGTGGGAGTGGGAGCAGGCTAAGACCCTGATACAGGCCCTGTTTGGTTGCATAACAAAGATTAGAAATGCGGACATTATCTACGCTGCTGCTGTTCTGGATTCCTTACAACAGTGGCCGGCAGGACTCGGGGTTGGAGGAGCCACAGCCCTCCCCACTCACAGGCCATGAGACTCCTGTTTTTCTAAGATTCCATTTCCTTCATGTTCACACTGGGGAGTAACAGTTCTCGCCCTACCTGCCCCACTGTGGGAATCAAGGCAGCTTACATCTATGTAAGACACTCTCTAATTCATGAAACGCTAAGATAAAAATAATTACTAGTATTTGTATCAGTAGAGACAACGTCCAGCCTGAGATGAATGCAGTAGATTGGCTTTGGCCGTTTGGCTACCAAACAGCACTGTACAGCCAAGACCACGAAGCATCCTCTGATTCAGTTGTCTGCTTGTCCAGGTATAATTTTTAGAGGCTGCAGAGGGGCAGGCAGCAGGTAATTGCATCTCAAGAAGTATTTATTGATCGCCCACTCTCTACATGTTTGCCTTGAAAGGTAATTGTGAAGTACTTGTTCATACATGGCCTTTTAATGAAATAGATGGAGCCAATCACCACCCACCAGTTACTGAAAGACAAGAATTATAGCCCTAGGGGCTACAGAGGCAAACCCCCACTGGTTCCTATCATGGACCCACGCACTACCTCCAGCATTCTCTGCCTTCCTTGGGGGGTTTCAATCAGGGACAATTTTGCTCCTCCCTCCAGGAAACAACTGGTAATGTCTGGAGTCTCATTTAGTCTTCACACTGAGGTAAAGGTACTCCTGGAACTTAGGGTATAAAGGCCAACGGTGCTGCTAAGGATCCCACAGTGACTAGAGAGCCTCCCAGAACAAAGAAAGCTCTGGCCCAAGAGGCAACAATGTGTGTATACAGATATTGCTGTGCATTTGCCATGGGGCACATGCTGAAAGCGGAGGGCGACCTTCAGGAGGTGGCTCTTCCCTTCCAACATGTGAGTTTGGGGATCGAGCTCAGGTTGTCAGACTTGAGGGCAGGCGCCTTTACCCACTGGGGTATCTTGCCAGCCTTATCTTAACTATTTTTATGAGACAGATTCTTATGTTACCCAAGCCTTGAACTCAATTTGTGGTCAAGGATGACCTTAAGTTCCTGTCTTCACTTCCTTTTTTGTTTTTGTTTGTTTGCTTTGAGACAGGGTCTCAATATAACCTTGGTGGTCCTGGAACTCGCTCTGTAGAGCAGGCTGGCCTCAAACTCACAGAGATCCACCTGCTCTGCCTCCTAAGCATCTGGATCAGGTATGTGGGCCACCATGCTGAGCTATCTTAACTACCTACAGCTCAGCAGTATCCAATAACTTCTCCCCAGCAGTGGAGGGTAAGTCCACTCCACCACAGAGTTTTCAATCTCCTGTTGATTTTGTTGTTTTAAGATTGACTGGCTGCTAATAGTTAGCAAACACTCTAAGCACATATGACATGCTAAATCTGTAGGAATGTGAAAGTGAGATCAACTTCTGCTCTTAAGAACAGAATGAAGCCCGGGCATGGTGGTACATGCTTTAATACGAGCACCCAGGAGGTGGAGCCAGGTGCATCTCTGAGTTTGAGGCCAGGCTCGTTTACAATGTGAGTTCTAGAATAGCTAGGGCTACACAGAGAAACTCTGTCTCACCCCCAAGAGAGGGGTAGGGAGAACTAAGAGAAGAGGCCATGTATGGTGGCCACAGCTGTAACTCCAGTTCTAGGAAGGCAAAGGTCAGTCTCCTCCACACAGCGAGTTCCTGGCCAGCCAAGGCTACATAGCAATATCTTGTCTCAAAACAGAAAGGATTGAATGAAGACGTCCAGGTGAAAACAGAGTTAACACATCAGGCTGAACAGAAGTTGTGTTATTTTGATTATAATGATATATTAGAATGGATGGCTACCTAGGAAAAACTAAGGCTGAAGGATCTCAAGTTCCAGGCCAGCCTTCATGGCGAAAGGTGAACGAGACTCAAAACAAACAAAAATTCAAAAGCATGGGGCTGGAGAGATGGATCCGTGGTTAAGAGCCATGTTCTTGCAGAAGACCCAGGTTCAAGTCTCAGCGCCCATCTGTAGGCAACACACACATACTTTTTTTTTTTTAAAGATTGCTTTAAGACATAAAAGGAGAAGAAAAAGCAAGGCAAAAGAAAAGCTTCGTGAAGAAACGAGGACGATACCCACGCCTCTGTGGAAGCCATTCAAATTCACAAAGGAAAAAAAGGGGGCAACTGGCTGGCTGCCAACTAGCCAGAGCCTGAGTCGAGTTGGCCCAGAATGGTGAACCCCGCATTTCTGAACTAGTGTTAGTGAATGGTGGATGTGGGTTGGGGTGAGAACTCAAGTGGGGTGGTAAAAGATGAGCCCAAGGTGAGAGCAAAGTCCTTCCCTGAACACAGACCGGAGCACAGGTTTGTCTCTGCACTCTGCAAGGAACCTCCACTGTGCCAGGCTTGGGGGCACACACGCGTAAACCCCGCAACTGGGAGGCAGAAGGAGAAGGATCAGGAGTTCGAGGCCAACTTCGGCTACTTAGTAAATTCAAGGCAGCATGGGCACAATAAACAAAACGAAAGGTAGAAAGAAACTTCCACTTTACAGCTAAATAAACCTGTAGCATTTTAAAACTACAACAACAACAAGACTGAGGTGGGAGCTCAGGTGGTAGAGTGCTTACCCAGCAAACACAAAATTGTGGTACAGTTTGGTTTCCAGTAGCACATAAGCCAGGCACCGTAGTAGCCACCTGTAATCCCAACCCTGGGGAGGCAGAGGCAGGAGGATCAGAATTAGAAAGTATATTTGAGGCCAGCCTGGAATATAACCACCCTGTTTCACGGCCCCTACCACTTAGGTACAAAAAAGGTTACAAAGATTGTATATAGGGGGCGGAAGAGATGGCTTGGTGGTTAAAATACTTGCCACAAAACCACGAAGACCTGTGTTCAAATACCCAGAACCTATGTAAAGCCACATGTCTGTACTAATCTTAGTGCAGAGATGGAAAATGGAGACAAGAAAATCCCCAGAAGTCAGAAGGACCAACTAGCCTGGTCTATACAGTGGCAAGCAACAGAGAGACAGTTGAAAAGGTGAAAAGCAGCATTGACATCCAAGGTTGGCCTCGGACCTCCACACATGTATTGTGGCATGCACATGCCCCTAGTCACACTCATGAATGCACTTGTGTTCACACGGAGTCACACACACACACACACACACACACACACCAGCACACACACACATCATGCATAGAGAAGCATTTTGCTAACTCTAAACCATCTCCAAAGCCCATCCTTTCCTGCTGTATCTCTAAAGTTCTTTGAACTCTACAACACACTCATCCAAATTCTGGAAAGTTTTGGCTTAAGCTTCCTATTTTCAGAGCCTGGGCCTAAAGACTTTTTAAAACTTTCTTTAAAATATTTTAATTTTGAGACAGGGTCTTGCCATATAGTCCAGGATGGCTTTATACTCTTGTGGCAACCCTACTGCCCAGCTCCCAAGTGCTAGGATGACAGGTACGAGCCTCCATGCCTGGCTCCCAAATGCCTCCTTGAAGCAGCCTGAAGTTCCTGTGTTATTTCTTGCTAACCATACCCCACACTTGTACTGTGGAGAAGCAACTGCTGCGCTTGTATTCATGTGTGAGCAAGCACCTTCCCAGGCACACAGACGAGAAACGCTCACTCCAGCTGCCGCAGCAGCTTTAACAATAGACAGCTCTGCCTGAGATCTGAGACATCTTCAGGCACGCTATGAAACCGTCGGCCCAGCCGTGATGTCACCGACACTGATGCTGAAGATATTTAAAGCAAACCAATGGGAACACCAGTGAGCATGACAAAGGATGAGGGACGAGGCGATCGATAAAGCTTTTCAACTCAAACTTCAACCATTCTATAAATAACACAGCTCAGAATAGACTTGTGAGATTATTTTGCTTCCTAGAAATGAAATTCACCCGTGCTCAGCACAAGGCCTAATTATGCACAATCGCGGTTAAAACCCTGAGCAGCCCCCATCTATGCCTAGCAGCCCTGGGCTCCAGCCTGCACGCTGCCATTGCCAGGTGTCCCGGGAGATGGGCGTGGTGAAGACAGCTCTCGGTTGGCATGCTCTGGGAGGCCAATAAGATGTAGCTCAGCAGGGAATACTCAGAGAAGGGAGTCAGTGGCTACAGCTCAGTTGGAGAGTACTTGTCTAGGGCGGAGCAGGTCCTGGGTTCAAGCCCTGGAATGGGCGGGGGGGTCAGAAGAGAGCAGTTTCTAGCTCCCTGGAGCTCCCAAATGGTCCTTGTTTTCTGTAGATCAGAATCTTTTCCTGGAACAGCCTGCTTCTGGCTGCATTTTGAGATCTTGCCCATCATCCCACAGTAATAACAAGAAAACATGAAGAACAACAACAGAAATTCCTGAAGCTTTTTTTTTTTTTTCCCCCGAGTTGGGAACAGACCGCTGGCTTAGCTCTGCGAGGAAAGCAGAAAACCTCAGTTAGCCTTAAGAGAAGGTCTGGTCTGTGTGTGGCGCCACCTCCCTGAAGCAGTCATTTGATTTGTTCACAGGGTTTTATGTCTGCTATGTCACCAATGCTGAAATGAAACGGGCTCTTAGGTCTGCTACTTAGTGTCGTTTGTTTTGTTTCTGGAGACAGGGTCTAACTAAATAGTCCCGAGTGCTCTGAAATTTACTATGATGTGAACCAGGCTGGCTTTGAAGTGTAACCGCTTTCCTGCTTCTACCTTCCAAGGGCTGGGATTTCAGGCGTGGGCTATCAGTCCCGGTTTAGGCACTTTTAAAAATCTTTATTGGGTACAATGTTTCTTTCCTAGTATTTCCTGCTAGTCCCTTATTCTGCACAGCTCTGCCCTTAGAGGGAACATATTTGCGCCAGAGAGCTGCAAGTTCAAACAAACTGCCCTTGAGCTCTCTAGTTCCTGCAGGCAGGAAGCATGCGACAGGATGCCTGGTCTCGGCCATCTTGTACTCCATGCTGGGAGCATGTCTGCATTGCTCAAGGACCCAGGTGGGCCTCGATCTCTGCTATCAGCTGCTCATTTACCTACATGAAATCTTTATTTCTATCCTGGTACCAACTGCACAAGGTTCCTTGAAGGTCTTGCCGGGCACTCTGCACATGGTAAGCAGAGCGCATTCGCGGGATGGTAGCTCCTGACTGTTGGCTATACCTTTTCCTACTCACCAAGATGTGTTTGTTTTGAAATGCTTTTGAACTGGCTTCTGTCCCAGATTCTCTTTGAGAACAATGACAGTTTTAACATATTTCCATCCTGAATGAACCAAATCCTAATAGTCCCCTGGCTTCTTTAAAAATGGAACATAAACTTAAGAGGCACGTTTTCAGACTCGCTGCCTCTAGTCAACATTCAACAAATGGTTCTGGAATCAGACACTAATCTGTGCCGCTAGAGGCTAAACTGTAAGCTCTTCTGAAGTGGCGGAGTCCACTACACCCCTCCCCTCACCTACACACATTTGCTTTCTCTCTAGATCTCCCCCCCCCCAACCCCAGCTTCACTTGTGTAGTTCAGGCTGGCCTTGAATTTAGCATCCTCCTGCCTCAGCCTTCCAAGCACTGAGCCGACAGGTGTGAGCTGACACACTCGGCTCGGATACCCCTGTTTTGAAAAGGCTTCCACTGTTGCCCACCCATGGTTTATCCATAACCCACTGCCAGGGCAGTTCCCCTCCAGGACCCTCTCCAGTATGACCTGACATGGGCCAGCTTTCCTCCCTTCTCTCTGGATTGTTAGAAATGGCTCTGGACTCAGACATTTCAGCTACCAGCTGTGCGGTCTTCAGCAAATTACCTCTATGACTCCATTTTCCCATATCTAAAGTAGCTATAACATATACTTCCACAGATTGTTGACAGGATTAAATAAGATAATATCTGCAAAGACCGTACAGCACAGGGATTGGTGTTTAGTAAGAGCTCAATAAACATCATTCTGTTCTAGCTGGGTATGGTGGCATGCAACTCTAATCCCAGCCTTTAGCAGGCTGAGAAAGGAAGTTAACCCTAGGTCAACCTATACTACATATCCTGCCTCAAAAACAAGCAACCAAGCAAACAGAAGTCAGATGTGTGCTTTGCATCTGAAATCTCAGCACTTGAGAGGCTGTAGTAGTAAGAGTACCCACTAGTGTGTGGCTAGCCTACGCTACACAGTTACAAGGACGTCCTGAATTAGAGAGACCCTGCCTCAAAAAATTATTGGATGGTGGCACATGTTTAAAGTTTGAGGCTACCCTCAATCACCAAGTGATTTCTAGGTCAGCTAGACATACGTAGTAGAACTTTGTCCCCTCCAAACAAAGAGGCTGGAATGACGGCTTAGCGGTGTAAGAGTGCACACTGCTCTTTCATAGAACCAGAATTCTGTTCCTAGCACTCATGTTGGGTGGCTCACAACTCCAGCTCCAAGCTGTCTGATACTCTCTTCAGGCTCTGAAGGCACCGCCATTCACATGTCCACACACAGAGATACATTTGCATGTATGTATTTATGTATGCATGCATGTATTTCCACTACCACCAAACACAAACAAACAAGTAAATAAACACTAGTTGTGGTGGCACATGCCCATAACCCCAGAACTTGGGAGGCTACGGCAGAAGCATTGTTTGAGTTAGATCAGCTATGTGGCAAATTTAAAGATGGTCTCAGCTAGCTGCATAGTAAGAACCTGTTCAGAGTCAGTGCTGCAGCTAGACCTAAGTCCAGTACTGCCGCAGCAAATATCCCTTATGAGCACACAGCATGCTGAAAACATTACAAACACACTTTTCTCAGACTCTGTGGCTGGCTTGTTTGATTTTAGGCCTAACTCTCACCTCTTCCAGCTAAGTCCCTGAATACACGACTGTTAAAGCTACCTAGATATTAAGGAACTCTGTAGACCCATCCCTCGCATGGCTAGGAAGGGAGTTCATGAGAACATGACCTGTGTTGGGCAGCTGCCTCAGACTGAGCATCCTCGGTGTTCCTGTAACTGCAGCAGAGGCATGGCCTCCCTCCACGCACCCTCAGCTGCACGCGGCATCCCTTACACTAGAACTTCCCTCTATAGCAGTGCAGCAATGCTGCTTTATCTATACAAATAAGGACTCCTGCTGAGATTTTCAAGGAAAACACACATTTGATGTACAATAATAGAAACAGGGCTGGCAAGATGGCTCTGTAGGGGGATTATACTTGTCACCCAGCCTGACGACCTGAGTCCAATCTCCAGGACTCATAGAGTAGCATTAGAGAACTAATTTCCCCAAGTTATTCTCAACCTGCATACATACACATGAGCAGTACACACACACACACACACACACACACACACACACACACACACACGTAATGAGAAAATAGAAAGAAGAGATAATAATGCTTAAGAGTTAGATTCAAAAATTTTCTTCGTATGACCTTTGGCAAACTGCTTGTCCCTCTGAACCTTCACTTCCTTATCTGTGAGAAGAGATAACATGTGCCGGGCATATGGAGGTTATTGTGAGGGACGGACAGATACTGAGTGCCTGGCATCGCGCGTGTACTGAATACTGGCTGTCAATGAGAGTTTTGATATCATCAGCAAATTGCTTTTTCTGTTCCCACATCCTTCTAGGTTTGGGGGAGTTTACATCCACAGTGCATCTGCCACCAAGAGGGCCCCTGACCAGCATACACCTGAAGGCAACAGCCTGATAGTTGGGACCAGGATAATGTGTGGCTCAGTGTTAGATCTCTTGCCATTAATGAACCGCTAGATCCCACCCCTAGGGCCACCACTGGCAACAACCAGAAAAACTGAAAAGTAACAACTATCCAGGTTGTTGAAATTAATCCTAGCTTAACAATTTGCCAAGCTAGGCTCCCAGCAGTCTTTTAGGTAAATGCCCATTGCTCACAGTTTTTGGTTGTTTTTTGTTTTGTTTTGTTTTTTTTGTTTGTGTTTTCTTGAGATAGAATTTTGATGCATAGCTAGACTGCCCTTGAACTCATGACCTTTTTTTCCTTAACCTCTGGAGTGTTGAGATCACTCTCAAGTGCTATCATGTCTGGTTTAGACTAATGCTTTTGGGCTGGGGGACTGGGGATTGAACTTGTGGCCTTGTGCACGATAAACAAACACTCACTGCTGAGACAGCCTGCAAGGACTGGGGATCGAATGTGGGGCCTTGCGCAAGATAGACAAAGACACACTGCTGAGACAGCCTGCAAGTGTTTCCTCCCAGCTATCTTCCTGAGTCAATTCATTTCAAGTCACCGGTTTCTTACCAGACACTGCTGCACTGAGGATCAGAGAAGAACAGGACTTCTCTCCTCTCCTACCCTCTGGTCCTCACTTAGCTGTACCTAGCCCCAAACTCTCCACAATCCTTCCTCCGCTTCCCAAGGGACGGGATCACAGACTAAGCCATTACTTGAAATCTCTGTCTCCCTCCCTGATGTCCTTCCTCCCAACCCACTCCTGAGTCAGAAAACATTCCAAGCAGATGGTCTTCAGCCAAGCAGCAAGAAAACAACTGTGTCAAAATTCCTTTATTTTACAAAATCTCCAAGAATCGCCTTCACTACCCCTCCCCCACATCCTCCAAGAGGTCTTCTCTCCTCTTACACTGCCCCCCTTTCACCTGCTTTTACCCCAGATGCTGCATAACTACACCATGTTAATTGCCGGTGCTCCCTGCCTAAAGTACAAGGATCGCATCACCCTGAGCTGACTATAAACAACTTTAGAGCATGGCTTTCTATTGGTCCGTCTTACATCCCATCGTAACTGTTACTTCTAATCGTCTGTGGTGACTGTGGATAGTTTTATGAGCTTATATGAAACGTATTTAACTTATTCCTTTAAGAACTAGCAGGACATGAAACAGATCCAGGGCGCGTGCTGCTCTCCCACATAGAATCTGATCCACTTAGGAAATTACTTGGTTCTTTTCTTTTCTTTCTGGTTTTTTTTTTTTTTTTTTTTTTTTTTTTGGTTTTTCGAGACAGGGTTTCCCTGTAGTTTCTAGAGCCTGTCCTGGAGCTAGCTCTTGTAGACCAGGCTGGCCTCGAACTCAGAGATCCGCCTGCCTCTGCCTCCCGAGTGCTGGGATTAAAGGCGTGCGCCACCACCGCCCGGCCTCTTTCTGGTTTTTTGAGACAGGGTTTCTCTGTGTAACAGTCCTGGCTGTCCTGGAACTCACTCTGTAGACCAGGCTGGCCTCGAAGTCACAGAGATTTGCCTGCCTCTGCCTCCTGAGTGCTGGGGTTAAAGTTGTGTGTTATTACTCACTTCTCTTTTAAAGAGATTTATTTGGGACTGGAGAGATGATGGCTTAGAGTTTCAGAGCATTGGTTGCTCTTCCAGAGGACCTGGGTTCAATTCTCAGCACTACACGGTGACTCACAACTATCAGTAACTCCAATCCCCTCTTATGGCCTCCATAGACACCATGCGTGTGTGAAATAGACATATATGCAAGCAAAGCACCTATACACACAAAATAATAAATTAAACGATTTAGTTTTATTTCATGTGGTTGGCTGCAGGCATGAATACATATACACTACATGCATGCCTTTGGGTGCTAGAAGAGGATGTTGGATCCTGTGCAACCGGGATTTCAGGGGGCTGTGAGATGCCCGACGTGGGTGCAGGGAACAAAACCTGAGTCCTCTGCAAGAGCAGTGTGTATTCTAAAACAAACAGCAAACCTGTTTTAGATTTATTTGTTTTTGTGTGCGTAAGTTTTGCCAGCTTTCATGATGCCCACGGGGATCAGAAAGGGGTATCAGGTGTCCTGTACCTGGAGTTACAGATGATTGTGAGCCACCATGTGTTGCTGAGAACTGAACCTGGGTCCTCTTGGAAGAGCAACAAGTGCTCTTAACCACTGAGCCATCTCTCTAGTCCTTCCTGTGTCTTTTCAAATCACTTTAATTATCCTTCTTCCACTAGTGGTAATACTGAACACCAGTGTTTGCACTTGGCCTTGAAAACAACTGAATTGTTATCACCCACTTGAAAACCCATCCAGAAGAGGACAAAAACCACCTTCTTTTCACCTGGGGGAACAGAGAAAAGATGTTGTCCTATGTCATCCTTAAGAAAAAGCTCTTTCTTAGCTTATCCTGAGTGAAGGCAAAATGATTCTAACACTCTTAAAAAAAAAATCCTGACTTCCCTAAAATCACCTGGAGTATTTGGGCCAGATTTGTCAATCTTCTTGTCATCAGGAGGAGCTCTTTCCTCTCTCACGAAAGAGTCACACATTGGGCTGTGGATAGAGCAGTAGTAATATCTACCCTGAAACAGTACTTATTATACCTGAACATGCTCATTAGAAAAAAATACTAAAAAAATTAGAAAAAAATTAAAAAACACACACACACACACCCCAAACCTTATTATATAGGAAAATATCCTCCATTTATGAAAACCTCTATATATTGGGGGATGGGTGAGCAAAACAGAGTCTGGAAGAAAAAGGTTGTGAGTATGTGTGTGTATGTGTGTGTGTGAGAGAGAGAGAGAGAGAGAGAGAGAGAGAGAGAGAGAGAGAGAGAGAGAGAACATCTGTGTATGAATCAGATACTTCCCAAGGGGGGGTATGCTAATCTTATCAGTTAAATTGATGAAAGACGTAACAGCCTCTGGCCTATTTATAGACCTTAAATTGGTATGTGCTATACAGATTGAGTACCACGTTGAATTCATGTTTTTTTTTCAGAGCAATTCACTTTTTTTTTTTTGGTTTTTCGAGACAGGGTTTCTCTGCAGCTTTTTTAGAGCCTGTCCTGGAACTAGCTCTTGTAGACCAGGCTGGCCTCTTTCAGAGCAATTCAGATAAAGGAAAGTAAAAGAAACATAAAATATAACAAGAAAAACCATGACTAATTGTTTATGGAACTGTTCCCTCACAATATTGTTTTTAATAGCTGCTGATGCTTAGAGTAATTAGGTAACAGTCCGTTTTGAAAAGGGGTTGGAGAGAACACAGTCACTGAAGTCGGGGTGGAGAGGTGAAGAGGATTATCTGAATACTGTAGTGATTTTATTTGACTTCAAGGATGCTCTCCAGTGTCACTCTTGCTCTGGAGCCAAATGTCCCTGAGCGGTTCGTGGAACGCCGTGCCATGTGCCATCCAGAGAAACTAACTCATGGGCAGCAAGACACAGTACACCTTCAAGACAAGTACACAGTACACAGGAACTCCAGGAGAGACAGCAGAGGCACCTCTGAGGCTGAGAGGACCTCTCCCGGGGAAGAGGCCCTCTGCCAAAGACAGCAGCCTAAAGCCCCATCTTTGGAGGAGGAAGACAGTGATGAGCCATTACCCAGTGCTCAGTCCTGGGCTTCCTTACAAAGACAAGAATCTACTGTGAAGGCATGGAGTTGTCTCTGAAAGCCCGTGCCTTGCACAAGAGCTGTTGGGAAGAGAGACCTATACCGGCACTCTCTGAACGGCCCAGCCTCTTCTCCTGAAGAGCTTCCACGCCGGAACACACACTTCCCTCATCAGTTCCTTCTCAACCCACACTCTAGTTACTCCCAATCGTCTTCTGTGGGTGTTAATGCACAGGTGCCTCCCACTAGGCAACCAGAGAAACGGCAAACTCCACTTAGAGAAGAACATAGTCCAATCAGCCGGTTCCCCTTCCATATTTTCCTCATCTATGAGACAGGAAGAACAGCCCTGTGACATCTGTTGTACAAGGGCTACATCGGAGGGACCAGCCTATAGAGCCAGAGCAGTGTTATTGCTGTTTTTGCTCTTTGCATTACATGCCGCAGAGCTTCCTAACGCAAGACAACAAAATACTAAATACGCTCCCAAAGTGGGTGCATAGCCTGCTGTGGGTGGCTACATAAAAGCTAGTTAAAAAATCTAGTCTCAGCCTGAATTAGGATCTCCTGGATCAGAACTGCAGGGACAAGCCGGAAAGAATTTGTTACACTTTAAACAAATTCCCAGGCAATGCTTGGGACCGCAGGGCCAGTCTGGTTCCTGAACTCTTTTTGTTCTGTTCTGAGGAAAGCACCGCTCTGCCTGGCTTGGCAGAGGCGATGTATGACAGACATCACTTTCCCACAGCGCTTGACCAGTGACTTGGCAAGCGCAGGTGACAACACAGGTCTTAGACAAAGCAAAGCTGCTTTAGAGGCCATGGAGAGGTTAATATCCCACAGAGGACCCCGGGAGAGGGGATGGGGTGGTGCTGGGGTCGTAGAGGACCTGGACTCACCTACAATGATACCACAGGCGCTGACCAATCCGATCTCTTTCTTCAGGGCCACTCCGCTGCTTCCCGAGTCAGCCTCGGCCTGAGGGCTGGTGTCTGAGCTGCTCCCACCCTGGTGGTTCTTCGCAGGGTTGTTTCGGTGTCGGGCCCCCTTTTCCATCTTTCTCCACCAGCTAAAAGGAGCTGTCTTTTTCTAAACGCTTCTTGTGCGTGTAAATGTATAGATACGTGGAAAAAGAGTTCCCAATCAAAACGCCCTTTTCAGAAAGAGAGCGCTCCTACCCTCTAAAAGTGACAGCAAATGAGAGAGCAGCAAATATTCCCACTCTGTACTGACACGTGTCACTCCTGCTACCAGAAAGGGCCGTGTTTTTAAAAGGGAGGTGACCGGCACTGAGGAGGCAGAGGCGGGCGGATCTCTAAGTTTGAGGCCAGCCTGGTCTACAAGAGCTAGTTCCAGGACAGGCTCCAAAGCTACAGAGAAACCCTGTCTCGAAAAAAACCAAACAAAAACAAAAACAAAAAACCCCCAAAAACAGAACCCCCAAACCAATCAAACAAACAAAAAAGGGGAGGCGAAGAGCATTTATATTTAAATACAAAAATAGAACTATACCAGAGACTCCAGCTGGAATTCTCCGGAAAGGGTTTATCTTCAGAAGCCCAGGATGGCTCTGCTGGGTGTACGGGGTGGCGGCTTGCCCTGTTCGGGATTCTCTGAAGCCCTTCTAATAAACAGATCGCCTTCACCTTCCCTCAGTCTCCCTTATGATAAGGGTAAAAGTAGATCTCGCTAGCTGAAGGGGTGGAGGAGGAGCCGTGCTCAGGTACTTTCTTCTCGCTGGCTGGCTCTGGATCGGATTTCCACCTGCTGTGGTTGGCCCTTCTCGCCCTTCTCCGGTCTGCGATCGGTGCTCAAGCCTCAAACAGCCCCATCGCTGGGTGCCGGCAGAGTGGCTGCTGCGTTTGCGAATGTCCTTCCTTCCCTTTCAGCGGCGGCCGGCGATTATTTGCGGAGCGAGGCTCCGCCCCCACCTCCTCGCCATCCTCAGCCGCATCTCCTCCCCCCTTCTATTTAAATATTAGTAACCCCCCCCCTCCGCAAAGATCACGGAGAAAATGGTTTAAAACATTTCTTTTTCCTCCTAGTGGAAGCGAGGGAAGGGTCGGCCGCAGGGAGAAGTCACTGGCCAAGGCTGCATCAGATCGCGCAGCATTTATGAGCTCTTTAATGCCACAGTTTTGCAGGCGTTTGATGACTTCAGAAATAAACTGGCCCGTGAGGTGTGGATCATTTGAGGACAAGGTCGAGAAGGCTGTAAGGATAGCATCATCAAGCTGTTTCCTGAAATTAGGGTGGGGGTGGGGAGGAGGGGTTTTGGTAGTGGCAGCATGGAAGGATTTAAGGCTGAAGAGTTTCTTTTAGGGACTATCATGAAAGGTAAATAATATCATAAAGAAGATGCAAGGTTCATCTGAAGCATGATAAGGAGGACTCTGATTTGCTCCCATAACTACTAATACTTAATCCACCTATAAATTATTTGTACTTCAGATGGGAGAATTGCGAGCCCCTCATTGATTATGGAGCAGATTTACTGACAGTCAGAGATGAGCATCCTTTCAGTACATTGTGCCTCCACTTCCCTGAAGAATTTAATTCAAAACTGTTGCTTTACCTCAAGAACCGTGTCTGTTTCTAACTGTAAAGTACTTTGGAAAAACAACATGAAACAATATTACAGACAATGCTGAAAACTAAAGTTTTTTTTTAACACACACACACACACACAATTGTTTGATTTTAAAATAAGTCTCAAGAATAAAATTCCAAAAGGCATGGTGGTACACACCTTTAGTCCCAGCACTTGGGATGCAGAGGCAGGTGGATCTCTGTGAGCTCAGGGCCAGCCTGAGTGTACACATTGAGTTCTAGGCCGGCCAGAGCTACACAGTGAGATTCTGTCTCAATAAGACAAAGAACCCAATTCCCCAATCTGACCAGTAACCACACAAATCTGGCTTCACTTTTTGGAAAATGTTCTAAAACACTTGAGTTTTTTAGAGAGATAAAAACTAAAACCCTTTAGAATGGGGTTGGCTAAGCTATCTCGAAGAGCTTTCCTGGATGGGGCAAAGTCCTCCCAGCAGCTCCTTTTGCATCTGCCCCTTGACCACCCAGCTCAGCAAGTATCGAGAGGTTTCAAAGGTTGAGATCTCAACCCCTTCTCTTTCTGTTGGTTCAAGATATAGCAGATTGAAGGCCTCAGCAAAAAAAGGGGGGAGTAAATAATTTTCAACAAAAAGAATAGACAAGGTTTGGAATATATAGCACAGACCTCCATGGGAGAGAGTGAGGACCGAGTCAGGCGAAAACGAAGAAGTAGTGTGAATTGTCTCTGGCCTTTCTTGACAAGCTTAGAAAGCACGAAGGGAAAACTTGGATTCATTATCAAACAATCCAATCTGAAGACTTCTGCTCAGAGTTCAACATCAAAGAATAAAATCTTTCTGCTCCCCAGACGTGAGTTCTTTCGGTAATGACTGTAGTTTTAGTTAGGATGGGGTTGCAGACAAGCACGCGGTGGGTCTGAGGGCCTCCCGACTGAAGTGAGCCCGAATGAACAGCGGTGTGTACGCTCCAGTCCCCCGATCTGATAAAGTTGGGAGAGAAAGAAATTATAAATGCAAACAGATGTTGGGGGTACACAGTGTGTCACCAAAGGAGAAAGGGAGGCTTGTTTAAAAACTAGTATTTCCATTTCTTTAGTACTTGGAATCTATGAGTGGCTTGCAGCTATTTATTGATGGCAAAATATGAAAGCTAGGAAAGGAACCTCCTTCCTTCAAAGGGACTTTAATTTATATTATATGTCTCTAGGCTGCTGCGCTGACATTTTTGTGGCATAAAAACTGTATGTGTCGGGATTTCAAGTAACTAATATTGAACACAAGAAAGGAATAAAAGTCTTGGTGTAATATGTTGAGAAAAAATGTGAAAAATTAGTTGAAATTCCTTACATTTTGATCACTTAAGCTATAACTTTGATCCACATTTATCTCTGTACTTTTTCCTTTACTCGTTGCATTTAAATAGTGCTTTGCAACTTTTCTGAATAATGTCTGTTTTTTCCTTTCCCATTAAAAGTTTAGATAGACAAAGCGAACTTGTTATTGCTTAATTTTGAGTCAAGGTCTCTCTATGACTAGCCTAGAACTCACTATGTAGATAAGGCTGGCCTTGAACTCATATTGATCTACACACCTCTGCCTCCTGAGTGCTGGGATTGAAGGAACTAACTCATCCCCATAACTTGTATTTTAAGATTTTTAAGATATTAGGCCAAGGCTCAAAGAAGTGTCTTATTAGAGGTCAAAAAAGCTCGTGGATCTGCTCCTGGGCCAGCAGATTGTCACTGGCTTACGCTGAACTTTCTCAGGACACTGTAGCGAACTGTCAGCCTTTTGGTTTCCTTTGCTTGGAAAGAAACAAGACTTATGCTTTTCTTGTGTTTGGTGGTGGTGGCTTGAGATAGGGTCTCATTATGTAGCCCAGGCTGGCCTTGGGATCTTCTGGTCTTAGGGTCCTTGTGTTTTTGAATTAATGTCATAACTGATTTTTTAAAAGAGACCTGTTTTAATTTCAGCACTTCCAAATTTGTTCCGTGAGACTCATGAGCCTTAATCTAGCCCCTAACATGTACCGCTGTCTTTATACACACACCTTTTTTTGGATATTTATCAAGTGCTTACTTTAGTACAATCCTATTTCCAGTATTGGAGAGACAGTTCTCATAGTTTTCTTGCTGAAAATAAGAAGAAATTGACCCCTTTAACAAGGAAGAATGTGGTTAGAAGGGGTCGTTTTCTCGCAAACACTCATGACCTTAGAGAGAGAAAGGCTGTGTGTGGCTGACACCTACAGCCTGAAGAAGGAGATGGCGTGAGGACACGCTGTTGCAATGGCTAAACTCTCACACCTGACTGTCCCTTTGGGAAACAACTGGTAAGAAGTATTAGTATCAAAGCACAGAGCATAGAAGTTAGCAGGTCTATTTCTGCTTTGTTTCCGGAACTAACAGGACTTTATTCTTGCTCTTTGTCCCGGAGCTGTGGAGTCTGAGGTCACTGATGGGGGACCCGACTGCCTCGTGTTCACAGCCCCTGCCGTGACTCTTCTCAGAGCTGTCCAAAGCCAGAAGGAACCCTTCTTCAAAGGAAAGCTGCAGGCCGGGCCTGAGAGCTCATGCCTGTAATCCCAGCACACAAGAGGCTGAAATAGAAAAACTGTTGTGGGCTCGGGCAGTCTGGGCGACGGTGAAACTTTCTCGAATACGTAAGTAATTATGCAAAGAAATGGTGCAATGTGGGTTCCCTGGCGCCAGAAAAGCTAAGTCGGGTATCTAGAGGCAGCCTAGGCTGCATAATGTCTAGTCAAACCTAGGCTACGCATCTCCAAAATCAAACAAGCCCCAAACCCCATGGGGCTGGAGAGAGAGTTCAGCAGTTAGCAGCACTTACTGCCCTTGTCCAGCGCACAGGCTCAATTCCCAGCTCTCATGTGTCAGCTGGTGACCATCTGTAACTCCATTTCCCGAGGATACAATGCCCCCTTCTGGCCCCCACGGGCACTGCATGCATGTGGTGCGCAGACATACATTCAGGCAAACTAGCCACACATATAAAATTAAAAGACACAAATCTTTTAAAATATTTATTTTTAATAAATAAACTGAGTCAGTGAGATGGCTCAGCCAGTAATGGACTTTCCAACAAGCTGAACAACCTGAGTTTGATCCTGGAACCCACATGGTGGAATAAGAGAACCAACTCTTGCGTGTTGTCCTGTGACCGCCACTCAATGGCATACATGTGTATCACCCCTGACGCACAGAGAGAGAGAGAGAGAGAGAGAGAGAGAGAGAGAGAGAGAGAGAGAGAGAGAGAGAGAGGAGAGAGAGAGAGAGAATAAATAAGGTAAAAAATTAAAACTTGTAAAGAAATGAATTAATTAAAAAAATAAGATTTAAGCCAGGCAGGTTTGGGGCACCTGGGAGGCAAAAGTACGGGGGGGTTCTGAGTTTGAGGCCGGTCTGGTGTACAAAATGAGTTCCAGGACTGAGGGAAGTCAGGGCACGGACTCAAGGCAGAAGCTACAAGCAGGAACTAAAGCAGAAGCCATAGAGGAACATTGCTTACTGGCTTGCTCCCCATAGCTTGCTCAGTCTGCTTCCTAAAACAGTTCAGGACCAAGCTGCTGAGGGGTTGTACCTTCCACATCAATCATTTAAACAAGAAAATGTCCCCCAGGCTTGTCTACGGGCCATTCTCATGGACGGATTTTCTCAACGGAGGGTCCCTCTTCCCAGATGACCCTAGCTTGTGCCAGATTGACAAAAATCAAGCTACACACTAGAGATCTCTGATGATCTCATCCAGAGACACTCTTCGGAGCCTGCCACCCAACCAACACGTCAGAACGTCCATGTCCCTCTCTCTCTCCTACCATCTTTAGTTGATCTTAAAACCAAAGTCAACCTTGGTCTCTTTTTCTCACATATCCTGCATTTCATTTTTCAGGCAGTCGTCCTAGGTGTGGCATTAAATCTTGTCTTTCTGAAGCAGATCACTTTGTGCCATCCTGTCCTGCTGCCTGCTGTCCCCATCCCACCATGAGCCACCCAGCAGTTTTAGAAAAAAAAAATGTTGCCAGGCACGGTGGCACATGCCTTTAGTCCCAGCCCTTGGGAGACAAAGTGAGGTGAATCTACATGAGTTTGAGGCCAGCCTGGTCAACATAGTGAGTTTCAGGACAGTCAGAGATACATAGAGAAACCCTGTCTCAAAAAACAAAAACAAAAGAAAGAAAGAAAAATAGAATTTAAAGTTTCCACAATAAAGAAATGGTAAATGCCTGAATCTTAGCCCTTGAGAATTAGAGGCAAGAAGATCAGTTTCAAGGCTAACCTCAGCAACACACGCATTTGAGGCTAGCCTGGACTATATAAGACTCTTAAACAAACAAACAGAAAGAACAATACCCTGAAAACCAAGAGCAATGAGAGCTACTTGAAGAGACACAGGCTAACCCGATTTAAACATGCATGCTGTAGGCACGGACTGAAACATCACACGGTACTCCACTGACAGGCACAACTTTTATTTTTTACCAAACCAGTTGAAAATAAGTCTAATTAAGAAACAAAAATGAAAAGCAAGCTAGACTTAGCTCAGGAAAGTCTCAGCTGCACCTTCTCCTACAGTACCCTCTGCTGGTAACTTCCTGCCACAGCCAAGCTTCCTTTCACCCACATTTCCCAGGCTGTATTATTTCCGCAGACCACGTACTACTTGCAGAAGCCACCAGCTTAGAAAATAAAGTCTAAACTTCCGAGCTCTCCAAAGCTGTTCCATAACATCCTTCCCCCTCACCTCCCTTGAGCCACTGCCTTTGAGTCCCGTCAGCAACCCTGGACCATCCCGTGCTTTTCCACATTAAGGTCAGTACTGGTGTGTCTCTTCTGCCCACATGTGCCGCTCCCCTACTGCTGCTGCATAACAATTCACCTTATTTAGGCTTATACAAATAGCCCTTCGATGCCGGGCGTGGTGAAATATGCCTGACTCCCAGGATTTGGGAAATTGAGACAGGAGGGTTGCAAGTTCGAGGCTAACCTGGGTTACAGAGCAAGATCTTCTCTTAGAATAAACAAACAAGGGGCCCGTGAGGTTGCTCAGCTGATGAGAGCAATTGCTGTACAAGTCTGGTGACCTTAGTTCAAGACCCCACACCCATGTAAAAGAGAACACTGGCTCCACGAAGTCATCCCCTGACCTCCACATTTGCTCCAAGAGATGGGTCCTCCTGCCAGTTTATGCACACACACACACACACACACACACACACACACACACACACACACGTAAAGATTTAAAGGCTCCGGAATGGCTCTGTTAGTAAGGACCCTTGCCTCAAGCCAGAAGACCTGCGTTAGACCTCAAAACACACATGGTGAACAGAGAAAACAGACTCCCTCATGAGTGACGTGTCTGCAACTAGCTCCACAAAATAGATGAATATAACAAAAATAAAGCAATATTTTTAATTTTAAAAAGAAACAAGCAAAAATCATAAAATAGAGCCCCGAGCCTGACAACCCGAGTTCCATCCCAGAACCCGCATAGCAGAAGCAGAGAATTAACTTTGGCAGTTCACCTTCTGATCTTCACTCTCCAACACACACACACACACACACACACACACACACACAACAAAATCCCCAAACAACACCTCTACCCAAATCGTGTTCCTCTGGGAAAGCTGCCCAAAGGGATGCAATCTGTGCTGTCTCCCTGCTCTCTAAGGCATTCTGTACTTTCTCAGGGAAGCCTTCCCAGAGTATACACTTTATAATTCCTGGTGTTTTTGTCTTTTATGACCACACTTAATGGGCATATTTTTATTTCTAAGATAGAAATATTTTCAATTTCTCCTTTTTTTGTTTTGTTTTATTTTTCAAGACAGGGTTTCTCTGTAGTTTTAGAGTCTGTCCTGGAACTAGCTCTTGTAGACCAGGCTGGCCTCAAACTCACAGAGATCCACCTGCCTCTGCTTCCCGAGTGCTGGGATTAAAGGCACGCAGCATGGGCTCAATCCTTCCTTTCTCTAATACGTTGGGATACTTCTGAGACAAGGGTTGTTATTGGTCACCACTTGTAGTTGGCACATAAAGTAGATGCTTTGCAACAGTTACAGACTGCATGAATTAATATTTATGAAGTCACTGAAGACTCTCCCTTATGTGTTGAACGTCCATACACACATTTATACCCCTTATAGGTCACGGGCTTTTGGAAGTAAACGTGGTATCTTTCGTGTGTTTGGGTAGCATTTTCCATATCCACTCAGGATGAGGGGGTTTAGATTAAAGCAAGCGCTGGAGAGTTTATGGATGCTGCCAAGCCTAATGGCTTGAGTTTGAGCCCTGGAACCTACAGGCTGAAAGGAAGGAACTGAATTCTACACGTCAAGAACCAATTCCACTCCTGCAGCTTCTCCTCTGGCCTCTAGCACCATGGCACGCGCGCATACCTCTGTAGAGTAAGTTTAAAAATGCAACAGAGAAACTTCTCAAGTTGCCACTAGAACTCCAGGAGAACACAAAGCTCATTAGCATCCTTGTTTTATCTAGGTGCACCAACCGTTGGTTGTTAGACTTGTGCTAGGCCTACAATATTGCAGAGTTTGGAATGTCGCTCATCCAACAGTCAAATTACTATTTCTTTTGGACTGTCTTTAGCCTAGAGAACTATTCCCCGCCCACCTCTATAGCAGACCTAACATCCTGGTAAACTAATTAAAAACCTTTGGAATCTATTGACTTCACAAAACCCTGTTCTCCACCCGTAGAAGAGCTGGGGATATCATCAGATAGGAGATCCTATAGGAGAGACTCCATCCTGCTGCAACTGCCTCTCCAATACACCCACCAATGTATTTTAAAATGGACTTGAATTGTGACTTTCTTTGTTCTGCTGCTGTGAAACCTCACAAAGTCCTTCCACGTGGGAACATCGAAGCTGGGTGTCTTAGTTACTGTCCTATCGCTAAAGAGAGACACCATAACCAAGGCAACTTACAAAATGAAACATTTAACTGGGGGCTTGCCTGCAGCTTCAGAGTGTTAGTCCATGATCATGGTGGGAAGCAGACAGACATGAGCTTTACATTCTGACCTGCAGGCAGCAAGCGGATGAGGAGAGAGGTGCGGTTAGGGGCTTGGTAGGGGCAGACATGGGATTCTGAACCCTCAAAGCCGGCCCTAGTGGCACACTTCCTCCAACAAGGCCACACCCACTTCAAGGCCACACCTTCTAATCTTTTTTTGTTTGTTTGTTTGTTTGTTTGTTTCGGTTTTTCAAGACAGGGTTTCTCCGTGGCTTTGGAACCTGACCTGGAACTAGCTCTTGTAGACCAGGCTGGCCTCAAACTCACAGAGATCCGCCTGCCTTTGCCTCTACTACTGTGGCTGTAGGGGCTCAGTCTTAGCGAACTGAAGCACCTCTACTTTGCCTCTTAGCATCTTTAATTTTTTTATATTTACATTTTAGCTAGTAGATTTTTATATCTCAAAATAAACTGATAGAAGCTTCTGACAACACAATGCCAGGTGCAAATACCTGATTCATGAAGTACTACTGTTTCTTAGGTTTCCTTTGAACCAAGTTTTGCATAGGCTTTGTTTCCATAAAAACTCTCGATCAAGATTCACATAATACAACAAAAGGTATTTGTAACACACACACACACACACACACACACACACACACACGGGCTTACGGGCTATATAAAACGTGGAAAGCCAGGCCAGGTATAAGCCAGCGGGGTTTCATGGCTAGTAGAGGTTGCTTGCTATCTCTCTGGCACCAAGTCACTAGGACATTATACCACACAGATGAAATCAGAATCTAAAATAAAAATTTTCCTTCTTCAGGCTGGTCCCACAGGCATTTGGTCACAGCAATGTCCAAGATGCTAAAACACTGCTTTCTTTTTGAGGTTTCTGAGTTTTCCGATTCGATGTCATAATAAATCGTGGGAGCACCAGGAAATTAAATTACTTACAGGTGATTTTACACAAGTGCAGTGTAACACCTAAAGCCACAACTAAGATGTCCACACAAAAACACACACTGGAAAGGAACAGATAAAAATGGAAGCTTGTGGGTTGGAGAGGTGACTCGGCCGCTAAGAGTCCTCTCTTCTCTGCAGAGGTCCCGGATTCAATGCCAAGCACCCACATGGGTGACCCCCAATCATCTCTCACTCCAGATACAGGGAATTTGATACCCTGTTCTGGTCTCCCTGGTTACCAGGCATGTACATGGTCCATACACATACGCCTAAGCAGAATATTCAAACACACAAAATAATAATTAAAATATTCTCAATGGAATCTTAAAGTGTTCAGTTTATGAAGTCACTTAATATCATTTAAATATGAAACATCACTCGAAAAGCTCATAAGCGAAGGTTCCAAGATCACCAGATTTCAAGATTACTTATAAAGTGACAGTAAGTCAGGCAGGTGTCCAGACAGACAGGTATTGTCATCAAGAGAGCCTAGTCAAGGATGGGAACAGAATAAAGCCCAACAAATGGGCCTGCTGATGCATGGACAATTGATTTTTATTTTGTAAAATGTAAATGGAGATTGCTCTTTCATTCTTGGCTGCCCAGATCTGAATAATCACACAAAAACTGTATTAACTACAGCACTGTTTGGCCAATGGCTTAGGTATAATTCTAGCTAGCTTTTATATCTTAAATTAACCTATTTCTGTCAATCTATGTGTCACCATGGGACTGTGGTATGGGACTACTGGTAAGGTTATGTCATCTTCCGTCTTTGGCAGCTACATGGTGTCTGTCTGACTCCGCCCTCTTTCTCCCTACACTCAGTTTAGTTTTCCTGTCTAGCTCTATTCTGCCCTGCCATAGGCAAAAGCAGCTTCTTTATTAATCAATGGTAATAAAACATATTCACAGCAGAGGGGAATCCCACATCAGTAAAATATACATAAAAATTGCCATCTTAGGCCGGGCGGTGGTGGCGCACGCCTTTAATCCCAGCACTCGGGAGGCAGAGGCAGGCGGATCTCTGTGAGTTCGAGACCAGCCTGGTCTACAAGAGCTAGTTCCAGGACAGACTCCAAAACCACAGAGAAACCCTGTCTCGAAAAATAAAAAAAAAAAAAAATTGCCATCTTACCCTCTTTCAAATATATAATTCAGTGTTCAGTAGCTACATTCCTGATGTTGTAAAGCCATCAGCTTTATTTCTCAATCTTTTTTACTATCTCAATCAGAAACTGTGTGCCCACTAAGCAATAAATTCTCATCTCGTCCCAGACCCTGCTAACCTCTAACCACTTCTGTGTTTGTGAATTTGAATATGCTAAATATTTCAGATAAACGGAATCATGTTTTTTCTCTCTTGTGCTCAGTTTATTTTGATTAACCTAATGTTTCAAGGTTTATGCGTGTGCTGGCAAGTGTCCTAGGTTCATTCCTGCTGAGTGTGGAGGCACATGCCAGTAATCTCAACACTTAGCAGGCGGAGGAAGACGATTGGTCAGCGCTCTTTCTGGGATCCTATTTCATTGTATGAACTGATCACACTGTCCACCTATTTATCGGTCAGCTAACCTTTAGGTGGCTTCTGCGTTTGGGCTGCTCTGAATGTGGGTAGGCACTATGTGTTTGCGTTTCAGTTCTCTGGGATAGATTCCTGGCACTGCAATTGTTGGATAATAAGGGAGAGTGGTTGGATGTGTATTTATCTTTGTGCCATGTACTGTGTTCCACAGCAGGCATACGGTTTCACATTCCCACCAGCAGTGTGCCTGCCTGACATTCACTATTTTCATTTAAAGAATGATAGCTGCATTCTTGGGAGGCAGAGCCAGGTGGAGCTCAGTGAATTTGAGGTCAGCCTGGTCTACAAAGCAAGGTCTAGGACAGCCAGGGCTACACACAGAAACCTGTCTCGAAAAAAACAAAACCAATAAAAAAAACCCCGATAAACAAAAACAAAAAGAAAGAATGATAGCCGTTTTCAGAGAGCAGCACAGTTTGTGGCTTTGTTTTGTGTTTCCTTAATGACTAATGACGCCGAGTGCCTCGCAGCCTGACTATTTCCCATGGGTGTATCTTCTTGGTCACCATATCGCACATATACAATAATGCACACGTAAAGATGATGACAAATTAAGGGCGGGAAGGATGGTTGAGAGTGCTTGCTGCTCCAGAGGACCTGAATTCAGTTCCCAGCACCCAAGCCAAGCAGTTCACAGCTGCCTGTAACTCCAGCTGTAGGATCTGACTTCTGCAGACTCCCAGACATATATGCACAGCTACATGTAAGGATACACACATAAAAAATAAATATTTTTTAAAATAATAATTTTTAAAGTGGTAGAAGCGGGCTAGAGAGATGGCTCCGTGGTTAAGAACATCTGTTGCCCTTGCAGAGGACCTGGGTTCATTTCCCAGCATCCACATGGCAGCTCTCAACTATCTGTAACTCCAGTCCCAGGGGATCTGATGCCCTATTCTGATCTCTGTAGGCACCAGACACACGTACATGCAGGCAAAACACCCGTACACATAAATCGAACCAAATAAATAAATCTAAAAGAATTTTTTAAAATGATACAGTTGGGCCTGATTTTGGGCCTCAAATTCAAACTCTAGAACAACAAAAAAAAATGACAAAAATATCATTGGCTTTGAGTCTCTTTGAGATAGCAAGTAATGAAATAGAAAAGAAAATCTACTTCTCCAAGGAAAAAGCTTGGTTAATAATTTAGAATGTATGTATGTACTTATTTGCTGTGTGTGTATGTGTGCGTGTGTGCATGTGTGTGGGTCAGAGGTCAATGTCACCAAGAAGGTGGTTTGTTTGGTTTGTCATCAGTTCCCTGTCTGGGATGAGTAGATGTTTATTTGCTTCTCACACAACATGCACTTAAAATGAATTCCAGGAACTGCTTCATGTTTATGCATAAAGACCTTTTTCATTTGATTCTGCATCTGCATGATATTCAGCCATGATTTGTCACTGGCAGAAATCTGGTCTGCTGCCAATCTTTTGTGATTGTAATTAATACTGTGTTTACCGCCCCAGAGGCAGTGGGACCTGGGAGAGCGGAGCCCATTAAACGAGGTGGACTAAAGTCTAACACAATAGCCAACTTTGTTCAGCGTGTCAGACAGTTTATACTCCGAGGGTTAAGTGCAGTCACCTGAGTAACGTGTGCAGTCACAAGAGCAAGCCGCATATGGCGGACAAGCCACTCGGCAAAAACATGTTTTTCCATCAAGGCATATAAACAATAACAACACTCAGTTGTAAGGAATAATTGAAGTGAACTCATCTTATCTGCTACAGCCGGGAGGGGCTTAAAAGCATAGTCCAAGAAAAATTCCGTGTTTTTGAAGAAACTGAGAACACACAACTACTGTGTTCTTTTCTTGGAATTATCTCACAAGCTCTCAGAACTTTTCTCACAGGACTTCATTCCTGGGTGGTGTTCTGACAATACTGCAAGGAACAACTTGGTTAATATTTTAGGGCATGTTTTTGCCAGCACATTGGGGACAGAACTCTAGGAATAAAATTGCTGGTTTAAAGTATAAATGTACACACACACACACACACACACACACACACACATGTTTCCTAGATCATGGCCCTTTCCACTGCAGGGAATGATGACTGACGTCTTATCAGGGGTTCGTGTCTTTCCCTCTCTTGGGGAAAGGAGTGGGCAGAAGGCAATGCAAAAGCAAAGTGAGCTTTTATTTGCCACACAAGAGTAACAATTCAAATAGGAAAGTAGAAATTGAGACCCTTGTTGATGATAGGATGCCAAGTAGAGAGGTTGTGTGTGTGGTGAATGAGAATGACCCCCCAGAGGCTTATATATTTGACTGCTTGGTCCCTGATCAGTGGACTGTTTTGGGAAGGATTAGAAGGTGTAGGCTTGTTGGAGGAGGTGTGTCACTGGATGTGGCGTTGAGGTTTCAAAAGACCACACCAGGGTCAGACTTTTTTCTTTCCCTCCCTTCTCTGCTTCACGCTTGGCTTGTGAATAGATGTAAGCTCTTCGCACGGTTCCAGCATCACACCTGTCTGTCTATAGCCGCGCCCTCCACCATGTGGGTCTTGAACTCACCCTCTGAAACTGTAGGCAAGCTCTTAATGAAATGATGTGGGACAATGGTCTGTATTCTGTCAATTATATTTTAAATGAATGCTGATTGGCCAGTAGTCAGAAGTATAGGCGGGATAACCAGACAGGAAATAGAGGTGGGTCAAAGAGAATAGGAAAATTCTGGGAAGAGGAAAGCTCATTTTCTGCAGTCCTGACCCAGCCACAGAAGAAGCAAGATGTGACTGCCTTGCCAAATAAGGTACCAAGCCACGTGGCTAACATATACAAGAATAGTGGGCTAATATAAGTTATAAGAGTTAATAAGAAGCCTGAACTAATGGGCCAAGCAGTTTATAACTAATGTAGACCTCTGTGTGATTTCTTTGGGACTCAACAACTGTGGAAACTGGACAGGACAGAAAACGTCAGTCAACAATGAAATGCTTCCTTCCATAAGTTGTCTTGGTCATGGTGTCTCTTTGCAGCAAAAGAACTATAATTAAGACATTTTGTGACAGTTTATCCTCTTAATAGACCTTGGGGGTTCCAGGTAAGAGAGGGTACAGATGATACAGTCCTGTGCTCTCGTCAGACTTTGGGGTGCTAGCTGAGAGACTGTCAGAAAGCTCTACAGCTTGAAAGCTCTCAGAGATCTCTGGGTGCCAAGAAGAGTTTCTTGCCAGGCAAGGCTTCAGAGAGCAGGCCACCGACACCTCGGTGAGTATCAGGAGGAGGAGCCACAGGTCTCCCATTTTTGCCAAGTCTGAAAGTTTCTCAGCTGAAGCAGTGGATCTCCAAGCCTGGGGCAGGGAGTAGTGGATTTTGAAGCAGGAGCAGCAGCACCCCGTCCCCCAGAACAAATTCCCTGCACAGAAGGCAGCTGCAGCATCTCTCGGCACAGGAGCAATGGGAACTCAAGAACATTTCCCTGCTGATGGCAGGTGCATCTCAAGAACAGTGTTCCTTCTCCAAACAGGGTCTGGGAGCTGGGTGCCAACACGGCCTGGAGCCAGCTGAGAGCTAGACTCTAGCAGGACTGGACTCTGAAAATTTTCTCTTTTTCTCTTACAAAGAGTTATCCTTTCCAACTCCAAATAGAATCCAGTCTCTCTGTCCAGATCTTATATGCCCTCTTACGTAGAGCTCAGTAGGTTCTGACTGGCTAGGGGTGTGTGTGTGTGTGTGTGTGTGTGTGTGTGTGTGTTCAAATGAAGTGTAAAATGGTACTAACCGAGAGAGAGAGAGAGAGAGAGAGAGAGAGAGAGAGAGAGAGAGAGAGTTGTCAAATTCAGTGGAAGAGAAACCTGAGGGTGTTCTCAAAAGGCTGCTTCTCCACACCCTCCCTCCACATTACTGTGGAAATGGAAGAAGGAGGAAGATGGGGGCAAATTTCGTGTTTTCCCATGGGTTCTGGCTTCAATTGCAATTAAGCAAAAGTAACCCATTGTGCTTGGGAATTTGAGCTTCCATTTGGCTTCTTGGCCTTTCTTCTGTTCCCCGGGGCTGTGGTGATCACCATTTTCTTCCTGGGACCCTAAAATCACCATGGTGGCTGTCTACTATCATTTCACACTCGCTGCTATGAGGTGCAGGTGTTTTCCAACCCAGATCCCTCAGGCCCTGGCTGCCACTGGAGAGCTCAGGTCATCTTGGTCCACCGCCACATGAGATGCTCAACCTATAAACAGCTTCTCCCACTGGATGAAAGAAACGAAAGGGACAGGACGTGACCCTTTCTAGGGATGGTAGAGAAGACAGCTTATTGTAGATCAAAAGGGAGGGCATAGCCAGAGGCAGGGACAACTGGGAGAGTCCAGAGTGGGCATGGCCTGAGCCATGTGGAGGTGAGGAAGAGAAGGGAGAGGGAAGAGAGAGGAACCAGCAACAGCAGCCAAGAGGGCAAAGATACAATAAGGAGAGGGTAACCAGAATGGCTGGATTACACAGGGAAGAGCCTCTGGGGGAAGGGCAGCCCAGCCCTGGGCTGGAGGGTTCAGGGTGGAGGGTACAGTTTGCCAGCCATACCCTGTAACAGGTAGAGACTGAGGGATGCTGGGGAACCTGGTGGCCAGGTCCACTTTGATATGTTAAATAGGCACCTCATCATTTGTCCCAGGGTTTGAGACTTAACATTGATACCTGGTAAACAGAATTTATCTGACCCTAAGATTGAACATGGTACTTTGATGGCATTTTCATTTGTATGTTTCTTATTAAAAGTGAGGTTCTGAATTTTCTAAAATGTTGAAAGGGGGTTGGTGAGATGGCTCAGTGGGCAAAAGGGTTTTCCATGTAAGCCTAAATTTGGTCTCTAGACCCATGGTGGAAGGATAGAACCAATTCCAAAAAGTCGCCTTTGACTCCCCCCCCCCACTAGCGCATCACACACTAATAATAACAGTTGCCATAAATAAATAATTCAAACCATTCAAAGGGTCTTGTTTTGTTTTTGTAGCACTGTGACTTGAACCCACAGCTCATGGTTGCTACGCAAATGATCTAACACTGAGCGGTAGTCCCAACCCTTAAAGGTCATTTTATTTCATCTAGGAACTAATCATTCATCTATTTTATTAAAGTTTTATGAAGTTGGTGACATTTTTGTTTGTTTGTTTTTGAGACAGGGTTTCTCTGTAGTTTTGGAGCCTGTCCTGGAACTAGCTCTTGTAGATCAGGCTGGCCTCGAACTCACAAAGATCTGCCCACCTCTGCCTCCCTAGTGCTGGGATTAAAGGCGTGTGCCACCACCGCCTGGCTTCTATATTTTAACATTTAAGTGAGGCTGGTTTCCCACCACATAGGACACTGCATTGTTTTCTAGGATATTCTTGTTCGGTTGTTTGTTTTAATTTTTAAGAGTTTTGCTGTAGCCCAAGATATGCCGAATCTTGCTATCTAGACCACACTGACCTAAGAACGGACAACCAGTGCGGTGGAAAAGGTTATTCTCTTTCCTTTCTTTTCAGTGTTTTTCTTCTCTTCCCATCTCCGTTTATTCCCCCATTCCCTTTTTCTTTTCTTTGTGGGGTAGAGCCTTGAGTGTCTCAGGCTGGAGCTAGACTTGAGCTGAGGATGACCCCGATCTCACCCTGGGAAGGTGCAGGAATTAATTACAGGCATGCAGCCACAAGGCTGAGTTCAATTATTTAACCAAAAAAGCTAAACATTTTTTTTTTAATCTGGAGCGCTGGTGGTTCTGAGTTTATATCCAATCTGCCTCTATCCATGTAACTTTAGTTTTTTTTTTTTATTTCTGATTTATGCTGTACTTGTAAGGCGCCCACTATTTTACTTTCTTTTTAGATCATGTCAAACTTTCTTTGTGAATCAGTTTTCTTTGGTTTTGGGATCATTTGCTGGGACATTAATGGGCTCATTTTCACCGCCCAGTTTCTGCAGTAACACCGGACTACTTCGAAGCCCTCCTTGGCTTCTCCGGGCATCGTAGGCCCCACCTTTCTAGGGAGCTGACCTGGCGCTTCTGCGGCTGCGCGGGGGAGGGGGCGGTGGGAGGGGGCGGAGGGACTCGGCGCCCCTCCCGGCCCCGCCCACACCGTGCGCTGGTTCGGGCCGGCGTACGCTGGTTCGGGCGTGGCAGCCTTGTGCCGGAAGCTGTGCTGGTGGCGGCTGTTTTCCCGCCGTTTCTAGCGCCTCGTGAGAGAACCGAATGGTCTGAGAGCTGAAGCGCGGGATCCCGAGCTGGTAGGGACGCGAGCCCCGGAGAGTCGGGCTGGAGGCCGCTGGGCCTCGCGCGGGCACTGCCCCGTCAGTCGGCGCAGCTTAGCACCCCGCGAAGGCGCCGGAGCCCGAGCCTGGTGCTGTGGCAACGGCTTAGTCACCCTTGTTTGTTTTTGTTTTGTTTTTTTTTTTAGAGAAGTTCTCACTGCGTAGCCCCGGCTGTCCAGGAACTCGCTATGTAGACCAGGCTGGCCTCGAACTCACCGAGGCTGCCTGCCTCTGCCTCCTGAGTACTGGGATTAAGACATGTATGTGCCACCTCCCCCTACTCGTTAGTAAATTAAAGAAAATTTTACATTTATTTGTGTGGCAGGGTGGGACGTGGTTATGAGAGTGACGGGGGAGGGGGGTGGGGGGCAAAAGGCAGCCTGTGGGTCGCAGGTAGGAAACCTAGGTGACCAGGATTAATCCTCAGCACCATTACCCGCTGTGCCATTTCACCCTGCCTTCAGTACGTTTTAAAATTTTGCGATCATAAAATATTTTGGCAGGGAGGGGTTCGAGACACGGTTTCTCTGTAGCTTTGGAGCCTGTCCTGGAACTAGCTCTTGTAGACCAGGCTGGCCTCGAACTCAGAGATCCGCCTGCCTCTGTCTCCCGAGTGCTGGGATTAAAGGTGTGCTCCACCACTGCCTGGCGATCATAAATTTTAAGTGGCAGGCTTTTTTTTGAGACGTGTATTCACTATGTAACTGGCCTTGAACTCACAGAGGTCAGTTTGCTTCTGCCTCCTGAGTTCTGGAACTAAAGGAGTGTTACCTCGCTGGGTAAGTGGCAGAATTTTTAAGGTGCAAAGTACCCTTCATTCATTCAGTAAGCCTTTAAATAAACTGGAACTCTAAAAATGAAGAATTGTTGAGAGAAAAGGATTGTGGGAGGGAAATAGTAACTTGGTTTTTTTTTTTTCAATTTAAAGGATCAAGTTAATAAATATTATTAAATAACATAATCATATTCAACATATTTTGTTGTGTTCTTTATAGCTCACTGCTTTATTTTTTTCAAATGTCAGTTTCTTCATTAAAAAACAAAACAAAACAAAAACACCTTCAGCCTAATCTGTAAAGCGAGTTCCAGGACAGCCAGGGCTACACAGAAAAACCCTGTCTTGAAAAACAAACAAATAGATGGTCTAAAAACATAGCTCCATGGGTAAAGGTGGTTGCCGTGTATGTGGAGCTCATGATTCCCAGAATCATTTTGGTAGAAGAAGGAACTTCCCAAAAGTTATCCTGTAGCCCCCATACGTGTGGCACGTTTGCTCCACCTACCAAATAAATACTCTTTTTTTAAAAAATCCCACATAATCATTTTAATTGGTTATATACTTAAATTATACCAAAATTGCTGTTGCTACCAGGCATGCCTTTAAACCTAGTGCTCAGGTGAATCTCTGAGTTTGAGGGAGGCCAGCCTAGTCTACAGAGTTCCAGGACAGCCGGTGCTCCTAACTTCTGAGCCTTCTCTCCAGCCCCCAGACTTTTCTACTATTCTTACACACATAAAAACACATGCTCTTGAATGTATTTTTCTGACTTCTCATGTTGTATGTATATCCCTACAGACAAATGGAATGCCCATAAATATGTTCCCCCATCCAGTAAACTACCAAAAAAAAAAAAATAAGCAAGTCAGGCAGTGGTGGTGCACACCTTTAATCCCAGCACTCGGGAGGCAGAGGCAGGAGGATCTCTGTGAGTTCAAGGCCAGCCTGGTCTACGAGAGCTAGTTCTAGGACATGCTCCAAAGCTACAGAGAAACCCTGTCTCGAAAAAAACACACACAAAAAGTTAAGCAAACAGTGTTACATCAATTTTGGAACAGCTATATTATGTTCCACATTTTTCTTATTCTTTCTCTTTCTCTGATCCAGAATGGATTGGTTTCATTGCAACCAGTGTTTCCGAAAGGATGGGGCCCATTTCTTTGTCACCAGCTGTGGCCATATTTTCTGTAAAAAGTGTTTGACTCTGGGTGAGTGACTTCAATTTATCCCAAATGTTTTTTTTTTAACTTAGATATGAGTAACCATTTCTCTGTGTGATGTAGAAAAAAAAACTACTTATTAGGCATTAGTGATAATGTAGGTACTGTAGGAAGCTGTCCATTTTGGAATTAAAGGACTCCATTAATAAGAATGAAGCTAAGTGATATAGAAGTATGTTGGTCCTCAGTGTTCCGAGTTCTGTCAGGAAGAGCCATAATAGATGAGAACAATGGTGTTATCCTGGAGTTTAATAAACAGTTTCCAATGTATTTTTTTTATTTGGCAGTGCTGAGTATAGAACCTAGCACTTTGTACATGCTAGGCAAATAAATGCTCTATCAGGAAGCTACATCCCAAGATCCCATACAATTTAAAAAGTAAATTACAATGTTTATTTTCAACAAACAGATTTTTAAATAGTTTTTGGTTTTCTTGTTGTTTTTGAGTCTAGTAAGTCAAGATCTTACTATGTAGCTTTGACTGTTCTTCAACTCGCAGTCTTCCTGTCTCAGCCCCCCAAGTGTTGGGATCTCAGGCATGCACCACCATACCCAACCACTAGTACCAGTTTTATATCATCTTCACCACAGTCCTTGGTAATAATTACTGGTACCACTATTTTGCAAATGAGGAAATTATCTCAAAGAATAAATGATTGCCAACTTTTTATAACTATCAAGTTTTAGAAAGGAAACTTGAAGACCAGGTGGAACATGGTGGCACATCCCTTTTAATCCCAGCACTGGAGAGGCAAAATCAGGCAGATCTTTGAGTTTGAGGCCAGCCTGATTTAATAGTCCACCAGCCAGAGCTAAAAATGGAAACCCTGTCTTAAAGAAAGGACACTTTGTTTTAGAGTGTTGGAAAATGAACTCAAGACCTCTAGAAGACTGTAAAAATCACTAAGATACACCCCCAATCCTAACTTTTGTTTTATTAATGTGAAAACACATTGACAGAGGTTTTCCCACCCAGTCTTGCAGCCGTTCAGTCCCAAAGAAACACACTCAGGCCTACATTAACTATAAACTGGTTGGCCTATTAGTTCAGGCTCCTTATTAACTAACTCTTACATCTTACATTACCCCATAATTCTTGTCTGTGTTAGCCACGTGGTTTGGTACCTTTTATCTGTGAAGCATTCTCATCTTGCTTTCTCTGTGTGGTGACTTGACTGCAGGCTGAGCCTTTCCTTTTCCCAGAATTCTCCTGTTCTGGTTGCCCTGCTTGTACTTCCTGCCTGGCTACTGGCCAATCAGCATTTTATAAAACCAATACAAATGGCAAATCTTTAGTGTATAAGACCATTGTCCCACAGCACTTCCCCTTTTTTTCTTTTCAAAACAAGAACTCTGAATCTAATGTCCTTTGTTTAGCTTTTTTCCTGATTAGTATCCATAACAACTTGTAACCAACACTCTAAACAAAGATAAACATCCATAATCCATTTTGGGGGGGGGAATGTGGGCATAGTTTTCTAGGATACTTCCTGCTGATTGGGGGCACTGATAATCTTATGGGGACCTAAAGAAAATTTAGGATTATGGTCAAATCCTGACTGGAATTTTCTGTGAGGCTTGATCATCTCAGCCAGCAATCTTGAGGCTGTTCTGGATATAGAACTCAGAGAAAACTTCAACAGAGGTCCTTTGAAATGTTGGATCATCTGGGCCATCCACTCCTATTGGAGATTTTTCAGGAGGTCTTCCTTGATCAAACCTGATTTCTCTTAACCCAGAATGAATCCACAGCCTCTCATTTCCTGTGGAAACAAAAACAAAGCCTCTTCTCCAAAGTAACATACCTTTTGACTTAAATTTTGAAGTCAAAGCATTTTCAAAATATATAGGTTAGATTAATCCAGCAGATTTATAATCAGTGTCTTAGCAGCTGTTGCTCCTTCCTCAACCATCAAACAACTGAAAGACAACACATTAACATACAGTATCCAGATTGTCCATATATTTCCCATATTTTCATGGCTTTATTTTAAACTCTATTTCTTTTTTTAATTTTTTGTGGTTTTTTTTGAGACAGGGTTTCTCTGTGTATCTTTGGCTGTCCTGGAACTTATTCTGTAGACGAGGCTGTCCTTGAACTCACAGAGATCTGCCTGCCTCTGCCTCCCAAATGCTGGAATTCTCCTGTTATGTTCACCCAGCCTGTACTTCCTGCCTGCATTTTATTAAACTAATACAAGTGACAAAGTTACAGAGTATAAAATGACTGTCCCACAGTGTACTGAGGAGGTCTGGGGGAGCTGACATGATGGTGTATTACTATAGCTACTGGGGAGGCTTAGTCAGGAGGGTTGCTTACTTGAGCAGAGGAGTTAAAGACCTGTCTGGCTACATACAGATCCTGTCTGAGAATAGTAACAGTAACAAAAGAAGCCTATAAATTATCAAAATTTCAGAAGAGACAATTTATCCTACTTAGGACAGGATGCTTTGATCAAGGACAAATAAAAGACATTCTGCTGCAATAGGGTTTTGAACAATAAACTGGAGTTTGCTGTTTTGTAAAGATCATTTAAATTTAAAACAGTGGGGTCTGGATAGATGGCTCAGTGCTTAAAAGCACTTGCTGTTCTGGCAGAGGACCTGGATTTGGTTCCCAGTACCTACACGGTGTCTCACAACCATCTGTAACTCTACTACTAGGGGATCTGACGCCCTCTTCTGGCCTCCACAGGCAGTAGGCACACACCATGTGTGGCACACATCCATATACACAAGCAAACTCTTCATATATGTAAAATAAAAACACACCTTTTAAAAATTACAACAGTAGAATATGTAACAACATATGATGTCATTGAACTGCAGCACAGATGCTTCCACAGAGTTGAGATTGTACAGAGAAAGGTAAAAATGGTGAAAGATGAAGCTAAAGGGGTAGGCAGTAGAAAACAGTAGAAATTTCTGTCCACCAGGGTAAAGGTCCTAAACTGTTACCCCGCTGGTTCTAGAGAGCTGTACATGTTGTTTTTCTTTTAAGTAGAATGTTTTCACTTACTAACTCATACTGAGAACAACATGGAGGGAAGACTAGGAAAGAAACTATTCCCCAAGAAAAGACAAGTCAGGTTAAATAGTCTCTGGAGAACTTTTTCCACATGTGACCCTCATGACCCTTCTGAGATATCTGCCAGTGCAATGAGACCTCACTATGGTGACAGCAGCTCACTTTGGAGTGATTGTCTCTGAAGCATAAAGCCATGTAATGCTTTTTCCTGACATGGCATTTATCTTTTTTTTTTCTTAATGGATGAACCCAGGGTCTTATGCACGGTAAACTAGTACTCTGTCACTGAGCCTCATCTCCAATCCTGTAGCGTTTATCTCAATTATCAGCACCTGGTAATATTCCATTTTTATAAGAAAAGCTTAGAAATTTTACACTTTGCTTCTTTCAGATGCATTAATTGAAGAGTAGGAGAGTTTTAGAGCAAGACCTAGGAATATTCGCAAGGTGACAGCTAGGTGAGATAACTCAGGAGCCAGCATCTTACAGTTCCCAGGGTGTGCCCACTGTCAGGTAGAGAGATTTTAAAAAGAGTTGTTAGCTGAAAAGGTGGCTCAGTGGTTAAGAGCCCTGGCTGCTCTTCTGGAGGATCTATGTTCAATTCCCAGCACCCATGTGGTGACTCACAACTGTTTGTAACTCTAGTTCCAGAGGATCTGACACCTCTTCTAGTTTCCTCAGGCACCAGACATGCACACAGTACACAGACATACGTGTAGGCAAAACATTCACAATCTTTTTTACATAGTCACCTAGAGTAAAACTCACTGGTACTTTTACATTTATCCCAGAACATTTGCAAATATATTCCAGTACTTCTGTTGACATAGTAGATCTACCAATAAATGCCAGTAGTCTAAATATTCAGGAGACTGAGATAGGAGGTTTGCTGCAAGTTCTGGGCCAGCCTGAGCTACATTTATGAGACCTTGTTTCAAAAACAAAGAAAGGAAAAAAGAAAGGGAGACGAGCACAGTGCAAAGCCTCATACTTCAACATATTTGTTTGGAAATGTTGATTTAGAGAACAGATGAAGTTAATATCTTAATGATAATCAAAATTTAGTTAAGAACCCTGTTTTCTTCTCTTGATAGCCTACTTGACAGTTGCCACATACTTTAGGAAAATCCTACCTCCTGCTTTTGAGAGCAAATATTTTTCCCTTTTTTCTCTTAGAAAAATGTGCTGTTTGTGGAAGTCGTTGCAAGCATCTGGCTCTTTCTGATAATGTAAGTCTTCACCTTCATCACAAACTGCCTCATCCAGTCCCTGGCCATTAGGAAGTTTAGACACAGATGATGAACTGCTCAAAACAAAAAGAAGAAACAAATTTGAAGATAGCAGTTGTAAAACATTGAGTTGTTTTGTTCCAGGGTCAGTATTTTCTTTCATTTTGTTGTGAATATTCTCACTGTGTGTCTTTCTCTCTTCATAGTTAAAGCCTCAAGAGAAGAAGTTCTTCAAAAGTCCTGTGGAGACAGCTCTGCAGTGCTTTAGTCACATCTCTCAGGTATGAGAGCCAAAATGAAGAGAAGTTCTTACTGCTGTATGCTCAGGCCACCTTAGGCCATGTAGTGCGTGCAGCTGGGTACGCAGAACTCCTGTCTCCAAGAAAAGGGCAAGGGAAGTCTTTTTTTCTTTCTTTGAGACAGTTTTTTTCTCTGTGGAGCCTTGGATGTCCTGGAACTCTGTCAGCCAGATTGGCCTGGAACTCAAGAGATCTGCCTGCCTTGCCTCTGCTAGGATTAAAGGCATGGACTGCCCACACCAGGCAAGGAGTTTCTCTTTAAGCTGTCTTTGTATGCAGTATAGAGAAACTGCTCTCTTTATTTTTTTCCCTGATACAGATCTCTACCAGTTAACTTTTTACTAACCCAGAATCTATGGTATGTTGTCAAAACAATCTAGTTGAATCTTGCTCTGTAGTTCCTACTTGATAACCAGCTCCTGTGACTAAAAGGTGCCCTGAGGAACTCTACCATCTTCCTCTGAAGATAGATACGTTTTCTTAAAAATTCCATGTATAGACCTTCAAAGATGGATCTGATAATTTCATTTGTGATATTTTCATTAGAGATGTCTTATTCTTCATTTTCAGCAAACTTTGCAACAATAATAATACTTAAGTATTTGCATAATAATAATAGTTAATAATAATTAAGTATTTGCATATAATAATAGTTAAGTATTTGCAATAATACTTAACTTTATTTGGAGTTAACAACTAATTGCTTGAATGTTAGAAAATATTTATCTTTTCCTGATGCCTTATATGTTGGTAAATAATTGACATGACCAGGAGTAGTTTAATATAAATGTAGCAAGAGTTAGAAAGAAGGCAGTCTAATTATTTGAGAGAGTTCCCAAGTTGTGAAGACTTTGCTGCTCTAAGTTTCTACTCTCTAGTTCTCTGCTGAGATGATATTTTATAAAAGGTTTGTTTATTATTTATTATGTTTACAGTGTTATGCCTACAGGCCAGAAGAGGGCACCAGATCTTATCACAGATGGTTGTGAGCCACCATGTGGTTGCTGGGAATTGAACTCAGGACCTCTGAAAGAATAGCCAGTGCTCTTGACTGCTGAGCCATCTCTCCAGCCCAATGATTTTTTTTTTTTTTTTTTTTTAGCATTATGGGATACCTCTTTTGGCATGCTTCTTCAGACCTTATCAGGCTGGAGAGATGTATCAGTGGGTAACAGCACCTGCTGCCAAGCCAACAGCCTGAGTTCAGTCTCTGGAGCACACATGATGGAAGGGTAAAACTGTCTCACCAAAGTTGTTCTCACCTCTTGGTGCGTGCATGCATATGTGTGTGCACACATAATAAATATATAATTCTAAAAGATTTTATCATTTACTTTTGTTGTTATTAGACCCCAGGCCCTCTTCATGTTTGGCAAGTGCTCGACCACTACCGTCTTTTTTATTTGCTTGCTGCCCCTGTGTGTGTGTGTGTGTGTGTATGTGTGTGTGTGTGTGTGTGAGAGAGAGAGAGAGAGAGAGAGAGAGAGAGAGAGAGAGAGACAGACAGACAGACAGAGACAGAGATAGAGACAGAGAGAGAATTGTGTGTGCATGTATTTTAGGGGAGGGGTTATTTCATACCACAACAAGAACATGGAACAACTTGCAGGAGTCAGTTCTCCACTCTTTTCCCACCACATGGGTGCCGGGATCAAATTCCTGTCCTCGGGTTTGGCGGCAAATGCCTTTCCTGCTGAGTCATCTCTCTAGCCTGAAGGCAGGGTCTCTTGTGTCCCAGAACTCACTGTGTAGCTGAGGATGACCTTGTATTTCTGACCTTCCATCTTTTACCTGAATGCTGAGAATACAGTAATGTTCCACCCTTCTAGATTTGTATGTACTGGGGATAGAACCCAAGGTCTCATGTACTCTACCAACTGAGCTCCACTATATTCCTTTTTTTTTTTTTTTTTTTTTTTTTTTAAGGAACACTCTCACTTTGTAGACTAGGCTATTTTTTTTTTTTTTTTTTTTTTTTGGTTTTTCGAGACAGAGTTTCTCTGTGGCTTTGGAGCCTGTCCTGGAACTAGCTCTTGTAGACCAGGCTGGTCTCGAACTCACAGAGATCCGTCTGCCTCTGCCTCCCGAGTGCTGGGATTAAAGGCGTGCACCACCACCGCCCGGCTCAGACTACGCTATCCTTGAATGCATGATCCTCTTGCCTCTACCTACTGAGTGCTGGGGTTACAGGCATGTACCAAAAACCACACTTGGCTTTAATATTCTTTTCCTTATTCTTCTGTGTGATATGTTGCTGGGAGTTGAGTCCAGAGTTCCACACATACCAGGCAAGCTCTCTACCAATATCAGTTCTTATTCTTAAGAGAGTACAATTTGTTTTTGAGACAGGCCTCATTGTAGCTCAGGCTGGCTTTGAACTTTCTAGATAGATAGCCAAGGATAACCTTGAACTCAACGATTGTTCTTCCTCCATTTCCCAAGTATTAGGATTACAGGCAAGTCCCACCACAACCAGCCTGAGTAAATCTTTTCTAAACATGGAAGTTATCATCAGTGTTTCCCCAGTCCCCAGTGTGTTAACTCTGGAAATACAATAAGCAGAACTAAAGCTTTTGCCTGTATGCTGTCTTAGTCATTTGGATGAGCCATTATATTTGAGGTACTACATTTAATGTTAAATAGATAAAATCCAGCTGAGACTCAAGGAGAAATGTAAAAGAGGTCAAATGAACAAGAGAAAGAGCAGACCTTTGGTTAATATTTAAACCCATAGTTAGTTAATGATCAGTTAAGAAATTATATATAGTCTGAATCTTAACCTGCCTAATCATGGGACCAATTATACATGGTGAAGTAATCAAGGTAAAATAAATAGAAAGGGTCAGTTAATCATCACTTTAGTGAAGGGTCAGTTTGGTAAAGTCAGCAGTCTGGAAATGTATTTTCCTAATCTGTGAAGTTGAATAACTGAGGTAATACCTTCCCTAAACTGTGTCACCCAAGCTTCTGCTTAAAGTTTCTTTCTTCAGAAGGATTTTCCCTGGCAACTTAGAAGCAGATCCACCTCCCTCTGCTTCTTGTGTTACTTCTCATCATAGCTCCTGTCTGTACCATCGTCTTATGTGTTTGTTTATTGTCTGACTCCTGCACTGAAATGCAGTTCCATGATTACAGATATTTGTCAGTTTTGTTTGCTGTTCTCTTTGAATAATTTCTAATATGGGATGAACATCCAAAACATTGTCTTTAAATGAACAAATGGGCTGTTGCTCTAAATGTCCATTCCTGTTCTCTGTAATGACCCAACAAGGACATTTTTTTCTGCTCTGCACTAGTTGTTGATAAAACTGTCTGTTTTGAATGCTTCACTCCTCTAAATTTTTCAAGGAAATTTAGGAGCCTGTAAGGTCCTGTGAGTTTACTTCTATTCCTACACCATAGATCCCACCTTTACCCAAAAGTAGGCACCTTTCAAATGCGTACAGTATTGTTCCTTCTCTAGTAAAACCTTCCATGGTTTCTGTGGCACAATTTTGCCTTGTCTTTTATACCCTATATTGCCTTTAACTCTGCAAAATACTTAATTCTAAAAATGTGATTTACTTGTTCACATTTCTGTTCTTCTCACTTTTCAAAGGCAGCTGCATCTTTGTTGCACTCAATATCTAGCTAGATGTCTGACCTAAATTATGTTCATAAGAAATGCTTTGTAGAGCCAGGTGTAGTAGTGCATCTTTTAATCCCCACACTAGGAAGCAGAGGTAGGAAGACGACCTCTGTGAGCTTGAGGTCAGTTTGGTCTTTATAACAAGTTCCAGGACAGCCAGGACTACATAGAGGCATCCTATCTCATAAAACAAAAACAAACAAATAAAAAATAGAAATGCTTATAAGTGTCTGAATATGTAAGACCAGTTAAGAAGAAGGTTATTTAAGGTAATGTCAAAGAAGTAGGTGTATGTAGACCCTGGCAAGACATTTACTTTTCTTTTAAGTGAAGTTATACCATTGGAATGTTTGCACAAGGGAACAACATTATATAAGGTATAATTTTAAAAGAGAAGGTGGCTGTTGAGTGGCTGAGCCAAAATAGGTTAAGAGTAGAGGCAGGGAGACCAGTCAGGAGGGAAAAATCTAAGTGGACTATTTTTGAATCAGTGGTGGCAGCAGAAAGGGGAAAAAGGCATGGAGGTTATAGCTAGTGACAGAGGCCTTTCCCAGCAAGGAGAAAGGCCGGGGTTGATTATCAAGCAACACACACACACACACACACACACACACACACATACACACACACACACACACACGGGAGAAGAGGTTGTTATTTCTCTATTTTGTATTCTAGAAACTCAAGGACAGTTTTTTATTAATGTTTAAGAAAAAACATAGTATAGGTTAGGTAAAAATACCAGCAGCTGCCAGGAGAAGGTAGAGAAAAAGTAATGCTTTTTGAGTTAGACATTAGAAATAGACAGCTTATTTTAAAAGAGGAAGAGCTGGAGAGATGACTCAGTGACTAAGAATACTTATTCTTGCAGAGAATCTAGATTCAGTTCCCAGCACCCACATGGTGGCTCACAACCATCCATAACTCCAGTTCCAAGGATTCAGACCCACTCTTCTGACCTCACAGTTATATACATAGTACACATATTTGAGGCAAAAAAACTTATACACAAATAATAAATGAATAAATAAATAGATGGAGAGGGTTGGAGAGATGGCTCAGTGGTTCAGAGCACTGGCTGCACCTACAGGATTACTCATAACCGTCTATAATGGGATCCAGTGCCATCTTTTGCTATGCAGGTGCACATGCAGATAGAGCGCTCATACATAAAATATATAAATAAGTAAATCTAAAAAATATTAAATAAACAAATAAATAGGAAAGCACTTCCAGGAATGGAATTAGGCTAGGGAGCTGATCAAAGCCCAAAGGATTGCTTTTTTTTTTTTTTTTTTTGGTAGTGGGAGAAGTAGAGATGTTGGTTTTTTGTTTTTGTGTTTTAGGGGTTTGTGTGTGTGTGTGTGTGTGTGTGTGTGTGTGTGTGTGTGTGTGTGTGTGCTTTGTTTTGTTTTGAGACAGGGTCACTCTACCTAGCCGTGGCTGTCCTTGAGCTTAGAATATAGGCCAGGCCAGCCTATAACTCACAGAGATCCACCTGCCTTTGCTTCTAAAGGTGTACAACACTACACCTAGAAAATAATTTATTTTTTAAAAAGTTAATAAGTAATATTGCTTGTGCAAAGTGATTAAAAGGTTTTTACCTTGTTTTGATTGTTTCATCAGAAATCTACAACCATTTCTTTCTGGCTAATTTTCTTCTGGACACATTAGGTTTTAGATGCTTCTCAGAAATCCAGGTGAAGAAGTCAGGAAGGTTAAGCTCATTCTGGAGTTCAGAGCATAGGAAAAAACTTGAGATACAAGTTCTTATCTTGCCAGAAAATTATGTTTGAAGCCTGTAGAAGAGAGTGAGGGATGTGGGTCAGGGTAAGATGAATGTTAGAATACCAGAGCCATGTATCCATCCCTGATCAAGACACTGTGTCCATCCTACTTCCCTGACCCCTAACACATACACACAGAGCAAATACTCTTGGGAACAGATAAGATTATGTAAAGGAGTCCCTTCACTATCTAGCAGTTAGGTGGAGGAAGAGAAATAGGAAAACTGCAGTCAGAAGTAAAAACAAAACTATGTGGTGCCCCAGAAGTCAAGTCAAGGAAGGAAAAATGTTTTCAAAGGTAAATATAGTCACTGAGTAAGGCACTGTTGAGATATGAAGTCATGTGAGTAAAAGTTGAGGCTGACTGGCTTTAGCAAGAGTACTGTCAGCCGGGCGGTGGTGGCGCACGCCTTTAATCCCAGCACTCAGGAGGCAGAGGCAGGCGGATCTCTGTGAGTTCGAGGCCAGCCTGGTCTACAAGAGCTAGTTCCAGGACAGGCTCTAAAAAAGCTACAGAGAATCCCTGTCTCGAAAAACCAAAAAAAGAAAAAGAAAGAAAAAAAGAGTACTGTCATCCCCACAGAGTACATGGAGTCAAGTCTTAACACTGTATTGGACGATCTATTTGTCTATCCCATCTGTTTCAACTTCTGAACTTTTCACAGCCTTCTGTGGTCTGGTTTCTAACTGTTGTGTTAAAAAACTGCCCCTGAGCCGGGTGGCGGCGGCGCACACCTTTAATCTCGGTACTCGGGAGGCAGAGGCAGGCCGATCTCTGGGAGTTGGAGGCCAGCCTGGTCTACAAGAGCTAGATCCAGGACAGGCACCAAAAACTATAGAGAAACCCTGTCTTGTAAAAAAAAAACCCAAAAACCTGCCCCTGCTAAGGGTATCAGCATTCTTATCAAAATCAGTGAATAATTTTTATTTTTATTCAACTGATCTCTTAGTCACATCTGAAGTCTGAGTTCTCTACTTAGAAGTGTTCTTTGGCTATCTTAACCAACTCTACTGTTCCCTTTTTAGGTTCATCTTCATCTGTACATCTCCTAAATAGTTATATTTCTCCGAATGCTATCTTTCCTTGCTTTTTATAAGTGCCATGAATAATTATAGTGATATATTATTTGTGTTACAATAAATAAAGCTTGCCTGAAGATCAGAGGTCAAAGCAGCCATTCAGGCCAGGGAGTAGTGGCACGCGTGTTTAATCCCAGGCAGTCAGATCTCTGAGTTCAAGGCTACCCTGGGCTACACAAGATCAATCCAGAAACAGATCCAAGTGGTAGTGGCTCACACCTTTAATCCCAGTGTTTAGGAGTCACATACCTTTAATCCTAGCACGAGGGAGGTGGATACAGGAGCGATATGGCTGGGTGGAGAGAAGGATATAAAGGGGAAAAGACAGGAACTCACTGGAGTATGGAGTCTGAGGATCCATGGAGACAGGATCTTGCCTTTTGGTTTGAAGATTTGGTGGAAATAAAAGGTCTCTCTAGTGGTTAGCTGCTTTGCTTCTCTGATCTTCAAATTGAGCCCTAATAACTGCCTCTGGGTTTTTATTATTCATGCAACAGATAATTTTATCTATGCCTGTGGTTTTAATTATCAACTCAAGAATGATTTCTAACTCTGCTATCTCTAGTAAATATGTTAGCCTATGACCTGGGGAATTTAGCTCAGTTGTTAGATTGTTTGCCTAGATGCACAAAGCCCTGGGTTCAGTCCCCAGTACCGAATTAACTGGGCATAGTGGAAAACTCACATAATCCCAGAACTCTAGAGGTGGTAGCAGGAAGATCAGAAGTTTGAGGTCATCTTCACTAGTTAGAAGCCAGCCTGGGATATATGAGTCTCTATCTCAGAAACAGAAATGTCACAACCTTACATGTGATCTTAGAAATGTCATCTCTGTCCAGTATACCTAGTTAGGTCTTTCTTCATTCTCTATCATACAAACTTTATTTTTGGTGGCACTGGAGATAAAGCCCAAGACTTCATGAACACTAGGCAAGTAGTAATCTACCACTGAGTTACAAGTTCAGCTTGCTAACCCTCTTTATCCCCTGGCTTATTATAGTTGTCAGTTATAGGCTATGTAGACTCCGAGCTCTAAGGAGATGAGACCATTTTCCTTTTACCTGATCCAGTACTAAGTCCTATTAATTCTGTCTCTAAAATACCTCATAACAGTCCACTATATCTACATCCTTTCAATTCAGGTCATACATAGTTTCTGATTTGGATTACTTTGGTAGCTTCACAATAGATCTTCTGGTCTCCAGTACCTTTCTTTTTCTATCTTTTCTTTATATTGAAGCCAGAAGAACCTTTCTAAATTAAAGTATGGTTGTTGTATTTACTTATTTTTTTATTGTGCTGGGAATCAAACCTTGGGCTTGGTGTATTGTTGACAAGTACTCCACTACTAACTTAAGAATTATTTGTATAAATAATTTTCTTTTTGCCTCTAGCCCTTTGTATATGCAGTTCTGTCTATCTAGAACATTTTTGTCATCAAACATATACCTGGATAAATATACACACTGTACCTACACTGTATTGTGATATACATTTTTGCTTTCTTCTCCATCTTTCCTTGAAGGCAATAACAGCATCAGAGCTATTAATCTTATAATTCATTAGCTCCTGACAAAATATGAACAACACAGAAGGATTTAATAATTATCCTTAAGAAGAATTAATAGGGGGCTGAAGAGATGACTCAGTGGTTAAGAGCACTGACTACTTTCCCAAAGAACCTGGGTTTGAGTCTTAGTACCACATGGTGGCTCACAGCCGTCTGTAATTCTAGTTCCAGGGACTCTGATATCCTCTTCTGTCTGGTTTCCCCAGGCACTGAATGCATATGGTTCACAGATACATATGTGAGCAAAACACATTCACATAAAATAAATCTTTTTTGTTGTTGTTTTCTTTTGGTTTGGTTTGGTTTTTCAAGACAGGATTTCTCTGCATAGCCCTAGCTGTCCTGGAACTAGCTCTGTAGACCATGAACTCACAGAGATCTGCCTGCCTCTGCTTCCTGATGCTAGGGCTGAAGGCGTGTGCCACCACTGCCCAGCTAATAAAAATGAATCTTAAAATATAAAAGAATCAGTAGAGTCAGACATTGTAGTACATGTCTTTATTCTTAGTACTTGGGAGGTAGAGACAGGCAGATTTATGTGAGTTCAATGCCAGCCTAGTCTACATAGCAAGTTCCAGCTCAGCCAGGACCACACAGTACAACTCTGAATGTTCATCTCTAAAATGTTGTAAAGTGGTAATACTAGGAATATAGTAAGAATAGGAATCTGAGGAGACCTGGAACTTTCCAAGTAGACTAGGCAGGCTGGCTGGCCATTGAGTCCAGATAGCCTTGTCTCTGCCTCCCCAGTGCTGGAATTTCATGCACAGCTTTCTGTCTTACCTGGTCCTGTAGCCGTTCTACCCCAAAGAAGCACACAGAGGCTTATATTAATTATAAATTGTTTGGCCTCTTAGCTCAGGCTTATTAATTAACTAGCTCTTACAACTTAATTAACCCATAATTCATATCTATGTTTAGCCATGTGGCTTGGTACTTTTCTCAATAAGACATTCTCATCTTGCTTCCTCTGCTTCTGCCTGACGACTGCCTGCCTGCCTTTCCTCTTCCCAGAATTCTCTTAGTCTGATTGCCCCACCTATACTTCCTGCCTGGCTACTGACCAATCATTTTGGTTTTTTTTTTTTGTATTTGTTTATATTTGTTTTATTAAACTAATAAAAGTGACAAATCTTTACAGTGTACAAGAGCATTATCCCATAGCAATGCCTAACTTTTTAACACTTGGGTTCTGGGAATCAAACTTAGTTCTCATGCTTGTGACAAAGTGCACCTTACTAACTGAACTATCTCCTCAGCCGTCTTGCTTTGGATAATAAAGTATTTTTAGAGTTTTTATGTGTATATTCAAATCTATGCTCTTTGTGTCCCTATGGTGATGTTAACTACTTTTTTGTTGCTATGACAAAATTTCTGATAAAAACTTAAATGAGGAAAAGTTTATTTTGGTTCACAAGTTTTAGGTTTTGATTCATGGTCACTTTGTGATCCTGCGCCTGTAGTGGAGCAGTAGTCATGGTGAATGGCATGGGCATGGTTACTAGGAAACAGAGAGGACAGGGTGCCCAGAGTTAAGATATACTGTTGAAAGGGATGCCCCTAGTGACCCTCCTTTTCCAAACATATCCTAGCAGTGCATTCAGTAGTAACCCGTCAGTGGATAGTAACCCACTATGGATAGTAACCCAGTGATAAAGTTAAGTGCCCTTATGATGGCTTCTCAATAATTCCACTAGCTGTAAACCTTCAACACAAGACCCTTGGGGAATATAAACCACAACAATATATGAACACATAACTGCCACCTTAAAGCCATGAGAGAACTGACATTGGTGGTGGCTACCTGCAGTTCTAGTTCTGAGGAGTCTGAGACAGGAAGATTGCAAGTTTGAAGCCATCCTGGGCAGTATAGCAAAGCCCTGTCTACAAACAAGCAAACAAACATGGTGGTGTCTCATCACCTACGCTTTAGACTCGTAGGAATAACATGTAGTTCCCCTAGTGATCTGTCCCTTCTAACTTTTGCTGTCTTAGCCAGACTGATATATTATACCTCATGTTCCAACAGAAGTTATGATATAGGTCATCATTAGTTCTTTATTCTTTTACCAACCTATAGTCTCATATCTCTATACCTGGAATGCTGACTTCAAAAGATGGATATAATGGCTACCTCAATCTTTAGCTGTGCATTTTGTAAATTCTTCTTCATACTGTATTGTTTTATTTATTGGTTCATGTATCAGAATACCTCTTCTACTGTACCATGGTGAACTTTTACTTTAATTCATCTTAGTACTTCTAGTTTTTGCATTTGGCATACTATATTAAGTAGAGAATTATTAAATTAAATATTAAATATTAATCTTTGTGCCATGTATTAGTTTCCATGTCCCTATATGAAGTGTTTCCTGATACCAACTAAGTGTCAATTTAATTCTTTGCTTTGTTTTTGGAAAAAGAGACTTATGTAACCCAGGCTGGCCTCAAACTCATGCTGTAATAGAGGCTGGCCTTGAACTCTGGTTCCTCCTTGCCTCCACCTCCCATGATTGGTGTTTTCAATATTTTTTTACAAACTGGAACTTTATTTTATTGAAAATTAGGCTTACAGTGAGAAATTTCATAGATCAGAAATAAGACAATCCCAACACAGTGGGATGTAAAACTGACAGTAGAAGGGAATACTCTTCTCTTTATCCTTTGCCTCAGCACCTCAGTTCCACAAAGCTAATGGGATTTAGGTGGGTGTTAGCCACAAATGAGGTACCCTATCTATCCACATGTTGGGCTAGCTGACTACAAATGCAGAGCTCCCACTGTCTTCCCCTTCCCCCTCCTTCACTTTCCTAATTGCTATAACTCTCAAAACTCAGGAATGTACTTATTGTTAGTATATTGTAAAGGATGCAACTCAAGTGCAATCACATGGAGCCAATGCACAGAACAAAGTATGGGAACAGAGCACACAACTTTCTCTCCAGTTCCACCTTCCTAGTACCTTCTAAGTTGTTCAGCAACTCAGTAGCTCCCCAAACCTCCTTGTTCAATTTGTTTATGAACATTGGGTATGACTGACCAAATAATTGTCCATTGGTGATTGAACTCACTCTTTCTCCCATCCCTAGATATAAGGAGAAAAGAGAAGTATTGGGCTAAAAGTTCTAACCCTCTAGTCAATAGTGGTTTCTCTGGCAACCAACTCTTAACTTGAAGGTACTTAGGAACTCACCAAGAGTTACCTCATTAACACATACTCAGGCATGGTTAAAAGAGGCTGTGAATAACTGGATTCTAATATCACTGAGAACGGTGCCACAAATTTTAGGAACTCTTTGTCTTCATATTACTTTCTTCTGAAAATCAACTTATAGTGTCAATGCAAAAACACAGCTCTAACCTTAAAGGCAATAAGACACAGTTAACTCTAGAGACAAATATGAGTGAGCAGTCTGGGAACATAGATTCAGATTGCCCTGAAGGGCAAGTTTTACTGTGAAAGTTTGCATGAGGTTTTATTAACTATAGGACAAAGTCATAAAACAAGGCATTTACTGATACATTAGTGAAAACACAGATAGGTGTGTTGCAGCAAAGCTGGAAAACTCTGCTGTTGTGTAGTGAAAGGGAACCGTGGGCCTGCTTTTCATCCTGCCCGGCTTCCGCACGGCTAGCTTTACACCCAAAATAACAACACACAAATTGTATTCTTTTAAACACTGCCTGACCCATTAGTTTCAGCCTCTTATTGGCTAATTCTCACATCTTGCTTTAACCCATATTTAGTAATCTGTGTAGCACCACAAGGTGGTGTTTTACTAGGAAAGATTCTAGCCTACATATGTCTCAGGTCGGAGAAGCATGCCGACTGCCTCACTGCCTTCTATCCAGCATCCTGTTCTGTTTACTCCGCCTACCTAATTTTCTGTCCTATTAGGCCAAGCAGTTTCTTTATTAATTAACCAATGAAATCAACACAAAACAAGACCCACCTATATCACTGTTGGTTTCACATACTGTCTCATAACACTCTTACCCTTTGAAATTGATGGCAGCTAGTGGTCTGCCAAGGATACACCTGGTCCTTAGTTGACCAGACACCATGTTTCCCATCCAAATGAGGAGTTAGAACTGTGTGGAAAAGAACTGAGAACCATTTCTATTAGGGCCTACACTTGCCGTGCTCAGCAAACCCTTCTGATCATGCTTAAAATGAAAGTTTTCATCTTCAAATTTTTCACCATTAATACTTTCTCGACCTGTCCCATTCTGATTTGAGAAGGCTCCACCCTGAGTCATAAATTTCTTAATAATTTGGTGGAAATGACATTCTTTAAAATAGAGAGACTTCCCAGTTGTGGATCCAGTGTCCCTTTCTCTTATACACAGTGCATGAAAATTTTCTGCAGTTTTGGATCAATATCTGCAAACAATTTGGTCAGCTTGCTCCCTGCCGACATCATCCATGTCAAGACCTGCGGGTTCTTGGGGTTGGAGGGCTTGGCTGGCTGGGACAGGTGCGACATCTTCACTGCAGAAGCTGGGAAGCAGAATGCTGCACCTCATGCATTTGAGGCTTTCAAACTCTAGAGCACATCTTCAAATTTCTTTTTAAATGGTAGTTTCACCTCATTTATTCTTTTAATTATTAAAGAATAAAATGGGTTTTTGTCTTATTGTTTATAACATGGATTTTGTTTATTGCATTCATGGAGTCATTTACCATGCTCTTTGGGTCTGTTCCCTATAAATGGGCAGGGAAGCTTACTCACCATCATTTGATTAGGGGGAGGTGAAGCAAAGCAGCATGAGCAGTGTTGCATTTCACAAGAAGCACATGTTGGTCTTCTGTCATTTGTATGATGTTGCCATGATGAACTTTGTAGAGATTTTGTTAATTCCTTATAAGTTTCAAAGATATGGTAATTCTGTCATTCCCTTTGCAGTTTTTTTTTTAGTTGGAATACGTCTAAAAACAAATTCTGTTTTATTAACCTAGTAACTCTGAAAACAGTTCAGAGGTAGAAGACCTGGGACTATAAAGAAGGTTCGGTAGATAAAGGCTCTTACCACCAAACCCGAGGACCTGAGTTCAGTCCTGGGGACACACATGAAGGACATAATCAGCTTCCCGGGTTGTTTTCTGACCTCCATGCACACCCCATGGCATGCACAAATAAATAAGTGCAATTGTAAACTTTTTTTGGAGTAGGGAGAGGCCTTAACAGTTGGCTCAGTGACTAAGAGCACTTGTTGCTCTTTCAGAAGACCTAGGTTCAATTCTATAACCTTAAAATAACTTTCTAAATCATCAATTCTATTACAAGTACCCAACACGTTAAAAACTGCTCAAGACAATAAGTGTTTAACTAGATAAAAATTCATCCTTTAAAAAGTAAAATTACTTATAAAAAAAGAAAACCTCTTTTATCAGGCATGGTTACACATACCTTCCATTGCAAGAGGATCACAACATGTTTGTGGTCAGCTCAGTCTACATAGCAAGTTCCAGGTCAGCAAGGACTATCCTAAGACCTTATCTCGAAAGAAAAAACTATTTAATAATAATAGTAAACAACTAATGTTCATTTCCAAAACATGTTAGCTTATAAATGAAATCTTTATTAACACCCCACAGTGGGAGCCAGTGAGATGGACACTTCCTTGCAAGTCTAATGACTTGGGCTGAAGAGATGGCACAGCTGTTAAAGGCTAGGCTTACAACCAAGCCTAATGACCTGATTCAATCTCTAGAAACCACATGGCGAAAGAATAAAACTGAACCCTTCATACTATCTTCTCATGGAAACATGTACCCCCTCCCAAAATAAATAAGTGAAAAAAAATCAGCAAGCAACACTAGACAAAAAAATAAACCCATATCTTATAATGAATCTGCTGAGCTCCTACTTTGCTTCCATAGCTGTGCCTCTGCTAGAGTCTGTTACAGTTTAGAAATTGGTGTCTCCCAAAGACTTATATGTTAAAGGCTTGACTACTAGTCTATGGCACTATCAAAGGATGTGGAACCTTCAAGAGGGTAATATTTGAGCTGGTGATGAAGTTCAATTCATAATGTTTGCCTAGCGTGCATGAAGCTCTAGATTCACTCCCTAGCACCCAATAAAACTGAACATGGTGACATATATCTATATCCCAGGTGTCAGAAAGTGAAAATAGAGGATCAGAAATTCAAGGTCATTATCAGCTATATAAAGTTCAAGATTCTGGTTTTCTGTTGTTTTGTTTTAAATGAGGCCTAGTAGAAGGAAGTTAGGTAATTTGGAACATGTCCTTGAAGGGAATATAGAGACCCTACCTCCTTCCTATCTTTCTATTTGCTTCCCAGCAATTAAAAGGTGAGGGCTTCCTTTGCTACATGCTCCCACTATGCCTTGCCACAGGTACAAAACTCAGGTTCCTTGGTGATTTGAATGAAAATATTCCCCACAGACACTTGAACATGTGGTTCCCAGGTAATGGTGATGTTTGGAGGCTTAGGAAATACAACCTTCTTGGAGGAAGTACATCCCTAGGGGCAGGCTGTACGAATTCAAAGCCTTTTGTCATTCCCAATTCACTCTCAGCTTTATGTTTGTGGTTCAGTACGTGAGCTTCCTGCTCTTGCTGCTCTGCCTTCCCTCTACCATTATGGACTTTAACCCTCTGTAACAGTAGCCCAAATACATTTCTTGTCTTGACATATGTTGTCTTGGCCATGGTGTTTTATCACAGCAAGAGAAAAGTACCTAATACTCTTGGTAATCATAGACTGAAACCTTTGCAACAATAAGCCCCAAAAAAGTCTTTCCCTCTTGTAAGTTATTTCAGGTATTTTGTCACTAAAGATGATGAACAAAATTCAGTCATCCATTTACTTTCTCCAGTCTTTTGATAGACCTAACTCAGAACTGAAGTTTTACATTGTTCTCCTCAATAAATAAAATTATGTTCTATCTGACTGCAGTGGTGACACCTTTAATATCAGCAATGGAGAGGCAGAAACAGGTAGATCTCTGTGGTTTAAAGGCTAGGCTAGTCTGTAACAAGTTCCAGGATAGTCAGGGATATATAATAAGACCTAGTCTCAAAACAAAAAGAGTTATGTTCTGTGTGTTAAATAAAATTTATAGGAAACTTGGATTAGACTGAGATGTCACAGTAAACTCAACAGAGCAAACCAAATAGAAGTTCCACGCCACCAAGCCTAAACTAAGTTATTTGATTGCCTAAGAAGGTGGAAAGGGAGAAGAAAAAAGGGAGAATAGTCAACTCTAAACATGCCAGTTTTATCCATCATGATAAAGAGATCCTTTTTGCTTTTATCTTTATAAGGAAATTTACTTTGAAGTTACTAATATGAAGATAGCATAGTAGTATATACTTACGACGCCAGGACATGGGAGGTTGAGGCAATAGATCATGAATTCAAGATCAACTGGGCTATGAAGAAAAATCCTGTCTTTAAAAAAAATGTATTAATCTGCTTTTTTTCTGCTTCTGTTTTCTTTAGCCTTTTTCTACCTCAAATCCAACTCTGTTCAGTTCCTCAGGATCTGTCTGTTTTATAGAGAGGTACTGCCTAATTTAAGAGTCATAACCAACATAGTCCTCCACAGGGAGTACCATGATCCCCAGTGGGTTCATAAAATTGCAGATAGGTTGCCGGGCGGTGGTGGCGCACGCCTTTAATCCCAGCACTCGGGAGGCAGAGGCAGGCGGATCTCTGAGTTCGAGACCAGCCTGGTCTACAAGAGCTAGATCCAGGACAGGCTCTAGAAACTACAGGGAAACCCTGTCTCGAAAAACCAAAAAAAAAAAAAAATTGCAGATAGGCTAAAATTTATACGTGCTGTGCTTTTCCTCTGCATACATAAACCTATAGTTAAACTGAATTTGTAAATTAGGCACAATAAGAGATTCACAATGCAAAAATTGAAGTGCTTCTTTTTCCTTCTTCACAGTTTCATGGTGTGCTGGCTTGTTTTATGTCAGCTTAACACAAGCTGGAGTCATCTGGGAAAAGGGAACTCAGTTGAAAAAGTGCCCTCACCAGATAGGCCTGTGGTACATTTTCTTGATTTATAATGGATATGGGAGAGTACAGCTCACTGTGGGTAGTGCTACCTTTGGGGTGATACCCTGAGTTGTATAAGAAAGTAGGCTAAGGGGCTGGAGAGATGGCTCAGAGGTTAAGAGTACTGGCTGCTCTTCCAGAGGTCCTGAGTTCAATTCCCAGCAACCACATGGTGGCTCACAACTATCTATAATGAGATCTGGCGCCCTCCTCTGGCATGCTGGCATACATCAAGGCAGAATGTTGTATACATAATAAATAAATAAATCTTAAAAATTAAAAAGAAAGAAAGTAGGCTAAGCAAACAAGTAAGCAGCACTCCTCCATGGCCTCTGTATCAGTTTCTGCCTTCAGGTTCCTACCCTATTGCATCTGATGATCAACTGTGATATGAAAATGTAAGTTAAGTTCCTTACCTCCCCAAGTTGCTTTTGATCATGGTGTTTTATCACAGCAATTGAAACATTAAGACATGGATAGATGTGTTCTTATCAAAATCTTTTTTCTTATTATGTATACAGTGTTTTGCCTGCATGTATATCTGCATGCCAGGAGAGGGCCCAGATCTCATTACAGATGGTTGTGAGCCACCCTGTAGTTGCTGGGAATTGAACTCAGGAAGAGCAGCTTAACAACTTCCACACATTATTTTTTCCCCTTTCCCTTAAGTTGAGATCTTGTACTTTTGACTTGAAGGAAGCACTTTATGGCTTCCTGTTGGAAGCCACAATATTCAATTTGCCAACATCATTTTAAGTACAGTAAGGGTTACTCAAACACAAGCACTATGAGGGTTGATTTGAAAATATTTCAAACCACATTGCACCTTGGGTAACTGAAACTCCATAAAAGTGAAGCCTTTAGTAAATGCTGTAAAAACAAAACAAAACAAAACAACAACAACAACAAAGCTGTTAGTATCCTTAAGCTATACACTTTTTTTTTTAAAGACAGGATCTCACAGTGTAACTTTGGTTGGCTTGGAACTCACTATGTAGACCAGCCTGGCCTTGAACTCAGAGATCCATGTGCCTCTGCCCTCCAAGTGCAGAGATTAAAGGCATGTTACCACCATCACCCAGCTAAAGTTGTATGCATTTAATTTTTTAAAATTTTGTGTGAATGAATGTTGTGGTGGTTTGAATGAGAATAGTCCCCATAAACTCATATATTTGCATGCCCACTCCCACTTGGTGAGCTGCTTGGAAAGGTTAGGAGGTGTGGCCTTGTTGAAGTGCATACAGCCTTGTTAGAGGAAGTGTGGTGGGCTTTGAGGTTTCAGAAGCACATACCAGGCCCAGTGCAGTATCTCTCTCTGTGTGTCTCTCTCTTTTTTTCTCTCTCTGTCTCTCTGTGCCTGCTGCCTGTGAATCAGAATGTAAAACACTGCTACTTCTCCAGCATTATGCCTGCCTGTCTGCCATCATGCTCCCTGACTTTATGATTATGACTAACCCTCTAAAACTGTAAGCAAGCCCCCAATTAATGCTTACTTATATAAGAGTTGCCTTGGTTATGGTGTCTTTTTCACAGCAATAGAAAGTAACTAAGGGTTGTGTACGTGTGTGTGTGTGTGTGTGTGTGTGTCCACAAATGTATGTACATGTCATGTCACATGTTTGGAAGTCAGATGACTACTTCCAGGAGTCTGATTTTCCTTCTATGATGTGGGTCCCCAGGACTGAATTCAGGTCTTCAGGGGTTGACAGCACCACTGAAGCTATCTCACCAGTCTGGCCTGCCATCTTCTTTATCACAGGACATTGCTTTGCAGCCTACTAATGAAACTGAGACTAGCCTCAACCTTAAAACTCCTACCTTAGCCTCACAAGGGCTAAAATTGTAGGCATGAGCTACCAAATTCAATTAAGATTTTAAATGCATTATAATAATTTGTTTCATCCCATGTTGATCCCACAGCTAGAACTAGAATGTTGGGGATATTGTGTCTTATTACATTTATTTATAATAACTATTACTTCTGAACACCTCCCATCATCTCAGATAACTCCTAAAATTCTAAGTGACTTTTTTCTGCTTTTGTTCTGATCAGTTTTCTAAAATAGATGTTTTACTTTCATAAACAACAATTTAGATGAGGGTTAATAGTCTGAACAGTGGAAAGCAGATGAGACATAAATTCTGCTGTGTATTCAAAATAGAGCCTGACACAGCTAAAACACTTTGTAAATATTAACTCTTTATCTGATTCAACAATCCTGTGATGGGTACATTGATGTAGCAAATGGTAAAAATAACACAAAAGATAAAGTTAGGTGTCTATATTCTGAAACAAATGAGGAAGAAATTAAAATTCAGAAACAAATGCTTTCCTTTTTTGTCCTTCCTCCTGAAACAAGATGTCACAGCCCAGACCAGCTTCAGAATCATGATGTAGCCAGGCAAGGCTTGCCTTAAACTCCTTATCCTCCTGCCTCCACCTCACCCCTGAGTGCTGCTTTGGGTGTGTAGCACACACCTGGTCACATCTTCATCTTTCATTGAAACAGCACAAACATCCTTCAAGTAGTGGAAAAGATAATGTAATAGCTAAAAATGTGGAAACTAAATTAATCAAATAAGTAGGTAAGTTCGAGCCAATTAGGAGCTTGAAAAGTGTTTGTTTTTTATTTTGTGTGCCATATTTAATTATTCTCCACTTTGAAAATATTTGCATTTTGCAAAATGTTTTTGCCCACTAGTATTTTGTTTTTGCTCAAGATAAATGAATATATATATGCACATAAAATATTTACAATGCTAGAACATTCCCACTAAGATGGAATAAAGCCAATGTCCTAAAATGGAAAACTTTGGTTCTCCCTAGTGTTGAACTCTTTAGTTTTGGGGAGCCACAAGTGTGCTAGAGGGTCTAAGATAAAAAGAGCAGTTCTAAACTATGATTTAGTGGATTTCTCTTTGCTGTCAAAAGCAATAGGAAGGAGTTAATAAAAAGTATATGCTAAAGACCTCTTTTTCCTAGTAGGTATGGCGTTTCCAGAAGAGACAAACAGATCTTCTTATCAATTTTTATAAGGATAGAATTACAAAATTAGAAGCAGCTGTGAAGGAGGCCCAGCAAACAGTGATTAGCCAGAACAAGTAAGTACCAAGTCAGACCTAGCATGTTTTCTTTCTTTTAATAAAGCTGTAGTAATTTCCAGATGTAAGGACTGAAAATTGCCCTGTGTGTTCATGTTTGTTTTAAGAAAGTCAGGTACAGCCTGGTAATGGTGCATGCCTTTAATTCCAGCAGTTGAGAGGCAGAGGCACCCGGATCTCCGTGAGTTCAAGGTCAGCCTAATCTACAAGTTCCAAGGAAAACAAAGAAACTCTCATCTCAAAAGACCAAAAAGGGGTGGGGTCAAGAGCTGGAGAGATGTCTCAGTGGTTAAGAGCACTGACTGCTCTTCCAGAGGACCTGGATTCAATTCCCAGCATCCATATGGCAGTTCAAAACTGTCTGTAATTCCAATTCCAAGGGACCCAAAACCAATGCACATAAAATAAAAATAAATTAATTAAAAAACAAAGCAAACACAAAATCAGGTACAAGTTTTTGGTCATTCCCCTTGGTCTCTCTTAATTTTTTCTGTCTTCACTCCAAGGACCCTTTTTACCTTTTAGCTGTTCTTCCTCAGTGAAGTCAGATATAGCTGACTCACCCTGATAACATACTTAAAATGTTTCTTTGGAGGGGTTGTATTTCAGAAATATGAAACTGAAGACAATCCTTGTTAAAAACTTAAAAATTTTCTTTAATGTTTATTTTTACGTGTGTGTTATCCTATGACCTTTGCATGCATGCCAGGTCAGAGACAACTTACAAGAGTTGTCTTTCTCCTTCCACTGTGTGCGCTCAGGGAATTGAACTCAAGGCATTAGATATGATAGCAAGGCCTTTCCCCACTAAGCCATCTCAAAGCCCAAGTTATTGGAAACTTTAGACATCAGTAGTCCAAGAGTGTGTATGAAGAGCAAATAGAATTCCATATAAAAACCCTTTGAAGTCATACCAAGTGACTGCTTATCAAAACCCTGCCACCTTCTCCCTGAACCACCAGTTTCTGATGGAAGTTCCTTGTATGTCTACAAACACCTCTCAGTAAGCATTAACTAAGATGTTGATAATAGTAATAATTTCTGTCCTAGTGACCTGGACCTGGTTGTTTCCATCTTTTTCCTAGAGAGCTATCAATCTTGAGAAAGGAGAATGGAGAACTGAAGAAATTTCTAGCCATCCTAAAGGTGAATAAAATAGATTTTGTTTATTTACTTGTTTTTGGTTTGGTGTTTCTAGGCATCAATCAAACTCAGGGCCTTGCACATGCTAGATAAATGCTCTATTACTGAGCTAGATTCCCAGATTACCACTGTATAGTTTAGGCTAGCCTTGAACTTACCATTGTAGTTCAACCTGGCTTTGAGCCCAGAACACTTCTGCCCCAATCTCCTGTGTGAAGACTACCACCTATGCCACTGTGCCCAGCTGAAGTGGGTCCTCTTTACTATTATTTTACCTCCTACCTGTCCATCTTTCTAGGTGGCTATATGAAGTCATGCTTCTCAGCAAGCTTATAGTGTTTGCACAATAATACACTGTAGTAAATGAATAAGGGTACAGAAGACCGTGGAGAGTTGAGAGCATCAATAATATTTTTGACCCACTCTGAAATCTCAGTGAATCATGCTATAACTGATGGGAAGCTCTCACGAAAAAGCATATTTCTACTTAACATTTATCTTGAAGAAGTTCAGGATGCCTCAGGACCCTTTCCTTGTTGTTTGACATTTTTGTTTTGTTTGAGATTGATTCTAAAATAGTCCAGGCTTTGGACTCTTAAAAAATATTATTATTTTTAGTGTGTGTGTATGTAAAAATGTGTGTAATATGTGTGATGTGTATGTGATATGTAATGTGTTGTGTAAGTACAGTTGGCAGTCAGAGGATAACTTTAGGGAGTCAGTTCTTTCTTTCCACTGTGGGAATGAGGGATCAAATGCAGGTCAGGTTTAGACAGCAAGCATTTTTACCCACTGAGCTATCTCACTGGACTTGACTTTGAACTCTTTATATACTCAAAGCTAGCCTGGAACTCCTGAGCCTCCTGCTCCATTTTCTAAGTGCTGAGTTTACAGGTATGTGCCATGTGACTAGCTCCTCAGTATGCTCTTATGAAAAGCTAAATTTTTATTCTTTCAGAGCTAGTAATATTATAAGGAAACACTTTTGTCCTCCTGTTGGCAGCCTTAGCTAGGGCAGCTTGCAGGTAAATTATCTAACAATAATACTGATAGCCATTTATTAGAGCCTTTAACTACAGCTTCCCTCACTTCCGTGTTTTTACCTACAGGGATCTCCAAGCAGCTACTACGGAAGCAGGTCGGTTTTTTACCACAGTAGCCCTCTACCTTGAAATTTTCTGATTTGTTCTTCAAAACATTATCAGTTGTACAGTTGTATGTGTGCACAATGATGTGTGACCTATGTGTGCAGTGTGTGGTGGTCAGTTTAGGGAGCCTAGCATTTCAGTCTTCTTCCCCCTTAACCGTTTTCTTATGCAGGGAAGCTTTGGGCTGTTTTTTCTTGGCTTCTAGTTGTGTGGGCTTCAAGATAGATAAAATGGTTGATGAATTTATCTTTTACTTTTCTGACTCTCTGATAGAAGTGAAATCTTTTTTGTTTTATTTTTGTGGTACTAGGGGGCTAGGGTTTTTGAATACTTTATCACTGAGCTAGTGTGCTTGCTCAAGAGCTTCCTTCTTCCTCCACTCTTTTTGTGAGGGGTGGGTAATGGAAAAAGAGTGTCTCACTGTGTAACTCTAGCTGCCCTGGAACTTAGAGAGATCCGACTGCCTCTACTTCCTGAGTGCCGAGATGAAAGGTTTATGCCACCATGCCCTCTCGCCCAGCCCTTCTGGTCCACTTCTTACTAATCATTTTGAAATAAGTCTCACTGAGTTACCCAGACTGGTTTTGAAATCTTGATTGTAGTGCTTACCTTTGAGTATTGTCATAAGAATTACTACTAATCCTTCGAAAATCTAACATGTATCACTTCTGTAATGACTGCATCAATCAGAGTGGTATTTGTTCATTCAGTAAATATTCATTCAGTACTTACTGCTTATCTATTTAAGTACTAGGTACACAACACCAAGTCATTCTAATTAATAATGTCTGTGCTACTAAATATTTTAATGGTGAGTGTGTTCAAAAGATATAACACTCTTGCAGTCTCAGAAGTTACTACATAGTCTTCTTTCAAATTTCTGTATTTTATATATCCATTATAATATATAAACATTGTTCTGGGGTTCTTTTTCTTTGTGGTGCTGGAGTGTTAAATCTCCAGTTTTGCTAAACAAGCACTCTATCAGTAGGTTCTATCCAGGCCTGATTCTGTCTTCTCTCTTAGTAGCCTATGAATCTCTCACAGCTAATTCTTTTCATCTCAAGGCAAAGGACATAGACATAGAAATGTTTGTTGGCTGGATGGCTGGATGGCTGAGTAGATGAATGAATCAGTAGATACAAGGTTGTGAGTATTTGGTAAGATGCTACCGGAAGGAAGAAAAGACCCCAGAGTTACATTATGAATGAGAGAGAAGTAGAAGAAGATTCCTCTAGGGAATTGGAGAGTAAAGAGACATCAGAATGGAGGCTCCTGTTCTGTGTGTTGAGATGACGCCTCTACTACCAGGGAGTAAGCACTCTGTGCTTAGAGAAGAAGCATCTGTTTTGTTCTTTCTTTCCTTTTCCTTCTTCCCCTGCCTTTTTTTTATTTTTTAAATTTATTTATTTAACATTTCCACCTCCTCCCATCCTCCCTTTTCCCTCCCACTCCCCCTCTCTCCTCCCCCTCGCTCTCCAGTCCTAAGAGAAGACAGGGTGCCCTGCCTTGTGGGAAGTCCAAGGCCCCCCCTTCCATCCAGGTCTAGGAAGGTGTGCATCCAAACAGACTAGGCTCCCAAAAAGCCAGTTCATGCAGTAGAATCAAAATCCAGTGTCATTATCATTGACTTCTCAGTCCACCCTCATTGTCAGCCACATTCAGAGAGTCCGGTTTGATCACATGCTCGTTCAGACCCAGTCCAGCGGCCTTGGTGAGCTCCCATTAGATCAGTCCCACTGTCTCCGTGGGTGGACGCACCCCTCACGGTCCTGACTTCCTTGCTCATGTTCTCCCTCCTTCTGCTCTTCAACTAGGCTTTGGGAGCTCAGTCCAGTGCTCCAATGTGGGTCTCTGTCTCTATCTCCATCCATCACCAGATGAAGGATCTGTGGTGATATGCAAGATATGCTTTTAAAAGAGATTTTATTTTTAATTGTGTGCCTGTATATGTGCATGTGCGTGTGCCCACAAAGGCCAGAAGAGATTATTAGATCCCCTAGAGCTAGAGTTAAAGGCAGTTGTGAGCACCAGAAATAAACTGAAGCCCTCTGCAAGAGCAATACCTGCTCTTAACCACTGAGCCACCTCTCCAGCCTCAAAGCTGCTGTTTGAATAGTAACTGACTGATTCTCTACCATGCCTTTGCTTCTGCTTGATGAGATCTGAGCTGCCTTTTCTTTTCGTTTCCTTGTAGATTAACCACACCTCGACCAGTGGGCATTACTTCCCCATCACAATCAGGTAAAAAACAAACTCTTTCCAGCTACTTGTGTGAGATGAATCTTTTCCTCATGAAGTTGTTGTTTTTCCCAGAGACCATAATATGACTTTGCTAATGTTACATATAGAGTGAAAAACATGATATAACCAGACAAGGCAGATTGCACCACTGATGGCAAGTTTTCCTATACTCTGTGTTCTTGCAGTTGCTCCACGACCCAGTTCCCAGCATAGCAGCCAAGTGGTCAGGTGAGTAGAAAACCTATTATTCAAACATTGAAACTGTTGAGAAAATTGAAAGATGAATGAAGTGACTCACGTTGGTACTAAAGAGAATTACTGCCATGTCACATTTGACACCAGTTTTTTTTTTGTGTGTGTGTGTTTGTTTTCTTTGTGGTCTTGTTTTGTCTCATTTTATATAGTCGCTCTTCTTCTATGGAGTCCATCCCTTATACAATGGCTGGCTTTGGTAATGTGGAACAGGTAAGTAATAGTCACAGTATTTTTCTATATTGAGGTTTCTAATGCTTAATGAAAGCGAAACTGTAAATCAAGAATCTTAAATTTGTATTGGTTCTGGCACAAATCTTTTCATGCCAAGCAGAGTCCATTTTTAGACTAAATATTAGAAAATGACACAGAACCAACAGGGTGACTATAGAGTAAGCATTCAAGAAAAATGCACAGTATCTGTCATGTTCAATTTGGAAGTAATAGAGCATAGGTCCTTCTTAAGAGCAGTACGCACAACCTGGGAGAACAATATATGTGTGATGGATGTTACAGAGAAACAGTGGGGAGCTGGGAATGTAGAGAACCAGGGTATAGTAATTCATGGTCATTATTTTTCTGTCAGGGACACAGAGGCCTGCAGGAAAGGATCATTTCCAGAGACTCTTACACTGGTGAGAGAGGGTAGGGGATGGTATCTGAAGCTGGCATATTCTGGCCAGAAACTAGAAATTTGTAGTGTTCTATGCACAATGTAATGCTATTTTCTTTTTTCTGGAAAATGATTTCAGGTATAGAAACATGTTTCAACTAATAATATTTCTGTTCTGAAACAGGAAGTGAGAAAATAGAAAGTTGAGGAATAGTCATTGAAAACCTGATCAAATGCTGGGTGGGGACTTACTTGGCTCAACAAGTGAAAGCCTTCTAACCCTAGTTTGGTTCCCCAAATACATATAAAGGTAGAAGGAGGGAACCAACTAGAAAACTGTCTTCTGGCCTTTACTTGTGTAGCAGTGCGCGCCGAACACACACACACACACACACACACACACACACACACACACAACTTTAAAAAGAAGGAAAAGAAAACCTCTAATCAGAATAACTTAACTGAGTTGAGTTTTCAAAACTGCCACAAGATGGCAATAGAAATTAAGTCTTAAAAAAAAGAACCAAATGTCAGTGGCAACTTATTTCTCCATTTGCTGCCATGGCACACGTATGGAGATCAGAGGGAAAGCTGCATGGAGCCGGTTCTCTCCTACTTCCGTGTGGTTCCAGAACTCAAACTCAGGTCATTAGGCTTGAGCAGCCAGTGCTTTATCTCAGCCATCTCCCTAGCCCAGAAAACATCAGTTCCAAACCTTGAAAAGTGATTGGCTTTTCCCTGTGTATTAAGGGTAAAAATATGGGCTTTGTTTCTAGTAATAACTTTTCTTAAAGTATGTTTTGTCTGTTACTAGTATAGCCACCCCGCCTTTCTTGTTTACTTTCTTCATGGGCTGTATTGTGTGTATGTGGTGCTGAGATTGAATCTGGGGCTTCGAGCATACTCCCACTAAGATACATACACATTATTTCCCTCCCCCCCTCCCCCCTCCTCCCCCCCTCCCTCCTTTCCTCCCTTCCTTCCTTTCTTCCTTCTTTACTTCATTTGTTTTTTTCCCTTCATTTCAATCAGTGCTGGAGATCAAATATATGCTAGGCAAATGTTCTACCACTGAGTTGTATCCCCAGCCTGTTTGATTTTCTGTAAATTTTTTCTTTTAACTTAGTGCGTGTACATATGCATGCATACTAAACCATGATACACATGTGGATATCAGAAAAGAGCTTTGTGGAGTTGGTTCTCTCCTTCCACTTCAGGTGGGGGAATGTCACCAGATTTGAGTAGCATTGGCTCTGATTTTCTGCCCTTTAATTGGAAACTTTAATACATTTATATTCGATGTAATTGCTGGTAAGAAAGAACTGCCATTTTGCCATTTCTTTTATATATGACAGATCCTTTTTGTCATTAATTCCTTTGTTACCGCCTTCATTTGTGTTAAATCTATTGTAGTATAGCTCTAATAAATTATAGTGTAGCACTTTAGCTCCCTTTTTTATTATATTCAGAACTGTTTGGCGATTACAACTAACAAATTTTCAAAAACAAGGTTTAAATTAAAAAAAAATATTTACCATACCTATCCCCAGGTCAGCCAATTCCTCCTTCCCACTTTCATGTTCTTTTTCTTTTCCTTTAAAAAAAATAATCCACTGAGTCTTGCCTACATGAACATAGGCAATCTACTAGCCACACCACCCAAGAAAAATAACACCCTTTCATTGCCAGTAACTCCTCAGCTGAGGTGAAGTTTCATAGTCCTCCCCTATCCATAGTGGAATTGTTCACTGCCGGGTAAACCGTAGCTGTTGGGAGCTCATGAATGCAGTGGCCCATGGCATGTCCAGAAGACAGCGCTTCACAGCACCCTCCCATCCTTCATCCCTTGCATTTTACCATCCCGTCTTCCTCATGGTCCCTGAGCTTTGTGGGGACCATTCATTGTCATCTGTTAGGCAAGGTCTCTCAACTTCGGCTAGACTGCCTGGACTCAGCCACAGGGACCCAACTCTCTCTGGTCCCTTCCAGTGCTGGGGTTTCAGGCTCATACTGCAATGCCTTGCCCAGGTTTTGCATGGGTGCTGGGGTTCCAAATACAGGTCCTCATGTTTACATAGCTTTACCAACTGAGCTATCTACTCCTGCTCAGCTCATACTGGTTCTTTTTTTATACAGTTTTCTTTCTTGATTTCATGAAGCACTATTCTCATCCTTTCTTTTAGCATGTTAATAATATTATTGTATGAGGGAGGGGCGGGTGCAGGAGCTCTAGGGCTAGAACACACATGTGGCAACCAGAGGACAGCTTTGGGAGCCAGTTCTCTTCTTCTCCCATAAGTTCTCTGGATCAAACCCAGGCATTCAGACCCTAAGGTCTGTGTAGCTAAGCAAATATTTTTATTATAGTTTTGTTTTTGTTTTTCAAGACAGAGTTTCTCTATGTAGCCCTTGCTGTTTGGGAACGCACTCTGTAGACCAAGCTGACCTCAAACCCAGAGATCTACCTGCCTCTGCCTTCCCAGTGGTGGATATTTACTTTTTATTTATACAGGCCATAATCTTTTCTTTGTATGTCACATAATTTGCCAACTTTTAGCATTCAGTCATCTAACTGACAGTTGTTTCTTGAGGCCTTCCTTTTGTATACCCTTGAGATTAGTTCAAGGTAAGAGCTTAGGCCTTTCCAGCTACTTCCTGCTCTTGTGCACATTCCTGGGCCTAGATGCCAGGCATGTGTTGGAATGCCTAAGAATCCCCACAGACATCTCATTCCTCCATTTTCCTTTATGTCTTTAAGTCTATTCTTTGCCCCAACTAACAATTATCTTCTCAAGCAGCCAAACCAAGTGCCTTGTTGTTTTTAGCAAACATTCCTGGGGAAGAGGCTGGTGTGTTGTGAACTCTGAGCTTAAAAACCTCATGATCTTTAGTTCTAAGTTGCATCAAACTACTGTCCTGTGTGTGAGGTCTTCCAGGGAACCAAACAGTTCAAATAATGACAGTTGTCTAACAATGCAGCTTTGAGGGCCTGAGGAGATGGCTCATTTGGTCAGGTACCTGCTGAGCAAGCATGAGTACTTGACTTTGAATCCCAAGCACCTATGTACAATCCAGGTACAGAGGTATGTGTCTGTAGCCTCAGCACTGGGGAGGCGGAGACAGGGAGTACTGTTTGGCTTTCCAGACAAACAGAACTAATGAGCTCAGATTCTGTAGGAGAGACTTTCTCAGAAAATAAAGTACTAGGGCTGGAAAGGTATCTCAGTGGTTAAAAGCTCATATTGCTCTTGCAGAGGTCCAGGGTTTTACTCCCAGCACCCATATCTGGCCTGCAACTTACAACTGTCTATAGTTCCAGCTCTGGGGGATCCCATGCCTTGGGCACCTGTACTCACATGCAAATATATACATAATTTTAAAAAGACCTTTGGAAAAATAAGGTACTGGCTAGGTGAGGTAGCATACACTTTTAATCCCAGCACTCAGCAAGCAAAAGTGGTGGATCCCTGTGAGCTCTAGATCAGTCAGAGCTACATAGTGAGACCTTGTTTAAAAAGTGTGCAGAGAAACTAGGTGATAGTGGTGCTAAGGCTACACAGGAAAGCCCTGTCTCAAAAAAAACTAGAAACAAGTGTCGGAAGGCAGAGATAAGCAGATCTCTGTGAGTATGAGGTCAGCCTGTTCTATAGAATGAGTTTCAGGACAGCCAGGGCTGCACAGAGAAACCCTGTCTTGAAAAACAAAAGCAAAATAATTTTAAAAGTGTATAGAGCAACAGAAGACACCTGACATCAGCTTCTGGCTTCCACATACATGTGTATACACATGCATATATGCACATCTATGCTAGGGAACATATAAACAGAGATGGCAGCTTCAAAGAACTCCAACTCCACTCCTTCCCTTTAGTGACTCCCAACGTGTCTTCTTCATGATTATGGCCTGTTGGATTTTAGAACTCCATGGAGCTAGACAAGGGAGGCATTTGTGATGGCGGAAGTCACAAAATAATCCCACACTAGTTCAAAATTATGAATAATAAAGTGTATCATGAGGGGCCTGCTCGTTGGGGTTTCTTTGGAGTCTGGGCAGGAGTGGGAGAAATGGGCTTCCTCCATCCTAGCATTCTCCTGCTCTCATCACCCCACCTCTACTTCTTGTCTGGTTGACCCACCTATACTTCCTGCCTGGCCAATCAGCGTTTATTTAAAACATGATTGACAGAATACAGACAATTCTCCAGCACCAATAAAGGTTATTTATCTAGGGGAGACTTGTATATCACTGTCTTTGATAACAGTCCTCTGCACAAACAGGAACAGGAACAGAGTCTAGCAGTCGGAAGCGAGAGCCAGAAGCAAGAGAGCAAGCACATGTTTTACAGCTGCATTTATAGTATAAGAGACCATGCCCAAGTGGACTGGTATCTTAAAGGCTATTGGCTGAAGGAGTGGAAGGAGCTCCCACAGCACCTCCCCCTTTTGTTTAAATAAGAGAGTTCCAAATCAAATACAAAACTGTATACACTAGGAACAGATACCAAGTATAAGATTGGAATTACAACCAGTATAAAAAATATTAAGCAAGGAACATATGCTAAATGTTTTAATAAATATTCTATCCTAAGGAGTCTAAGTCTTGTATTAGAAATGGCTTGGCTAGATCATAAGAGGAAGGTAACTACAACTATCTAATCTTCAACCCCATAAAGGCCTGAGAAGGGAGATAATATTACTTGAGTAGGCAGGAAGTGCAATCAAGCAGCTTCCAAAATGTTCAATAGATGACAGAAACAACTGGCTGCCTGAGCAGTCACCCAAAGTCTCATATGCAATGTGAAAGCAACCAATTTTGGCTAAGGCCTAGAGTAACTGACAGATCATTTCCAGAGGCAGGAAAAAATTTAAAACCATCTTACCCTGTCTTGGCAAGATTTGACAGTCTTTTTTCTTGTATCCTGCTTGTACAGTCAAGACATCATGCATTTTGTCAGTGATCAAGGTATGGGCAGTTTCTTGCCCAAAGACCAGTTGTGCCAAGGAGAAGATAAACTCTGAGTGTAGTGTATTTGGTGCTCAACACTCTCTCGGAAATGGATCAGTGCTGCCAGGAGCAATCATGTCTCACATCAACAGAATTCTAAGTTATTTAAGTGCCATTTCTACAGATCTTTGAAGTGGTTGAAGGTTACCTGTCTATGCACAATACATTCTCTATATATCTAAAGAACCTAATTAGTCTGACTAAAAGTATAACAAGCTTGAATTACTATTGACCTATAATACTTAATACTTATATAACTTAAAGATTAAGACTTCATATCAGAATATTAAACAATCTTTAAACAACTGTGCAATAAAGGAGGACAGTGACCTCAAAATGTAAACAGTGTATAAGTATCTTGATCAGAGGTAGAAATATATAATGCATTATGATAAATATATCCTAAAATTGTATCAGTATACAAAATGTCTTAAACAGAGGTGGAAATATGCATGCATATAATATGATAAAATAATTTGCATAGGTGTACAAATATTATAAACAGAAATAATAACAAATATAATTTGAACTTGTATCAATATACAAGAAACTATACCAGTGTAAATTGTCCATAAATAATAAATAGCTCACAAGTATTCACTCTATTACTATTATTACTGTTATTAGTGTGATAAGTTCACACTAAATTACCTCTTATCCCATTCAGTCTTCCTTTTTTTGAGATCTCTAGGTCTACATAATTTCCACCCCAACTCCCAACCCTATGCAAGTAATAATCAACCCCTAAATGGTGTCTCAAACCATGAGGACAAACTTTGTTGGGAGAGGGGACATTGCTTTTGAGAATTGCTTCCTGCTGTCATGGGGGTGATGTTTTTTCAACAGGATCCTGTAAAAGTAAAATGATGGTTAAGTTTCAAGATTGTTGTTTTATATAATTACAAATATTCTCTGAGTAGTTGATAGGGTCTGTTTGTTTGTTTGTTTGTTTGTTTTGAAATTCTTATTTGGAGTACTGGCCAGAACTTTGTAAGAAGGTGCACCATTTCTGCAGCTGGTACCCAAAAAATGGTCTTATAGTAGCACTATCAGCATCATGATGTCGTATCAACCAGATGGAGTTGTTGTGGGGCCCCATCATCTTCCTGGAGGCTTCAAAGATTATTGCAGGAAAATCTACTGTTCATTATGGAAAACTTAAGCATTATTTATATAGACATGTATTCAATGAAAGATATGATATAAACATATGGGCATGGAGAATGGTAAAATATTTCCTTAAAATCTATCTTTGTTCTATCCCATACCAGATGACTCCTGACATGAGACAGAAATTCTGAATTTTTCTTTTAACAACATGCTTGGATTTAGAGAAGGATAGCCATTGTCCACCTCCAAAGCCAGCTCTTATTTTTAAGTAGAGATGTATATACATGTCCAAATAATATAATTTTACCATGCAGATAATACAGCATCATAAGGCAGATTTCTCTTTGCTTGTTGGTTCTTTCTGAATAGCAATCTTTTTATCTTTAGGCATCTAGATGTCCAAGGTCTCTCCACTCTTTGAAGATGAATATTTTCCTGCAAAGAAAAGAACAGTACCCTGCCCCAACCCTTATGAGGTTTTCTTATCACCTGTATGATTTGTTTACCTTTGTGGATGAGCTGTCATTTCTCTTTCTCAAGAGGTTTCTCTTTTTCAAACTGAATTTTTATCAATTTTGATGGTATCCATAGCTTTTCTTCTCCTGTGGAAACAAGAGTGAAACCCCTTCCCCAAAGTAGCACATCTCCTGGTTTCCATTATGAGGTCCTCACATCCTTGAAATATACTGACTGATTTAATTCAGAAGTTTTTTTCTATTATCCAATGTCTCTCTGCTGCTGTTGTCTTCTTCTCGTTAGCATCAAGAAAATTCAAGGTTATTGAAGCATTATGCACTCTATTTCTGGGGCATTTTCCATCCCTTTCTGTTTGTTTAGCATATCCTTTATAGTTCAATTTGATCTTTCTATAACTGCCTGACCCTGTAGGATTGTTTGGCATACCTGTATTATGCTTTATATTATAATAAGCAAAAAACTGTTTCATTTTCTTAGACACATATGCTGGACCATTTTCTGTCTTTATTTGTGCAGGTATACATATGATAGCTGTAACTTCTAATAAATGAGTGATTACTGAATCAGCCTTTTCTGAGCTCAAGGCAATTGCCCACTGAAAACCTGAATAGGTGTCAATGGTGTGGTGTACATGTTTTAATTTTACAAATTCTGTAAAGTGGAATACATCCATCTGCCAGATTTCATTCCTTTGAGTATCCTTTGGGTTACTCCCTGCTGGTAATGATGTTTGGTTATAGAAAGAGCAAGTAGGACATCTCTTTATAATATCCTTAGCTTGTTATCATGTATTAGAAAACTTTCTTTAAACCTTTGCTATTGAGCCGGGCGGTGGTGGCACACGCCTTTAATTCCAGCACTCGGGAGGCAGAGGCAGGCGGATCCCTGTGAGTTCGAGACCAGCCTGGTCTACAAGAGCTAGCTCCAGGACAGGCTCTAAAGCTGCAGAGAAACCCTGTCTCGAAAAACCAAAAAGAAAAAAAAAAAAAAAAACTTTGCTATTGACATGATGTTTCTTATGAAATTCTGAGGGCTTCAACACACTTCCAATCAATAATCGATCAATTTCTGCATTACCTTGTGCTAGAGGACCTGGCAGACCCGTATGGGATCGGATGTATGTTATGTATATGGGACAAAGCATATTCCTGATTATATCTTGAACATGTATGAATAATGAAGTCAATTCTGTATCATCTGGTATAAATTTAGCAGTTTCAATATGCAAGACAACTCTTTCTGCATATTGTGAATCAGCAACGATATTAAGAAGTTCTTTAAAATCCCTTAGTACCATGAGAATATCACATAATTCTGCTGCTTTGTTCCACCTTATTTAATCCTTCTGATTTGTAACCTGCCTTTCCTGATTTATTTGCATCTGTATAAAATGTATGGGCTCCAGTTATTGGAGCATCACGTACAATTCGGGGAGGAATCCAAGAAGTTCTCTTTATAAGATTAATTCTTTCACTTTTGGAATAATTGCTATTAATTTTTCCCAAAAAATTAGCACAAGCTCTTTGCCAAGATTCATTTTCTTCCCATTTTTTTAAATTTCATCAACAGTATAAGGAACAATAATCTCTGCTGGATCTATACCTGCTAGTTGACAAAGTCTCAATTTTCCTTTTATAATTAATTCAGAGAATTTTCCACATAAGCTTTTAATTTTTAACTTGGTTTATGTGGTAAAAAGATCCATTCTAAGATAATATCCTCCCTTTGCATTAAAATTCCTGTAGGGGAAATTCTGGAAGGCAACATGACTAGAATATAATTAAGATTTGGAGTCACTCTATCTACATGTGCCTCCTGTAATTTCTCTTCAATGATCATCAATTCTTTTTCCGCTTCAGCTGTTAATTCTTTGGGACCATTTAAGTCTTTGTTACCATCTAATGTTTTGTTTAAATGAACTATTAGGTCAGGTGTTATCCCAACAGCTGGTCATTGACTGGAAATATCTCCTAACAACCTTTGAAAATCATTAAGAGTCCATAATTGGTCTCTCCTAATTTGTGCCTTTTGTGTTCTAATTTTTTGTAAATCTATTTTGTAACCTAGGAAATTGACAGAATCTTCTCTTTATATTTTTCAGGAACAATTTGTAACCCCCATTTAGGCAAAACTTTTTTATGTCTTCAAACATTCTTTCTAGGGGGCTGGAGAGATGGCTCAGTGGTTAAGAGCATTGCCTGCTCTTCCAAAGGTCCTGAGTTCAATTCCCGGCAACCACATGGTGGCTGACAACCATCTGTAATGAGGTCTGGTGCCCTCTTCTGGCCTGCAGACATATACACAGACAGAATATTGTATACATAATAAATAAATAAATATTTAAAAAAAAACATTCTTTCTAAAGTATCTGCATTTGAGTCAGATAACAAAATACCATCCATATAACAGTAAATTATAGACTTAGGAAATTGCTTGTGTATTATTTCCAGTGGCTGACAGTATTACAAAGTATTGGTACAGGGTGGGTCTATTGAGCATTCCCTGTGGGAGGATGGTCCTCTGGTATCTCCTAGTAGGCTGATAATTATTATAAGTAGGCACTGTGAAAGCAAATTTTTCTGGATCCTTTTCTTATAAAGGTATAGTGAAGAAACAATTCTTTAAATCAATAACTATAAGAGGCCATCCTTTTAGTAATAGAGAAGGAAGAGGAATTCTAAACTGTAAAGGGCCCATAGGTTGGATAGCCTTGTTGACAGCTCTTAGATCTGTCACCATTCTTCATTTTCCATATTTATTTTATTTATTTATTTATTTTTATTATTAAAAATTTCCACCTCCTCCCCACCTCCCATTTCCCTCCCTTTCCCTTAACTCCCCTCGCCCTCCCTTACCAGTCCAAGGAGCAGTCAGGGTTCCCTGCCCTGCGGGAAGTCCAAGGTCCAACCCACTCCATCTGGGTCCAGGAAGGTGCGCATCTAAACAGACTAGGCTCCCCAAAGCCAGTACATGCAGTAGGATCAAAACCCAGTGCCATTGTTCTTGGCTTCTCAGTCAGCCTTCATTGTCCGACACATTCAGAGAGTCCGGTTTGATCCCATGTTTCTTCAGTCCAGGTCGCGCTGGCCTTCGTGAGCTCCCATTAGACCAGCCCCGCAGTCTCTGGGTGGGCGCACTCCTCGCGGTCCTGACTTCCTTGCTCATGTTCTCCCTCCTTCAGCTCCTCATTTGGGCCTTGGGAGCTCAGTCCTGCACTCCAGTGTGGGTCTCTGTCTCTATCTCCCTCCATTGCCAGATGAAGCTTCTATGATGATATGCAAGATATTCATCAGTATGGCTATAGGAAAGGGCCATTTCAGGCTCCCTCTCCTCAGCTGCCCAAGGAACTAGCTTTGGACATCTCCATGGATACCTGGGACCCCCTCTAGCCCTCTAGAGTGAAGTCTCTTGCTAACCCTAAAATGGCTCCCTTAATTAAGATATCTTCTTCCCTGCACCCCTATCCACCCTTCCTCCATCCCAACCATCCCATTCCCCCAGGGTCTCCCCATCCTCCTCTCCTCACTTTTCTATCCACATCTCCCCATCACCCCTTACCGCCACCCCACCCCCACCCCCACCCTAAGATCCCAATTTTTGCCTGGCAATCTAGTCTACTTCTAATATCCAGGAGGATAACTATATGTTTTCCTTCGGGTTCACCTTCTTATCTGGTTGATTCTTCAATATGGCAAGCATATAATTGATCCTGTAACAACTGTTCTAAAGTTTGCAGTTTGTCTTCTGTTAAAGGCCACTGTTTAATCCATATGGGTTTCTCAGTTAACCATTTTAAAGGCAAGGCTGTTAGTATCTCTGAAGGCTTGGTAGTTGCTTTGTGTTCTTGTACAGCCTGAATGTGTGGTGATCTTCATTTATAATACCTTATAATATCCTTTACAGAAACATGAGTTTTTGCGACAGCAGAAATGTTAACCTGGGTATTCCATTATTGCAATAGGTCATGGCCCCATAATTCACTGCAATATTAGCTACATAAGGCCTCAGCCTTCCTTTCTGTCTTCTGGCCCTATGCATTCAACTCACCTCATGCTTTGTTTTACTTGAAATAGGGTTCCAATTCCTTGGAATTAAATATCTGCCTCTTGAAGAGGCCAATCTGGATGCCAAGATTCTGGAGTAATGATAGTCACATCTACACCTGTGTCTAGTAATCCCTCAATTACAATGTCATTTATACACACTCTTAGCTTTGGTCTTTGATCATTTATAGAAGTCTGCCAAAATATACGTTTTCTATTTCTTACTGGAGTTTTTGACTCATCCTCCAGGTCTATTCCATCATCCAGAACAGTATGGTTTTTTACAGTAGGCGCTGGATTGTTTAATTTTCCTGGTGAAACATGTTCTCCATAGTGACTGAGAATGACTGGGCCTTGTTTGACATCAGGACCTGTGAGAGGCCCCCCATGGAGTTTCCCAGTGGTGTCGGGTTGCCTTGTCTCTTGTCGACCCTTCATTCATTAGTCCAATGTCAGCCTTTGCCACACCTCCTACAAATACCAGAAGGCTGAGTCCTCCTATTTTTGTCATTCCTAGAGGAGACATTATTCCTAGGAATTCCTTGTCTACAGACCCTTCTTAGATGTCCTATTCTTCCACAGTTAAAACATTTAGCATTTTGATGTCTCCTCATACCATTGGAAATCGCTTCTCCTACCCAAGCTTCAGTACTATAGTCAAATGTTTCAACTCTCATTGTAAGCAAGATCCATTCATCTATGGGTGCTGATCTAACCTTTAAAGGTCTAAGGATATTCTTACAGTCTAAGTTGACATTTTCAAAAGCCAAGGATTCAATTAGTGCTTCATCTAGCTTCAGGGTCTGTCACTCCTAATTGTACAGCTTTAGTCAGTCTTTGTAAGAAGTCAGTAAAGGGCTCTTTCTGTCCTTGTTTAACCCTAATATAGACCTAATCCTCTTTCCTTGTTCCTGAATCCTGTCCCATGCATTTAAAGCTGCTGTGCTACATAGAGACAAGGTGCGTTCATAGTGAGCCTGTTCCTGAGGATCAGAGTAATGACCTCATCAAGAATTTGATCTTGGGAAATCTCAAATCCTTTTGCTTTCCCTTGTTGTTCTAAAATTTTTGCCTCTTTTCTCTAATAACACTTCCAAAGCAGCTGAGGTCCATTTTCTAGGACTGCTGAGATTAATTGAAGCCAATTGTGTGGGGTGGCCTTAGTGCTTGAAGCCCACGTTTTCACCATTTCCCTGACAAAGGTTAATGCACCCCATAAGAAACTATTGCTTGTCTTTATTTCTTTTAGATCGCTCATACATATTGGTTCCCATGCATATGCTTTGACTACCTTAGGGTACTTTGTGCCAGATAGTCTTTATGAGGAAATTTCTAGATATGCAGTTGAAATTCTGTGTAAGTCATCCAGGGGTCTGGCACATTCTGATGAGGCTAAATTCTGTCATTGTACCTTCTGTCCTTGCTCATCAATTTCAGTAAATTCCTGTCTGACAGTTAGATGCAACAGCATAAATTCTTTCAGTTAATTTCCTCTCTTTCCATAGTATTGAACCATTTTTAATGAGATAATATTGAAAACAAAGCTAATTTCTAGAATCTAATAATAGGAAGGAAAATAGCGTAACTCTTGCACAATTCCTTCCATAATATAAGCAAATGGTTATTGAACTCCTGGATGTTATCAGTCATTTTTTGTAATTTTTCAGATCTTACCTGTCGTAAGGCAATTACAATGAATTGGAGTAGGTGTAATAATCGTTATTGGCCAGCAGGTGTCGCAGTTGCAGCCACACGGCCGAGAGATGCTAGCAGCATTGAACAGCAGGTGTTGCTTATTTAGGTACTGAAAAATATGCTTTATTTAACAAATTACAACAGTTACTAAGGTGATCAAATCATTCCAAGAGTTGGGGCCCAGGATAAAGAGGAAACCCAAAGTTTTCCATCAGTGCAAGTTGCAGACTGTGTGCACTGCAGGGATCACAGGCAGCAGTGTGCGGGCTGGCATGTGGGTCACAAGCCAGGGAGCACTGTGCAGCGCTACGTCTGAGGGCCAGCTAAAGCATGGGCAGGAGAGTCAGTGCCCAACATGCTATGCGGCCGGCGGACTGATCCCAAAAAGTGTGGACTGGTCCCCACGTTCAGGTGCCAGATGATGGCAGAAGTCACAAAATAATCCCACACTAGTTAAGAATTATGAATAATAAAAGGTTATTTATTTAGGGGAGACTTACAGATCATTGTCCTTGATAACAGTCCTCTGCACAAACAGGGAACAGGAACAGAGTCTAGCAGCCAGAAGTGAGAGTTGGAAGCAAGAGAGCAAGTGCATGTTTTACATCTGCATTTATAGTGTAAGACACCATGCCCAAGTGGACTGGTATCTTAAAGGCTGTTGGTTGAAGGAGCATAAGGAGCTCCCACAGCACATGAATACAGTTGAAAGGTTATAATGTTAACTGCTTTTACTCACACTCACAGTTTTCTATTTTTATTAATGTACATTTTCTAGATTGCCACTAGATCTTTATAATTTAAGGAGTTCTGAAATGATATTCTAACTGATTTTGCAAACTTTCTCCTTGCCTTGGATTCTGAGGATCATGTTGGAGCTCTGTGTTACTTTCTTTTCACTGATGTCTCTCCTAGACAATTTCATGACTCTTGTCTTTAGCTGTACTTTCAGTACCATCTTAAAGGGAAAGCCAAAGAAAGTATAGACACATTAAAGCACTTCAAGGCAGCGATGGGTCCTGTTCTCCATATTCAAGAAAGGGAAAAGAGTACCTTTGTGAGGTGCTGCTAAGTGACTTATGAGCCTTTTATCTTACCATTTGCCCTAACCTTAAAGTATATACAACAACAACAACAAAAACAAAACTTTGACCCCATTTCTTTCGCACTGGCCCGAGTCCCTTCTGAATTATCTCACTGTCATATTTATACTTTCCAGAAACCCCTTCCCCAGGTTCAACTCATAGCCTCTCTTACAGGTAAGTAACATTACAACTTTCTTTTTGTGTGCATTAGTTTTTGAGGCAGGGTCTCATGTAGGCTGACCTCAAACTCACTATGTAACTTGAATTCCTAATCCTCCTGCCTCTGCCTCCCAAGTTCTGGGCTCACAGGCAAGCACAACCATGCTTAGTGTCTTGTTTCCTTTTCTGGAGATGTGTTCACAGTGATTCTGCCAGTATGCCTAGAGTTCCTTGTCTGATGGCCTAACCTAGTGGCATTCATAATCCACAGCTTATACAGTTTATGAGAAGATGGAGAATACTATGTATAATAGGCAGTCAAGTTGTCTTCTCCGTATTTTCTCTCTGATCTAAAGACTCTTTTTTGTTTGTTTGTTTTTTGGTTTTTTTGAGACAGGGGTTCTTTGTAGCTTTTGGAGCCTGTCCTGGAATTAGCTTTTGTAGACCTAGCTGGCCTCGAACTCACAGAGATCCACCTGCCTCTGCCTCCTGAGTGCTGGGATTAAAGGTGTGCGCTACCACCACCCGGCTTAAAGACTCACTCTTTACGTAAATGTCTACCTTGATCTTTCCTCTATTGAGTTTACCTTTGTTGTTGTTGGTGGTGGTGGTTTGATTAGTTTTTGAGACAGTGTCTTGGACTATAACCCTGGCTCTCCAGGAACTCACTATGTAGACCAGCCTGGACTTGAACTTGCTTCAGTCCTTCTGCCTCTGTGGATTCCCACCCCAGATTACAGTTGTGATGGTATAATTCTACCTTTATTGATGCAATTATTTCCATTTCTTAGACCTTCATCTGCCTCCTCTGGACAGGGAGTTTTTTTTAGACCATTCCTCAGTGGGGACTCAGGCCACACAAGAGTCCTCACTCCCAACAATTCTGGTGAGTTTATGTTTTCAAGTTTCCTTTACAGTGAGAGGAAGGTCTGAATTTTGTCGGAATAGTACAAACCTGTCACCAGTCGAATCCTATTATGTGCAGGTTGGCCTGTAGGATTAGGCTGGCTCCTTCCTCCATGACCCCCCTCAGACTATGGATGAAATTCAGGACCGTGGCCTTACTATGTGTCCTAATCACAAATTAGGTTTCCTAGGACAAGATCTTGTTGTGCTGGTCAGGTAGCCTTAAACCATCAGTGGGGTTCAGGTTTACTGAAAATTTGGTGATTGCCGTGCATCTACCTCCCAAGTTTTTTTAATTACAGGCATATACCACTAGTTTTGGCTTTTTTCTACATCCCATGTTGAGGTGTGGTAAGAGGGCTCATCGGGTAAAGGCTTTCTGCCAAGTCTGGTGACTTGAGTTTGATCTCTAGAACCCACAGGTATGGAAATAGTATGATGGAAGGCAAGAAAACCAACCCCTCAAATTTTGTCCTCCGACATCCACATGTGTGCCATGGCTCACGTGTATGTGTGTGTTGGTTTGTGTGCATGCACATGCACACAAATAAATAATAAATGTAAAAAATTAAACTGGATTTTAATCGAACATGCTGGCAGTTCAGTTCCAAAGGTTTAAATGCAGTGTCTGTTTTTAAAGTACTGCTGTTACCAGCCCTGCTGTCTTTTCAGACGCTCACCCACATTTTTATACTGCCTCCTTCCACTCTAGTTAAACTTCAGCCTCAGACTGTTCTGCTGTATATAGTCTTGTTGGCATGAGAAAGAAAATTGATGTGATGGCCCACTTCTCAAAGTGCTTAACTGATTGTTTTCAGACAGGGTTTCTTTCATTAACCCTGGCTGGCCTGGAATTACCATTGTAAGTGAGGCTAGTCTCCAAAGGGCTGGGATCACAGGATTGCAGGTATTTACTTTAAACACACACACACATACACGTCTTCCCATATTGCCCAGGCTGGCCTTAAACTTTCTATGGCCAGTTTGGTCTCAAAATCATCATTCTTCTTCCTCGACCTTTTAGATATTGGGATTACAGGCGTACACCACTGTGCCAAGCTACTTAATAGTCTCCCTTTCCAAATATTATTCTTTAAGTGCTCACAATATTGTGGCCCACAAGTAACATGACTGAAAAACTGCACAAGTAAATTGTCTGTCACAATTCTGTCCTGTCCTTTAGGTCAGAGGGAGAGCAGAGCCACACCAGAGAATCTTCCTGGTTTCCAAATTCCGGCCTTACAGGTGATGTCTGGCTAGCCAAACTCGTATGTGCATAGAACTCCCGAAGTTAGACCTTCACACTAAAGGCTGAGGGTAACGGTATAATATAACCAATGGCGAGTGATAAACAGGTGTTTCTCAGGATAGTTTCAGTTTTAATGTTCTACCTTCCTGACAGGATAGTTTTCTGGTTTGGTGTTTTCTAAAATAAAGTCACATGGCAGTCACTAGTTTTGACAAAAAGTGTACTGACATTTCTAGTAGTTCCACAACAAAATTTTTGTTTTGTCTTGGGTACTGAGTACTTATGAGCTCTAGGCAAGTATTCTCTCAGTCGTTTATATCCCCAGACTTTTCCATTTTAAGTCAAATCTTAGTGAATTGCCCAGGCTAGCAATCTTCCTGTAGCAAACAACTGTGATTACAGGCCTGCACACTTAGCCCTGGCAATGAAAATTCCTTCTCAATGGAATGTATCTTTTGGGCAAACAAGGAAGAGCATTTATTTCTCAAGGTGAATTTATAGGACCAATCCTAAATCAAACAAAAGGGAAAGGGTGTGGTGTAAGTTTGTAAGGAGTCTAATAAGTGAAAACATTTAGTCTTGCCTTTTAATTCCTCTTTTGTGTCTTGGGTTTTGAGAATTTTCTTTGAGGCTATTTTCACTGAAAGTTCCTCATGAACTAAGGAATAGTTCCTGAATACTAAGATTGGAATGTATTTATTTCCATAATTCTAGATGCCCTTTTTAAAAAAATTTCAAGATTTATTTATTTTATGTATATGAGTACTCTATCTGCACATGTGCCTTTATGCTAGAAGAAAGCACCAAATCCCATGATAGATGGTTGTGAGCCACCATGTGGTTGCTGGGAACTGAACCTGGGACTTCTGGAAGAGCAGCCAGTGCTCTTAATCACTGAGCCATCTCTCCAGTCCCCCCAACACACACACAAGATGTTCTTTATTTTATCAGCAAGAAATCAAAATTTAAGTAGGGCCTAATGGCAAAAGCCTGTATCTCAGCTACTCAGACACTGAGGCCGGGAAGATCACAAGCTCAAAGCCAGCCTGCACTATAGTATTAGTTTCAGGCCTTAGTAAAACCCTGTCTGAAAAAAGAAAATTATCCAGGTACTTAAAATCGTAGGATTTCAGGTGAAATAGGAGGACCATAAGTTTGAGGCCATCTTGAGTTGTATAGCAAGTTCCAGGCCTGGTTGGCTAGAAACCTTTCTTACATAAAAAACCTATGGATTTAGGTCAATGATAAGTGTGCTTGCCTAGCACATTCAAGGTCTTAAAATTATATCCCTAAAATAAGAGAATAAAAAGAAAGTAAGGTCTAATAATGAAACCAGTTCCTTTGTATGTAAATTAAATGTTTTTTAAGTTAAAAAAAAAAAGGTCTAGAGATGTAGCTCGGTTGGTAGAGTGCATGCCCAACATAGAAAAAACCCTGGTTCAGTTGCCTGCACTTCATGAAACTAGGTGCATGCACACAGGAGATGGGACTAGAAGTTCAAATGCCCTTTATTCTATGGAGAGAAGAGAAGACAGAAAGAGAAATTTTTTTGTTGCTGCTGTGTTTTTCTTTTCTTTTTTCTTTTTTAAGAGATATTAGGAGCCCAGCAGAGTGACAACACACCTGTGTTCCCAGCATTTGGGAGGAAGTAGGAAGATCAGGAGCTCAAGGCCAGACTAAGATACCTAAAACTGTCTCAAAACCACCACCAGCAACAAAAAACAAACAAACAAAAACCTGGGTTTTGAGCTGTAAGAAGCAACTCTGAAAAAACAGCATCCCTCTCATAGAACCTTATAAACAGAGATTTAACCTATAAGTAAATACAAAAGACATATAAATATGTGATCCCAAGTTGAATCTTTTTTTTTTTTTTTTTTTTTTTTTTTTTTTTTTTCGAGACAGGGTTTCTCTGTGGCTTTGGAGCCTGTCCTGGAACTAGCTCTTGTAGACCAGGCTGGCCTCGAACTCACAGAGATCCACCTGCCTCTATCTCCCGAGTGCTGGGATTAAAGGCGTGTGCCACCACCGCCTGGCTACCCCAAGTTGAATCTTATTAAAAACACATTATAACTGGGTGTAGTGGTACACACCCAGCACTTAAGAGGTTAAGGCAGGAGGATCAAGAGTTTGAGATCATACTAGGCTGCATAATAGATTTGAAGGCTAGCCTGAGCTATATTAAACCCTATCTCAAAAACAAAAAAAAATTCTACTTCTGTGAGATACTTGAAGAATCTTACTCTGTTGATCACTATTAAGGAATTTTTTTCTGGGACAGGGTCTCATTTGTAGCCCTGGCTGGTCTAGAACTCACTATGTAGACCAGGGTGACCTCAAACTCAGAGATCTGCCTGCTTCTGCCTCCTGAGTGCTGAAATTAAAGGTGTGCAACACTATGCCCCAAACTACTAAAAAAACTTTTAAACACCGAGGAGTATTTTAGGTCTGATGATTCTGTTTACATACATACAAGGAAATATATAGACATATATATGTAAATATAAAAATGTATGGATAGGAAGTGTGGTAGTCTGAAAGAAAATGACCCCCAAAGGGAGTGGAACTATTAGGTGTGGCCTTGTTGGAGAAGTATGTCACTGTGGGGTGGACTTTGAGGTTTTTGTTGTTGTTGTTGTTCAAGCTCCCCTCAGTGTGACACTTGACTTCCTATTCCCTGCAAGCCAAAATGTAGCCAGCACATCTGCATGCATGCTGCCATGCTCCCCACCATGATGATAATGGTCTGAACTCTAAGCAAGCCATCCCAATTAAATGCTTTCCTTATAAGAGTTGCAGTGGTTATGGTATCTCTTCACAGCAACAAAACCCCTAACTAAAACAAGTTAGTACCAGGGACTTGGGTATTGCTGTGATAGGCCTGACCATGGGTTTGTTTGGAGGGATTTAGACTGGTACTTTGGGTTATGAAAGCAGTGGAATGCTTTAAACACTGCTTAATGGGCTATTAACACAGCATGGAAGACAAGGTAGTAATAGTTATTTGAATTGTCTGGGGCTCACTCAAGAGGTTTCAGATGAAAAAAATTTTAGTATGTATCTATTCTGTTCCTTTAAGAGACAAGCCATGTCCTGTCCCTCTCCCCCCACCTCTTCCTCTGAGGCAGGCAGATCTTTCCTGCTTGCAGCCTGAGTCTCTTTTTTTTCTGTCTCCCTCTTGAAGAGACAGCTTCTGCCTCTTCCCACTTCTCCCCTTCCCCCTTTACTCTCTTTTTCTCTGCCTCTCTGTTCTCCCCTTCTCCCTTCCCCCTCTATAACCCACTAAATAAATATCCAATCTCACTCTGCATGGCATGCCTATCTGTCTGTCTCTCCTCGTGGCCTGCTGCAGCCACTCAAGGAACTGTGCTTGTGCTGTCTCTGCCTGGGCCTGGCTGCTCGCTGTTCGCTGCCACATGGTCCACTGCCGCAGCTCGGGGATCTGCAGTGTTTTTGCCACTGCAGCCGCCAGGGATTCCCACAGCATTTTTAATTAATCCACTACAGAATGTTGCTTAGAGATCATTCTTGTGATATTTAAGTGAAGAAAGTGGCTGCCAGGTGCCCTTGTCTGAAGAGTCTGCCTGAGGCTAAAGTGAAGAGTTGCGGATTAACTCCACTGGAAGAGATCTCAAAATGACCTAGTATAGACTCTGTTGTGTGGATGTTAGTGATAATTCTAATGAAGAATTATAATGAAAAGGAGTAAGCTGAGCAGGGTAAATTTTGAGGAGAAAAAGAGCACCAGGAAGTGGAATGGAGCTAAATCCTATGTTCAAGGAGATAAATGGATTAAGAAATGGAATAAAAGGAGTGGTGGCCTCAGGCAAGATCCCACCCAGCTAAATTTCCAACTTCTGGAAAGAAACTAAAAAGCTTAAGAGCTGGGTGTGGTGGGGCACACCTTTAATCCTAGCACTAGGAAGGCAGAGGCTGGCAGATCTGAGGCCAGCCTGGTCTACAGAGCAAGTTTTAGGACAGCCAAGCTTAGGCAGTGAAAGACAAAAAGCTGGTGAAGATGTAATAAAACAAGTGGGCCATGTTCCAGCCTCGGTAAGTAGCAGAGTGTTAAGGATAGAAGAGGAGTTATGAAATAAAGCCGTGGAGGCCTGGCATGTGTCGGGTGTCCCTGAATGGACGCCTAATAGAGAGGCCATTGAGTGAAGCTATGAAATTGAAGCCTGGATTGCCTTGGAGAACCCAAGTTGTTAGAATTGCCGGAGTCTTGGGATACTTGCCAAGGAGAGTTTCGAACAGGGAATGAAATAAGCCCCCCAGACTTATTTCAGTTAAGTTTTTGTTACAGTCAACAAAGCTGAAAGGAGTTGGGTATTTGAAGAGCATTTTGACATCAGACATGGAGCTGCAGAGTTTAGAGTTTACACAGCTGGTTTGGTCCAGTATTTTCTCACTATGCTCCCTTTTCTGTATTTTGGAAGTATGCGATCTTTTTTATTATGATATTTATAAGGGTATTACAATTAAGAGATTGCATGAATCTCAGAAGAAACTTTGGACTTTGAAACAAATTTGAGACTTAGAGGCTATGGGAACTTTTGAAGTTGGACTGACTGCATTACTTTTTTTTTGCATTATGATATGGCTATAAGCCTTTGGGGGCCAGGGAGTGGAATGTGGTTGTCTGAAAGGAAAAGACTCCCAACGGAAATAGCATTATTAGGAGGTGAGGCTTGTTGATGAAACTGTTGTCACTGTGTGGGTGGGCTTTGAGGTGTCTTTTGCTCAATCTTCCTTCAATGTGGCAGTCAATTGACTTCCTGTTCCCTGCAAGCCAAAATGTAGCAAGCACTTTTGTGTGCATGCCACCATGCTCCCCCACCATGTTGATAATGGACTAAACCTCTGAACTGTAGCAAGTCACCCAATTAGATGTTTCTAATACATTTGACATTATCATCACAAAGCACTGAAATATTCTAGAGTTTCTTAAGTAGCAATAAAATCCTTATCATGTAGGATGTATCAAATCTTAGTTTGGGCTGGGCATAGTGGCACACACCTTTAATATCTGTACTTGAGAAACAGGCAGGCAGAACTCTGTGTGTTCAAGGGCAGCCTGGTCTACATAGACAGGCCCTAGGAAAACAGGAATAGTGAGACCCTGTCTCAAAAACAAAATTTTGGAAGTTAGTCATCATACAATGAAGAGACACCATGGGGAAGCAGTGGCAGCTGGTTTGGTTCCACTCAGCTTCAATGTTGGAAACACCACTAACTTGTCTGTTTTGTCATGACCTCGAGCTCTTTTCTCTGCTGCAGACATTTTACCAACAGAGGCAGATGGGATTAGCCAGGAGAGAAGGATGGAGCATTTCCAGATAGACATCCCTTTTCCAGGTTTGATTTATGTATGCATACTACTCAAGGATGGACTCCAGTGTCCTTACCCACTAGGGGATATAGGGTTTGAAAATGTATACTGTTGTTTCTTGGTTTCATTCTGCAGCTTGTTCTCTTGCACTTTATATTTTTATCTCCAAAAAATTTTTTTAAAATGTAAATAGTGTGTGTGGAGGGGGGTATATCACTTGCATATGGGTGCTTGTAGTACACGTGCCCTTGGAGGCCAAAAGAGTGTGACATCCCTAGAGCCAGAGTTTGTGAGCTCTCTGATTAGACACTAGGGAACCTAGCTTGGGCCTTCTGACAAGCACAAAGCATGCTTAACTGCTGAGCCATCTCTCCAGGCCTTTTAATTTTTTATTAATTTTGTGTATGTACCTGTTGGGGTCAGAGGACAACTTGTGTCAGTTTTTTACACATCTGTCCTGGGGACCCAGCTAGGTCACTGGGCTTGGCAGCAAGTGCCTTCACCCTCTACGGATCTCAGTGATCCTGTCTTATATCAATGCACAAGAAAGCTTTTAGGTCTTATACTGGGCTTCAGGAGAATAATTATCTCTTCCCCATATGTACTGCCTTTCATTTCCTAGTTTGAAACTAAAGTAGCAGAAATTCTTGGCCTCATGCTTGTGGATAGAGAGGCTAGATAATATACTTATCCTGGTTCATTTCTAAATTTCACTTTCCTTTCCTGTTGCCAATGTTAATCAATAGCAACTATTCCTTGTCCTGATTTATATTTATTTTACCTATTGTTTGTTCTACATCCAGTTGCTATGAAATGTTTTGATTTTCCTTTGTCAGAACAATAGGTAGAATAGGTTTTCGGCTGTCTAAAGTATGTAGATTAATAAAGAAGAAAAGAATCATAAAAGAGGATACCCTTTTATGGCTACTGCAACTCTTGCTATTGCAGGTTCTAGAACGGTGGGGTGAGCAAGTGGAGCTACAGCCTACTGTCCCAACTGAAGCATCAATAAATCCCACCAGTCTGATGCTGGGAACCATGTGTGTGCTGACAGATGCTTACTGTCTTCTGGTTTTTTAATTTTTATTTAATTTACTGAAATGTGTTCTGAATCTTTAAATAATAAAAATAAACTAAATCAGAAAATTTTAAAGTGTGCTGGGCTTGAAATTATGTGTCATACATGGTAGGCAAGAGATCTATCACTGAACCACACACCCAACCCTTAAATCAGATGTTAATGGACTTGACTACATTAAATCCCTCAACTCTGACTGGGTATAGATGTAGCCCATTGGCAGAGTGCCTGCCTACCATACACAAAGACCTGGATTTGATCCCCAGTAGTGCATAAGCTGGGCATGAAAGCACATACTTATATTCAGCTCTTGGGAGGTAGAAGCAAGAGGATCAGAAGTTCAACAACTATAGCTTCACCGTGAGTTCAAGGCAAGTCTATTAAAAAAAAAGACATAGCATACACATTTAATTCCAGCACTCAGGAGTAGCAGAGGCAGGCGAATCTGAGTTCAAAACCAGCCTGGTCTGCAGAGTTGAATTCCCAAACAGCCAAAGATACACAGAGGAAATCTGTCTAAAAAAAAAAAACAGAAACACACACACACACACACTACATGTGTGTATATACATAGAGATCTTTAAACCATAGGAGCAGCAAAGCAGAGAAGAGAAAAAATTATTGTTGGCCTTTTTTTATTTTAGCAATTTGGGGCTTTCACTCTATTTTCAGGTGACTAACCCACTGTTACCAGTGATCCCTAATGTTGATATTTATTCTAAAACATCATTGAGTTAGAAGACCATGGTCCTTCTGTCCCCAAGACAGATCCTATAAAGAGGGAAACATTTCTTGTTAGATTCAAATTGAACCAGTAGCAAAAAAGGAAAAAAACAAAAAACCAACAATCTCTATCAATGGACAGAAAGTGATGTCAGGTTTGTAAATCCAAACTGTAACATCCCTACCATCCTTCTCTGTCACACTGTGACATCATGTTTCAAGACGGGCTCTTACATAGTCCAGGTTGGCCTTTAACTTGATGTGTATTCAAGGCTGGCCTTGAACTCCTTGATCTTCCTGCCTCCACCTCCAATAAATATACAGACTAATATTCACAATCTGATTCTTAAAATTTTTCAAAAACTGTGTAAAGATTTACCCTGAGACAATAATGAGCAAAGAGGGGATTTCATAGAAATAAATGGTAGAAGGCAGATTGGTCCCAGTATTAGAAGGACGAAGTATCTGCTAATGTGTAAGTGACAAGATGAGTAAAAACATCAAACTGGTATGAGGAAATATCTATAACAAAACGGACATTGCAAATCCTAGCTGCACTATGCATGGGTATATATGCTCAGAAAGACAGGAACGGGCACAAAGCAGCCTGTATTTTCTGACAGATGGTGGGATTTGGGGTGTGCTGGGATCCTAAGTTGGATCACAATACTTCATTCCATACTAAGTCCCATGTAGATGTGTGGGGTTGAGACATGAAGAGCGTACTAAAGAAAAAGAACAAGAGGAGAGCAAGAGCCTTTTCCAGCCATTGTTTGCCCAGATCCCTGGCCCTCTCCACATTGAGACTGGAGAACTGGGTTTATATTAATCCAAAACCTTAGTTTGTATCCTGGTCACCTCCCCAGTCTACTGTCAAATTACTATCCTGCCTTGCCCACTCTGAAGAACACAAAGCTTTTAGTTCTTTGTGACAGAGTGTTTAAAAAGGGTTTAAATGGTCAATAAGGTGGTTCATCTTTCAGTAACAGACCCTTTTCTTCCTCAACCTCCCTCAGTCCTATATGGCATCATCATCGTCATCTTCCTCCTCCTCTTCCTCACCATCTTCTGGCAGTTCTTCATCCTCTTCCTCCTCCTCTTCATCTAGACAAACTACCACCTCCGCTGGCTCAGACGATCGAGAGCCAAACCAATCCAGCACTTGCTGAGTGCTAAGTCTTGATACCCGGCTCAGTTTAAGGATATCAGCTTCCTGCAGCTGCTGGTGGGCTGCCCAGTACCTCTCTAAAGGTTGTATGTCTGGTGGGGGCGGTGGGGCTGGCAGAGGTGGTGTTAAAGGTTGTATGTCTGGTAGGGGCGGTGGAGCTGGCAAAGGTGGTGTCTTGGCCCATTCTTTCAAGGAATGAGACGATGGTGTGGGAATGGCTGGATCTTGAAAAGTGGAGGCACCAAGTACCGCATTGTCCCGAAACCATTTCAGTTGTCCATGCTTCAAGGCATATCGGGTGTCTCCAAACCACTGAATGATCTCAGGGCGAGGTAAACCAGTGATCTGTTCTAATTTATGGTAATCTTCTCGTCGTGCCCATTGGCACTGTAGAAAAAAGGATTTGAGGATGGCCAGCTGTTCTTTGGTTTTACGCTTAGTCTTTCGCTGGTGTTGCATATCTGGCAAAAGGTATTCTGTGGGGCCAACCCTACTTGCTACTGAGTTATTTCGTAGCCTTTGGGGCCAGGGTGGTTCTACTTGTGGAGATGGTGCCTGTTCATTAGGCGGGAATGACTGTGGGATATAGCCCAAAGGCTGGAGGGGTTTAGGAGTGGCAGTAGTTCCATTAGCCGATACCTGGAAAGAGGGAGATGGAGGTGTCCCATTAGGTGCGGACTCTTCCTTACAACTACCGACAAGTAATGAGATCGATGGGGGTTTACCCCCAGCACGTGGCTGATGGACAGCTGTGGAACGATTCCAGGAAGCAGTCCCTCCACCACACGACTGATCGGAACCCATTTCTGCATGCTCCTCAGAAAGTCCACTGATCTGAAGATCCTGACAAAAATCTGACTGGCGGGGGAATGCTCTGCTGCCTGTCACCAGAGGTTCCTTCACTTTCTGGTGACTCTGTGGCAGCTGTGGTACCTGAGAGGGTTCCTCAGGCTCAACCTTCAATCCTTTCATTTGGGTGGGCTCACTACGAGCCAAAGGACACAGTCCAAGAGCAGCCTGCTCTGGAGAGGGCAATGGAGGCGTCTCCTGTGGGGGCTGCACTGCATGATGCGTGAAAGAGAGAAGAGATTTGAAATGGAGCTGATCTCTGTGGTACACCACTCGGGCCCGAGTCTCTTCTATCTCTTCCGATGACCAGCTAATGCCGCAGCGGAGGCGTTGGGCCATGAACCAGGTCTTTACCTTCTCCATCTGCAGCCCATATCGCAGGCAGAGGAGAGCAATATCTGCCAGGCTTGGATAGGGAAAGTAGCTGAAGGTTTGTAGCAGGTGTTCATTTCCATCCAGCTCACTGGTTTGTGCTGCTTGAGTCCACACAAGCTGCAGCTCCTCAGAGATTGGAGGGAGGCAGATGAGCCCTGCTGCCGAGCTGTTAAGACTGCTGGTATCTTTGTTAGGCATGGTGTGCTCTGACTTGTGCCCTTCAGAGATAGCTGTAAGAAGAAGAAAAACAGCTCCATCACCGAGGCGCTTCTGGCCCATCTTTTAATTTTTACCAAACTGCTAGACACCAAACAATTTTTTTAAGATTTATTTATTATGTATACAACAGTGTTCTTCCTGCATGCATGCCTGTAGGCCAGAAGAGGGCACCAGATCTCTTTACCGATCTCATTACAGAAGGCTGGTGGTTGCTGGGAATTGAACTCAAACCTTTGGAAGAGCAGGCTGAGCCATCTCTCCAGCCCCCAACCAAACAATTTTCTGTCTGAATCATGTTGTATTGCTCCTAAAATGCTTCAATCATTTCTCAATTTTCACAATCTTGTCAAGTCATCAGAACCTGCTATAATTCACGGAGGGGTTGTTTTTTTTTTTCCTGAAAATTCATAGTTCTTTATATGAAACATAAAGTCCATAAAAGTTGGGATAGCTGGGTGGTGGTGGCACACATTTTTAATCCCAGCACTCAGGAGGCAGAGGCAGGCCAATTCTTGTGATTTCGAGGCCAGCCTGATCTACATGAGCTAGTTCCAGGACAGCTAGGACTGTTACAAAGGGAAACCCTGTCTTGAAAAATAAAAAAAAACACAACAAAAAACAAAAAACAAAAAAAACAAAAAAAGGTTGGGATAAAAACGACCCCAAGTTACATGACAAAATTCTGTCTTTAGAGACTAAGGAAAAATGTTATCCTCCCAAAGCCTTTACCTTTCCAATTTCAATTTGCTTCTGAAAGCTATCAGACAACTCTCCTCTTGAAGTTCATAAAATGGAACAGTGCTCACAGACTGAATATTAAACCACAAAAACAGACATCATGCAGTAATCTCAGAATGATTACTCTTTAATGCTAACAATCTCGAATTGCTCCCAGAACATGGAGACAGGAAAACAAGCTATCAAGTCGGCATGGGAGTGTATACCTACATACAACCTGGTACTTGGAGATTAGTCAGGCATGGGAATGTATACTTACAACCCAGCACTTGAAGGTTAGTCAATAGGACTAGGAATCCAAGAGTTCAAGGACAGTCTAAACTAAACCCTGCCTCAAAACATACAAAAAGCCAACAAGGAAACAGAATTGGGGTACTACGCTTAGCCCCATGTGTCCGTCTGTCCCCCCACTCGGGTAGGAAGACTTTGAAGCCAAAATCTTGAAAGCTTATTCCCCTTGGGTTGGGACTTGTGGAGAGAGAAGTTCCCTCCCTCAAGTCAGCTTATCAGAGGTTCTCCCTTCTCCAAGTCTCCTCTTTACAGCTTAGCCTCTCTAGGGAACCTAGAGATGAACCCCCACTAACAGCCCACTCCACAATGGGCAAAAGGGCTCTCATCTCTAGTCCAGCTTGCTCCTCAAACCCAGGTGGACAGGCTCATTAAACTCTAAGGCTAGCTCCTGCAAGCCCCCCAGCAGCAGCACTGCTTCCAGGGTTATAGGCAAAGGGACCTACTCATTCTTCAATGCCTGTGAAGCGAGTTCCCAGAATATTCTATAGAAATTTTCATTCAGCTCCCTCCTTTGGCATTAGAGAGATTTTAGCACATCATGGTTTATTCCTGGAGGAGTCCCATTGATGTTTATATTACATCTGGCCTGTTCAGAATGTGAAAAGAGTCCATGTGAATGCTACTACTGACTGAGACAACAAATTTCAAGTCCACGAGGGGCAGGGTATAAGCGGCTCCTGTTTTCCCTTCTTTGGAGATCTCCAGGCTAGGCAAGTGCTATAACACCAAGAGGTGTTAAACCCTTAGGGGCTTTATTTAATCTCTAAAAAATTTTTAAATTAGATGTTATTTTATGAATGTTTTTATCTGTATGTATGTATATGTCACATGTATTCTTGGTGCCCTCAAAGGTCAGAAGAGGGTACCAGTTCCCCTGGAACTGGGGTTACAGTTGGGAGTGAACTACCATGTGGGTGCTGGGATTGGAACCCAGGTCCTCTGCAGGAGCAACAAGTGCTCTTAACTGCTGAGCCCTCCCCACTAGAGGATTACAAAACTCCACAATCATTTTAGTGTTTGTTTGCCATAGCTTTTAACAGCTAAATCTAATAGACCAGAGTCCATGGAGATCCTAAAGCAGTACACTTGAAGGGTACTTTACAGGAGATGAGATAGTCTATGTGGAAACAGCTTATGAATTCTTAGCTCCTGCTACTCTTAGCTCTGAGCTCTTAGCTCTTACTCTTAGCTCTGAGAAGTCAGGTAAGTCACTGAAACCCTAATGACCCTCCACTTCCCTCCTATGTACAGAATTCTTCATGTATAGAAGTTACGTTTTGTCACCAGCATCTACTGTATGTCATGCAGTATAGTCAGAAACAGCAGCTTTTAGAGAGGGGAGGGTTGGGGTATGGCAGACGAGATTTCCTGCAATGTCCCTGCTTCCTAGAATGCTATTTGTCCGCCAGACAATGGTGGAACACACCTTTAATCCCAGCACTTGGGGAGGCAGAGACAGGTGAATCTCTGTGAGTTCAAGGCCAGCCTGGTCTACAAGAGCTAGTTTCAGGACAGGCTCCAAACTACAGAGAAACCCTGTCTCGGAAGAAAAAGAAGAATGCTCTTTGTCCTTAGCCAAACAAATTCACCCAAGGCTTAGTTTCTTCCTCTCAGAAAACAGAGGTACCTGCCCAGGAAGTCTACACTGGGATAGAAGCCAGGGTCATCTGGTAGGCAAGCACCTCACCACTGAGCTCCACAGCTCCGGCTCTCATGATTTTATGTTCTATAGTTTAGGGTTCGGATACAATTTCAGAAGGGATTTTGCTGCTTTGAAAAGAAAAAAAAAAGGGGGGGGGGGCTAGAGAGAAGACTCAGTGCTTCCAGAGGGCCCAGGCTCAGTTCCAGCAGTCCCAGAGGATCCAGTGCCCTCTTCTGGCCGCTGTGGACATTGCATGGATGTGGTGCACAGACAATAGAAAATAGGGCCGTAGGTGAAGTCTCATAGGGATAAGGGCACTTTCAGCAAAGCCTACAATTTGATTCCTAGAACACATGGTGAAAAGAGAACCAGGTCCCACGAGTTGCAGCCAAGAAATAGACTAGTCAGCGTGAGGAGGAGAGCTGACATAGAGACTATGAGGTATGTGCAGTTCCAAGTCTCAAGCAGCATCTTATTGGTGAGGTCTGCTGTCCTTCATCTGCTCATAGCATAAGCAGTACAATGTACACTAATACAACATCTTAGTGTACAGTCTGTTTGATTCTCATAATCCAACACTGTAGTGTATGATCTATATCAGGTTCTCATAATGTACAGAAAGTTGGAGCAGAATTCCTGAGATAGAATGTTGGCTTTCATTATTATTATTATTTTGAGACAGGGTTTCTCTATGTAGCTGTGGTTGTCCGGATACTCCTGTAGTAGACCAAACTGGCTAGAATGTTATTTTGTTTTATTTTTAGAATGTTATTTTAAATCAGGACATAGCTGTATAGCTAGTAATCTTCTGGAAGAATCTTTTTAAATTAGGGGCATGCTGCAACCAGGATGGCTCATAAGACTGGCAAGTAGAGGGCCAGGCATGGTGGTGTACACCTTCTGTCTCAACACTCGGAAGGCAGAGGCAGGTGGATCTCTGAATCTGAACCCAGCCTGGTCTACAGAGTGAGTTCCAGGACAGCCAGGGCTATGCAGAGAGAACGAAACAGATGACATGTAGGACAGACTACAACTACACTGTCAGTATTCTTGGGCCTCCGTTTTAGACTGGGGCAGATGGTGGTAATGTATCTATTATGAATATAATCACACCTGCGCCCTTACTGCACATGTCAAATATAGTATTCTGCTTGCTAATGTAAAAAAACATACTCAGCACGTTCCCCCTGCCTTCTGCCGCCCAGGCGGATGGAAAGGACCGGTGCCTGAACTCACAGCTTAGGGGTCCATTCACTGGGAGGAAAAACAGGACTGGGGTGTTCTGGGTAAACGTAGGCTCCCACTGAAGCAGAAGACAACGTGGAAAACTAGGTCTGATCCTGCTCAGCTCCCTAAGTCTTTATTCACAGAAGAACACTGCCTAAGGTGTGTCTGCTGACGCAGTGGTCAGGGCCGTAAGGACTTTGTAACATTTCACTGTGTGCTTCAGTTGAACTTTTTAGATTATGAACTTCTCTGGGAATCATATAAAAATTTACAGACCCCTGGGCTGGAGATGCGGCTCAGCACAGGTTCAGTTCCTAACACCCGCATTTACATGACTCATAATCACCTGTACCTCCAGTTTCAGGGGATCCACAGCCCTTCTAGCTTCCATGGGCTCCTGATCATACAAACTCACACAGGCAGGCACACACACACACACACACACACACACACACACACACACACACGTAAATCAATCTTTTGTTAAAAGTGGCAGACCTTCTGAAAATTATGACTTAAAAAATAAAAGTATGTCAGATAACACTGCCAAGAAGCCGGCTTCAGAATCTGCCCTACAGTGTTCCGAACTTAATGAAGGCAGTGTGGTATCTTACTTAAAACTGAACAATCAGTTTAAACAATAAATCAGAAAAAATGGAAAGAGTAGGAGTCAAGAATGAAGACTGTCTAGAAGGGGCATCTGTGGCAGCAGCTGGGGCGGGGAAGGTGCTAAGCAGTTCAGAAGCCTGGTGGAAGCGACCACAAGATTACATGAGTAGCATCTGCAGTGTCCTGGCTCAAGGCATTCTCTAGTGCAACAGTACTGCCTCTACTCAGGTGTCTGTGTGCGTGCAACAGTGTGCTACAACTGTGTATGCCCTGCATAGCGCCCATCTCTGGTTATTTGTATAATAATGTCATGAAGCATCATGAAAACCCATTAAAATATGAAAACGAAGTCATCTCAGAAGGCCAAGCCAACTCAGGAGGACCACAAATATGAGACCAGCATGAGCTAGGGTAAAACTAGATTTGAAAAAAATGCTCTGGAGAGACTAATTCAAGTGTATGCATTAAAACCCTGCCCAGTTAGGAGTGGCAACTGTAGAAGGCTGAATTGGGTATGCTCCATTCAGGTGGCTTCCACGTGTCCAATCTTGATTCACTTTGAAGAAAGCCAAACTGGAAATAACACATGATCAAAGTGAGTTGCTCTCATGTAGAGTGGCAGAATAAAATTACCTGGGAAACTTAAAAGGCCACCCTCCTCCCCATTCCCATCTGGTTAGTGGGCTGGGATACAGGCATTCAGTTTTTTTTAAAAAGTTCTCAGGGTGCAGTTAATACTAGAAAAGAAGAGTTAAACCACACCCAAGATTGGTGAAATCTACTTCCAATTGTAAAGTTTAGGATATGTATGTATTTTAATTTTTAGATTTCTGTCTTTTGCAATTACTGCCTCCCTATCCTTAATACTGTAGCTATAAATGGACTTTAAACACATGACGGAAAGGCTCATAAGACAACATCGATCTAGGCCAGCACTGACTTTCAAGCAAGTCTCAGGCTAGAGTTTTCTTCTAGTTTTACAAGTCTCAGATAGGGGCGCAAAACCTGGAACCTGTGAGGACTTTTCGTTTCCTGGTTGGTTGTCTCAGTACGGCGGGGCACAAGAGTCAGGGGACAGTTTCTTTTAAAGCTTTCATTCCCAAATGGCATTGCTCCCCAGAAGGACGGTCCGGTTGTATAAGCGCGTTGAGGTCGCCAGGAGGTAGTCATGGACATGGGGAAGGCCTGGGAGGCAGTCTGAAGGGCCCCCGAAGTGGGTCGGAGAACAAAAAGTTACGACACTTGGAGCGGTGAGCCCCAGGAGGCAGGCGAACCTGCATCCTCGCAGAGGGCGTCCCAACCCAGCCTTCCCCAACCCCCTACATACACTCCTTGGCCTCCGCGGGTTACAACACGGATTCGAAAAGTCCAGAGGAGGGAGGGGAGAGGGGACAAAACCCCACGACTTGCAACGGAGGATTCTCCTCTCCCCACAGAATGGGGTTCTGAGGGTCGAGGTTTCGCACCGGCCGGGAGGCGGGCCCAGGGGCTGGGGGGTCGGTCACTCACCGCGGCACGGCCCGGGCGGCGGCTCCCAGCCTCGCACCGTGGGCCGGGGCGGGAAAGGGGAAGAGGGCAGGGGATCCAAGAGGGAGAGAGGGGCTGCAGCACTACCGGCTCCCGGCACGCCAGCCGCGCGAAGCCCAGGACCGCCGCCGCCGCCGCCCCCGCCCCTTAAGCGAGGCGCCCCGCCCCTGCTCGCCCCGCTCGAGGCGGAGGAGGGGCCGAGGTCGGGATTGGTGGGCGGGCACCGGCACAACGCACTGGACCGGCCATTCATTGGCTGCGCCGGTCTCGGCCGAAGTCCGCGATTGGCTGCGCGGGCCTAAGCGGGTCTCCGTGGGCGCGAAGGGCAGGGAAGATGTCTTCCAGTGACGGCCGGGTTTAGTGTGTCTTCGCACCGTGTGCTCCCTGCTAAGTTATTTACTGAACTGCCAGGTCCCTACCCAAGGAAGCCCTTTTAAAATATCCTCTCCCGGACTTAAACTAGAGCCCAAACGCCGCCAGTAGCGGCAGCCGTAACGAAAGGCTTAAACCCGCCGAGAACGCGCTCAACGTGGATCAGATTTTGGTCCCCAGAACGACTAGGATCTTAAGAACCCGGAGACTTAGGTCATTTCTGAGGTTAACGTGGCAACAGGTGTTTCCAGTGCTGAAACACTCTGGTTTTCGCTGTTGGGGTGTGATAAGATGTGCTGTTCACTAAACCATTTTCCCATATGGTACGAAGTTCCCGACCAATTTGGGAATATTTAAGATTTCCCATTTTACTTGGGAACAACACTTCTGAAGTGACTTCTGTTGTGGACACTTGAAAAGGCCCAATCTTAACTATTTAGATTACTTAAAAGGAAATATCAGCCAGGCAGTGGTGGCGCACGCCTTTAATCCCAGCAGAGGCAGGCAGATCTCTGTGAGTTCGAGGCCAGCCTGGTCTACAAGAGCTAGTTCCAGGACAGGGACAGGGCTGTTACACAGAGAAACCCCGTCTCAAAAACAAAAACAAAAAAAAGACAATATCAATATCAATCTCTGCTTGTATTCTCAGACCTCACTATTTACTCTTCCTCTTCCTTACCTCCTGCCACATGAACTTTTCTTGAACAAATGGGGGCTGATAAAAATGACTCAGAGGTTAAGAGCACATGGTGGTCTTGCCCAGGACATGAGTTAGGTTACCAACACCTACATCAAAACCACCTGTAACTTCAGCTCTGAGGGATCTGAAGCCCTCTTCTGGACCTTGTGAGCATCCGCATTGACTTGCACATGTTCCCAGTTCGTCGCGCGCAGGAAGGGGACAGTTTTACCATTACATTCCACATGTCCTCTCTAAGAAACCAAGCACTGACAGGAGAAGAGGAAGGGAAAACTGGTAGGTATGTAAATTAATGAAAAAAAATGAATAAAAAGTATGAAAGAAACCAGGCACAAAACTCCTTTCATTCTTCAGGGCTCCATTCCATGCAGGATCTGCTTTGATGCCAAGCTACACTTTCTGTGGCTAATCCATTATCTGCCTCCAATCCCCCTTCACTTAGTAACTCAGTCTCAATAATAAAAATCATCTATGTCTGCAAGCACTTAGTAAACACATTGTGGGGGCAAACAAGGAAAACAGGTTCCTTAAAATTAGACACCTTTGATGTGCCAGGCTGTGAGCCATAGCTGTTGATGTTTACAAGACATTCTCATGAATAATAATACAATGCTCTATTGGTTGGTCGATAAGGAAGAAAGGGGAAAGGGAGTATCTTAGGTGGGCAGTCCTCAGTGCCCAGGGCACTGGGGGAGAGCATCTCCTCCTAACTCTTTATTGGACTGGGTTGCTTGAGAAGAATCTGTGCTTGCTTGGCTGAAAAACCAGGAAGGAGCTGTCTGTGGTAACTAAACACCTGACTCTGGAGAGTTTGGTAAATTACTTTGGCCAACAAGGATTATCAGCTTAGAATTTTAAAAGATAACAACTTAGTCACATTTAGTTTTCAAAGATTCACTCCCAAGAGGCAGAGGGCTGGGATGACGGCTCCATGATTAAGCGCCCTTGAAGCTCTTCCAGAGTACTAGGGTTCGATTGCCAGCAATCACATGGTTCACAACCATCTGTAACTCCAGTCCAGGGGTTCCAGCCCTCTTCATGGACACTGCATGCATGTGGTGCACAAGCATACATGGTGCAAAACACTCAAGCATTTATTTAAAAGTAAAATAATCAAGAGGTGGTTGGTGGGAGGAAAGAAACCACAAGAAGAAGAGACTCCCTAAACTGGAGCACAGGATAAAGGCGTGCTTACTATGAGTTCTAACCTCCAGGTCCAGAAGACAGAGGGCAGTGGAGTATGAAAATTAATGAGTGGTCATCCAGGCTCACAATATAAAAAAGAACCTGCCAGTAGCACAATAATGACCTCAACTCTTCCAGGACTTATACTTAAGACTGGGAACTCACACTGGGAGGTGGTGGTAAAAGCCTTTAATCCCAGGACTCAGGAGGCAGAGGCAGGTCTCTGAGTTCCAGGGCAGCCAAGGCCACACAGAGAAACCTTGTCTCGAAAAAAAATATACATAATGGAAATGCTAACTTGTTAAGATTGATGTGTCCCACTCTGCACACACCTTTGATCCCAGTACTGCGGAGGCAGAAGCAGGTGTATCTCTGAGTTTGAGGCCAGCCTGGTCTACACAGAGAGTTCAAGAACAGCTAAGGCTACACAGAGAAACCCTGACTTGAAAAACAATTAACAACAAAAAGAGAAAAAATTATGTTTTCCTCCTTTCTTTCTCCCTGCATCGAACATTCCCTTCTGTCAGTTAGCAATGGATGCCACAGACATTTTAAGATTGACTGAACTGGGGATACACCTAACTTGGGCTTAGTAGGGTATTTGTGTGGTTTACAGTTATGTCTACGAATAAATTATTATCCCATTGCAGGCATAGTTTCTGGACTGAACTGTCCTCCTATTCATGTTAAGTAGTGCCGGGAGGTGGTGGTGGACACCTTTAATCCCAGCACTCGGGAGGCAGAGGCAGGCGGATCTCTGTGAGTTCGAGGCCAGCCTGGTCTACAGAGCTAGTTCCAGGACAGGCTACAAAGCCACAGAGAAACCCTGTCTCGAAAACCAAACCAAACAAAAGCAGTGGAACACAATAGTAACTCCTATTTGTATGTTTGTTGTTGTTGTTGTTTGCTCCCCCGAGACAGGGTTTCTCTGGCTGCCTCGAATTCTCTCTGTAGACCAGGCGGCTTTTCCAAATTTGGCAATAATATTGGTTTTTGAGACAGGTTCTTGACACTAGCCAAGGCTCACATGCCAGGTTAGCACTGAACTCCTGGCAGTCCTCCCTCGGCCTCCTAAAGTGTTAGAATTACAGGTGTGAGCCATTATGCTTGTTCTAAAATTTCCTTATAGCACAATCAAAGGTGTAAAGATAATTTTTGTAATTAGCATAACCTAAAAGTTAACATTATACTAGAAAACTGAAATCCCTTTGCTTGTTTGTTTTGGGGTATTTTTTGTTTTGTTTTGTTTTGTTTTGTTTTTGTTTAAGACAGGGTTTCTCTGTGTATCCCTGGCTGTCCTGGAACTCACTCTGTAGACCAGGCTGGCCTCAAACTCACAGAGATCCACCTGCCTCTTCTGTCCAAGTGCTGGGATTAAAGGTGTGCACCACCACTGCCCATCCTCTTTCTTATTCTTTGTAGTAAATATTCTTTACTAGTGATATGAAAAGGCTATCAGAGCAGCAGGACTGGTAACAGGCAGCTGCTGCCAAACCTAATCACCTAGGTTTGATCCCATGGAAACCATATGGTGGAAGGGGAGAGCCACTCCTGGAAGGCTGGTTGTCCTCTGCTTCTTTATGTAGGTCTTGAACACACACAAATAAGCCAGGTGTAGTGTACGGTTTTTTTGTTGTTTTTTTTTTTTTTTTTTTTTATCAAGACAAGGTTTCTCTGTAGCTTTGGAGCCTGTCCTGGAACTAGCTCTTGTAGACCAGGCTGGCCCTGAACTCTCAAAGATCCACCTGCCTCTGCCTGGGATTAAAGACCTGCACCACCACCGCAGGACAATGGTGCATATCTTTAATCTTATTGCTCACGGAGAGAGGTAGGTGGATGTCTGTAAATTTGAGGCCAGCCTGGTCTACACAGTGAGGTCCAGGACAGCCAAAGCTACATAGTGAGACCTGTGTCAAACAAACAACAACTTGAAACGTTCTCAAAGATCATGTAACCAAGCACATCACAAAAAAACAAATTGCCAGATAGGTCATTCTCATCAGCTTTTTTAAAATTGTAACTTATTTCCATCTTTTCCCATTCTATAAACGCCCACTTTGTGCCAATTTTGTATTTTTCCTCTTAAAAGTTGTATACTTCAGGGACACAGAAATCTGACTCTGCCCTGTAACCAAATGACTAAACTCAATTTCTTCCCAGCTTTTTGCTTCTCTTAAGAAATGCCAGCTTGGGGGGCTGTAGAGATGGCTCAGAGGTTAAGAGCATTGCCTGCTCTTCCAAAGGTCCTGAGTTCAATTCCCAGCAACCACATGGTGGCTCACAACCATCTGTAAAGGGGTCTGGTGCCCTCTTCTGGCCTGCAGGCATACACACATACAGAATATTCTTTACATAATAAAATAAATAAATATTTAAAAAAAAAAAAGAAATGCCAGCTTGGGAGGGAGCTGGAAGGCTGAGTAGTCAGAGCTGCAAGTGTTGGGAATTTGGGGTGGATCTGAAACAGTGAAAGCTATGAAAGAAAGAGTTCAGATAAACCCACCCCCAAACTAAGATATCCAAATATGGAAAGAGGCCAGGACCACAGAGCCCCTGCGCAGCCTCCACCTACCTCTCCCTGGAGGCCTGGCCCTCATGTTGACTCTTCATATCTGGCCTCACTTTCAATACACACCAAGAGTGGGTGCTCTGCGATGACATCACAACTTGACTATTATGACATTATGAGGAGGCACGCTCCAACTAGGGCTTCCCTAGTAGGTCTGTTGCCCCGTACTGTGGCTAATTCCATGATACCAGTCAGATGTGTGGGAACGACGTTTGTTAAAACCTGGCCCTTTTCAAAGACTTCTTCCCTTTCTAGTTGAGTTCTGTCCGTCCATTCTGGATTAGAAGTCCTTGCTCTTCACCATTGAATTGTTCTTCCTTTGCTTCAGGGTGGCCTTTGACAAGCACCGTCCCACTGCCTGAGGATTAGAACGTAACTTAGGGAGCCCACAAATGAAGAATTCTCACCTAAGAGGAAATAGCTTTTCCCAAACTGTTCCTTGAGCCAGCAGCTAGTGCTGGATGCCAGAGTCTAGTGTCTGAACTTTCCCTTTATCCCATCCTGACTTCCTTCAGCGATGGACAGTGAGTGGAAGTGTAAGCCAAACAAACCCTTCCTCCCCAACTTGATTTTGTGTCACAGCGTTTCATTGCAGCAATAGAAACCCTAACTAAGACAGGTACTTATGGCTAAACCTAAAGATCTGAGTTCTATCCCTGGCACCCACACAGGGAAAGGGGAAAAAAACCTGATTCCAAAATTATCCTCTGACCTCCACAAGTGCCCTCCCAATAAATAAATAAATAAATAATATTAAATAATAGCTAGATATGGTGGCTGAAACTTGTTGTCCCAGATGAGGTGGGGATCATGAATTCAGTGTCAGCCAGGGTTACATAGGACCTGGCCAGCCAGAGCTACATAACAAGACTCTCTCCGGAAAACAAGAAATGAAGTGGGAAGGGGATCTCGCTCTCAGTTCTCGCCACCATTCACCCAAAGAATACTTCTAAAGAACTTTCTCCCTTGCATATCTATTTCAAATATGGTTTTCCACCAGAAGAGAGAGCAGCTGCATGAAGAAGCTGAAGTGAGGCTTCCAGCTCGCACAGTGCACTAGGCTGCTCCCCGGGGCCAAGGGAACTGTCAGAGGAGCACAGAGCTGCACCCCGCGGCCGAGGGAACTGTCTGAGGTGCACGGGGCTGCACCCCGGGACCGAGGGAACTGTCTGAGGTGCACGGGGCTGCACCCCGGGGCCTAGGGAACTGTCTGAGGTGCACGGGGCTGCACCCCGGGACCGAGGGAACTGTCTGAGGTGCACGGGGCTGCACCCCGGGGCCGAGGGAACTGGCGGAGGTGCACAGGGCTGCACCCCGGGGGCAGAGGAAATTGTCGGAGGTGCACAGGGCTGCACCCCGGGGGCCGAGGGAACTGTCTGAGGTGCACAGAGCTGCACCCCGGGACTGAGGGAACTGGCAGAGGTGCACAGGGCTGCACCCCGGGGCCGAGGGAACTGGCGGAGGTGCACGGGGCTGCACCCCGGGGCTGAGGGAAATGGCGGAGGTGCACGGAGCAAACTCATTTTCTCTTTACATTAGCTATCCAGCGCTGTAATGTCTTTGTATGTTTACAAAGGTCAGTGTTTTTAACATCATTACCCAAAGAAGCTCAAGGATGACAATAGACACCTACCACTTGAAGAAGGAAGGGGACTAGTGGGAATGGGAGGGAGTGGTACAAGAAGTAATCTGTTTTTGAGACAGGGTCTTTCTGTGTTGTCCTTGCTGTCCCGAAACTATGCAGATAAGGCTGGTCTCAAAACTCAAACTCAAGAAAGATCCACCAGCTTCTATCTCTCTAGTACTGGGATCAAAAGCATGTGACATCACCACCTAGCTTTTTTTTTCTCAAGATAGGGTTTATCTGTGTAACAGCCCTGGCTCTCTACACCAGGCTGGCCTGGAACTCACAGAGAACAGCCTCTTGAATGTTGGGATAAAGGCATGTGCCACCAAGCCCAGCTAAGGAATCATTTATATTAACTTTACCCTTGCCATAACAATTATGGTGGGTAACAAGATATGGTGGTCAGGAGGTCCAAATGTTAAGTACCATCTTTGAAGCACACTGACAGATTAGGACAGCTGCTGGCCACTTCTGTGTTCTCTAGGAACCTGGACCCAAGGATCTCTGGAGAAAAGCCTTTCGCATTTCTGATTGTGTGTGGCTGGAAAGCATCCAGAGAAGCCACCAACAAATACAAGTTATAAACAAAGACGTAGGAGTTAAGTTGGAGGTTGAAGAGTTAGGGCTTCTTATGAAAGAAATGGGAAATTGTTTAAAAAGAAGCTTGGCACAGTAGCACAGCAATCCTAGCCCTCAGGAGGATAAGCAGGAGCATTCCACATTTGAGACAGGCTGGGCTAAGCAGCAGGACCGTCTTTCAAGTGGAAATATCAAAAAGAGAGAGGCAGTGAAACAAGGACCCGGAGGAGGAGCGGAGAGCTGCTGGATGCAAAGGGCCGTGGGGTATACAGCAGGGACAGTTAGGGTTTAGCAGGCCGGCCCACCAGATGAGGGACTCCCTGAAGGCCATGGTGTATACAGCAGGGACAGTTAGTTCAGCAGGCTGGCCCACCAGATGAGGGACTCCCCGAGGGCCGTGGGGTATACAGCAGGGACAGTTAGGGTTTAGCAGGCCGGCCCACCAGGTGAGGGGGCAGTGAGGTATACAGCAGGTGACTACCGTGACTCCCTGATGGGGAGCCCTAGCTGATAAGGCCATGGGGTCACTGGCTGTAGATAACTGGTCGTCTCTGTAATTTTTCTCATGCGCCACTTTATTTCTTCTTCCCTAAGAACTGCTATGGGTGTTTCCCCACTGCTTGTGTGTTTATCACATGTATATATTTCATCTATTGGACATACATCCAGCTGGGCATGGCCAGGAAGATTTCTGCTTAACGGCACAATTTTGAACAACAGAAATACTACTAGGATATTTTACTCAGACTGACATAGGATTCTCAGTCATAAAGACAGCCTTTTACACAGACAGCTAATTTTAGACTCCACAAATTCAAAGTAGGCTGGTTGCCCCTGGAGACGAATATCTGGTTGCCCCTAGAGACAAATATGAGGTCATTTTCCCAGGTGTTTTGCTGATTCAAAGTCAGGGCTTGAAGCAACTTTGGTAGATAAATGGACTTTCTGCATGCACTCCCTACCACTCAGGCGCCAGCTAATTGCTATTGTTAAGTCTTGAATTCCAATGTTATTTTCTGTCTGGGAAAGAGCTAAGTACATGGCCAAGGTTTACTCACTGGCCAGCCAATGTGACCTCTCTAGCCTGAGAGAAACTCTATGACTTGCCTTGTGTTACGAAACTGGGTCAGATCCTAAATATGTAACATATAACTACCCAGAGTTTGGCTGTGGGAGACAGAGCAAAGGAAGGGTATAGACGAGAGAGAGGAGAGAGAGGGGGGGGGAGGAGAGGAGAGAGAGGAGAAGAGAAGAGAGAGAGAGAGAGAGAGAGAGAGAGAGAGAGAGAGAGAGGAGAGGAGAGAGAGAGGAGAGAGAGAAAGGGATAGAGAGCTAACTAGGAAGCTGTGAAGACAGATTTTTCAGCGAGAATTTTTCAAGATGAAGTATAGAGAAAGTTACCATCAGAAATCACCTGTGCTTTCTTATTTTTCCCCTCAGATAGAAAAAGTCTAACCCTCAAATAGATTAAGAATTTTTTCCTGCTGGGCAGTGGTGGTGCACACCTTTAATCACAGTACTTGGGAGGCAGAGGCAGGTGGATCTCTGTGAGTTCGAGGCCAGCCTGGTCTCTGGAGCGGATCTGGGAGCTGGCCTTTCAGTGTGCGGTAGGAAGAGCTAGCAGAGAGTTAGGTGTGGGGTGCTTTCTGAAGTCTGGAGGAAGGGAAAGGGGGTTTCTGCTGGGATTCATCAAGGACAGTGGTGTTTTCTCGTGGCACTTTCCAGTGCATGGGGACCACAGAGGAAGTCTCCACCATGGTGCAGGACTCCTGAAATTAACCCGAGCAAGCAAACGGTGAGAGTCGACGGCTGTGGCTCTCCCTGGGCTACTCTTTGTCACTGGCAGTGCAAGAAGTACAGGTGAATCATGGAATGAACAGTGTGAGGAAAAAAAGGAATCTCCCTTTTTTTTCCTTGTAGGTGGTAGGATTTTTGTTTGTTTGTTTTTTTTTTAATTTATTATTTATTATGTATACAATATTCTGTCTGTGTGCATACCTGCAGGCCAGAAGAGGGCACCAGACCTCATTACAGATGGTTGTGAGCCACCATGTGGTTGCTGGGAATTGAACTCAGGACCTTTGGAAGAGCAGGCAATGCTCTTAACCTCTGAGCCATCTCTCCAGCCCCCTGTTTGTTTTTTTTTTTTTTTTAAGACAGGGTTTCTCTGTAGCTTGAAGCCTGGAACTAGCTCTTGTAGACCAGGCTGGCCTCAAACTCACAGGGATTCGCCTGCCTCTGCCTCCCGAGTGCTGGGATTAAAGGCGTGAGCCAATGGTAGGATTTATGATTCTGCGACACCAGGCCCAATACAAGGTAAGGAAAGGCCAGAGATAGGGAGAATCTTGAACTCACGTATCAGGAAAGAGACATCTGGACAGGAAATGTCTTCTGGGACTCTCAAAAGGACTAGGCACACAAATAGCACTTAAGACAGTACATAACAGCTCCCCTCCCCCATTTTACAAGGTTTGTGGTGTACTGATAGCTTTGTTGGTTCAAGGTTCCAAGAATGAGGCACCTATTATTTGTGTGCACAAGGAGGTGCTCAGTCCAGTCCAACCGTGCAGAAGAGAGAAAAGTATCTGCTTATTCTCAAGTGCTGCAGCAGCTCAGTAAAGAACCAAAAGATGCCGGGTGGCGGTGGCACATGCCGGGAGGTAGAGGCAGGAGGATCCTTGTGAGTTCGAGGCCAGCCTGGTCTACAGAATCAGTTTCAGGACAGGCTCCAAAGCTACACAGAAAAACCCTGCCTCAAAAAAAAAAAAAAAAAAAAAACCAACTGGTTACCTAGAAGCATCCTGTTCTCCCATGTAGCTGAGAATGGGAGCATAACAGAGCTGGCACCTCTTACAAAGAATGTTCAGGAGACTGGGGGCCTCTCCCAAACTCACGTTTACCTGGTCATCCAGGGGGGAAAAAGGCAGTGCTGGTGTACACTTTTAATCTCAGCACTCAGGAAGCAGACGCAGGTGAATCTCTGTGAGTTCAAGGCCAGCCGGGTCTACAGAGCAAGTTCCAGGACAAACTCCAAAGCTACACAGAGAAACCTTGTCTCAAAACAACAACAACAACAAAAACAAAAAACAAAAAAACAACAAAAAACGAATTTACTTGGTCAAGGATAATGGAGGGGCAGGGAGGGAAGATGGTGGCTGTCATTCCAGATGGTATGGAAGGTTGGCCAGAGCCAGGAAGGAACCCCAGTGTATAGAAAGCAAGCAGATGGGCCAGTGCTTGCTGACCCTGCAGACCCAGAACGCTGGCACAGGAAACAGCGGGCTAGAAGTCTGGGGCCCTTGGAGCACAGGAGGGCACAGGATAGTGAAGACGATGGCCATTCCCTAAGATAGATGATATAGAGCAAAGTGTTTAATTTTGTCTTTAGAGAAATAAAAAGACATACCACACAGACTGTGGGAACTTCCTGGGTTCACAGTCCTGCACTCTTCAACAAATAACTGAGCCTAGACTTGTTTCTAAAACAAGGATAATAAGTTCAAGTCACAGTCATATTTTAAACATGCATGTAAAACACATTTAGCACACAAAAGTTAAATGGGAGCTGTTACTCTTGTTAATATGACGTAACAGTAACACACACACATTACACATTAGGAATGATGTCATAACAACTGACCCTCGACCCAGTCTCCCTGGGTTCCTCGTTGAAGACTAGAGAGTGCACTGTTTGCTGGTTCCCAGTACAGCGCCTCCCTTGACTTAGCTGAACCTGAAGGTGATCCGCGGGATGCAGCCAACTGTTTTTTGTACAAGGTAATATAGTGCTTAAATGTACATTTGTTAGAGAAATGACTGGAGGGCAAAGGAACAAGCCCCAAACTGAATTCTGAATGTATGTGTGTATACCTGACAGGGAAGAGGCAGAGTGAGAAGCCAGTTACCTGGGAGGTCCTTGTTCAGCTGTAACACTGGGAACATTCTTTCCCCTTTAAAGGGCTGTCAAGGAGGCATCTGAGGAAGGTAGCTCAATTATGGCCTTGGAGAAAAGGAGTTACAATACCCATTCCTTCTCAAGGGAAAGGGGATGTTCTGTAGGGACCAACAAGTGCGAAGGGAGGAAAGGATGGCAAAAAAGTCCCACATGTTCAAAGAAACAAGCGAAGGGGCTGGAGAGATGGCTCAGAGGTTAAGAGCACTGGCTGCTCTTCCAGAGGAATAGAGTTCAATTCCCAGCAACCACATGGTGGCTGACAACCATCTATAATGCAGGCATACATGCAGACAGGACACTGCATACTAAATAAATAAATAAATAAATAAATAAATAGAAAAAAGAAACAAGTGAGGGAAGAGAGAAAAACAAGGAAAGGAAAACCAGCAACACTCGACTCTCACCTAGAGCCTCTCTAGGAAGGGCATGAGGTGCGAAGGTGGGCGAGTATTACATTAGACTCCAGGTTTTCCAGGTCACTGGCTCAGACTATGGATCAAACTGTCACCTTCTGGTGCCATTTACTTCTCAAACTGCTCTCATTTTTGTTTTCTATTTCTTATAGCCATAATCTCCAGAGTTCCGACGTTGTTTCATTCTGGGGCTCCCATGCATCACTCTCCCCAACAGCAATTCTCTGCTCCATTTTCTCAGGGGACCCAGGCTAGAACTAGAAGTCTGTGGGGTTTAAGTGCAAAAACCAAATGGCACCGGGTGAGCTATGGCTTGGACACTACAGAATGCACTGAGGCTATGGGCTGGTTATGCTTCCTGTGCCCTGGTTCATCCACGCTCCTACAAACACAAAAAGGAAGGAAGGAAGGAAGGAAGTAGGGAGGGAGGGAGGGAGGGAGGGAGGGAAGGAAGGAAGGAAGGAAGGAAGGAAGGGAAGAAGGAAGGAAGGGAAGAAGGGACAGAGGGAGGAAGGGGGAAGGAAGGAAGGGAGGGAGGAAGGGAAGGGACAGAGAGAGGGAGGAAGGGAGAAGGAAGGAAGGAAGGAAGGAAGGAAAGAAGGAAGGAAGGGAGGAAGGGAAGGGACAGAGAGAGGGAGGAAGGGAGAAGGAAGGAAGGAAGGAAGGGAGGGAGGGAGGGAGGGAGGGAGGGAGGGAGGGAGGAAGGAAGACTATCCTCATCTTATATCCAAACACTGGCTCACTGTGCTAGGTAAGCCTTGTTTCTTCTTTTAATTTTCCGAAACAGTCTCATGTAGTCCAGGCTACAATCATATTACCTGGTTGGCCTCCAACTCAACACTCCCTGTGTGTGCCACGATACCTGGCTTGCTGTGGGTGCTTTAACTGTAGCACTAGGTTGGAGAATACAGTTTCTAACCTGTACTGTGCCATGAACAGATTATAAAACACCAAAACGGAGCCCTAAGAGCATAGTGGCTCACACCAATAACCCAGCACAGCAGAGGCTAGGGCAGGAGGGCTGCGAGCTGGAGCCAGAATGGGTTAGAGACCTTGTCTGAAAACAAAGGTAGCCTTAAAGGGCCACCTAACTCAAATCCAATTTCTCACAGAGCAACCTGGAGCCCCAAAAGATAAAATAACCTCCTCAACTGTACAGATACTCGGTAGTTTCCTCTTTTTCAGAGGCACAAAGAATAAATCAGCAGTGATTTTCATGATTCGTTGTCCCTTGACAAAGTCCATAAAGTGCTTCCAGGTCTAAGAAGGCACCCAGAAAAGTAAGGCTGGCATTCATTTTTCTGGAAGCCTGACTATGCAGCCCTCAGATGCCCATGATTTGGCTATTATAAAAAGGGCAGGCCCGGAGTTAGTTTTGCCACCACCTACATTCCTTACGAGGCTTGCGCGGTGGCTGAAGGACTCTTTCTCCTTGAAGGCTGAAGTCAAGAACTGCTGAGAATCAAGCGAATCCTGTCCAACTGCCAGGGCCCAGGGGGCAATAGTCAAATTCCTGGGGTTAAGCAAGGCAATTCCGGCTCAGATAAAGCTAGGATGGGCAGGGCATGAGGACCTGAAGGTGGTAAGGCCAGCAAGAGGGAAGCAATCCGAATGACTTCCAGGTTGCTCAGTCCGTAATGAATGCTCAAGCCGTTCAAGGAGGCACAACTTCCCAGATCCCTTCTGGCCTCCTTTCTCGAATTCCTTGAGTTCCTTCCACTCACACCCACCTGCCGTTTCCCACCCTAATCTCTCTGGGCTTCGCAGACAGTTTCCAGCCACCTCCGCTTGACTCCCTGGGACAACTCTCCACCTATCTGCCAATTGTGGTCCCCGGGTTCCTGGCGCCACAGCCCTCCCCCCACGCCTGGGTGCCCCTGTGTTTTCCCGGCTATGGCCGGCAGGAGTCTAGTCTCAAATAAAATGGATCCAGCCCTGGGTCTCCGCGACTCCGGCACCACCAGGATGCTCGGGCCCAAGTAGCGCGTAATCACGGCCGCCGTTGTTGTCCCAGAACTCGCGGCCGGTCACACGGTAGCGCAGGGCGAAGAGCAGAGCGCCGCCGACCGGAGGCGCCGGCAGGCGGAAGGAGAAGCGGTCAGCCCGCGGTGGGGCCGGGGCAGGGCCGGCGTAGGCGGCGGGCGACTCCCGCAGGCTGCGCCAGCCGTCCGCGCTCCAGCGCACGCTCACCCGCTTCTCGTAGGCCAGGTCCAGCACGCGCGCGCTCCCGGCCACGCCCAGAGGGCCCGCGTCGGCGCGCTCCAGGCAGATGCGCTGCGCCTGCAGGCGGGCGGCGAAGCCGGGCTCGCGGGCGGGCTCCAGGGCGGCGCGCGCCTCCTGCGGAGAGAGGGCGGGGAGGCAGATCAGGGGAGGAGTTGGAGCGCGAAGGCCGGGGTCCCGGGGGAAAGCGGGGCACGGCGGGGCGCCTACCTGGAGGCCGCGAGCGCGCGGCGGGCACGGCGCGAAGTGGCGCAGGGCGTCCCTCTGCAGTTGCACTTGCACGTGCCGGGGCACCCGGGGCGGTTCCCCCGGGCGGAAGCGACGTACCACGGCCAGCTCCAGCCCCAGCGCGTCGGCGAAACGCACTCGCTTGCGAGTGTCAGGGCTGCGACTGCGGGCTGCCCGTGCCCCGCTGCCACCTGCGGGCGCAGAGCGGGCCCTGCGCCCCCGATCCCGCACGTGAGCCCGCGAGCGGGCACCGGGCCGGGTCCCGCCCTCCCCCGGCTCCTCCTCCGACTCCTCCTCGAGGCTGGGCCGCTGGCTGCGGTAGTAGGCGCGCTCGGTCAGCGCGGCTATAAAGCTCAGGTTGCGAGGGATGTCGGTGCGCGGAGGCCGCTCGCGGGACATGACAGCCCTGCGCCCCAGCGGGGCCAGCGCGCAGTACCCGGCGCGTCCTCGCTCGCCCGCCTGCTCTGCGGCCTCGCTTAAGGTGGAGGGCTGCTTCGGCAGCTGCGGGCCGTGGACTCTCCTTGCTGTCGCCTCGCGTGCTTTGCCTGGCTGGTTTCCTGGACCACCTTTCCCTCCCTTTGGCGGTCAGCCCCCGTGTCTTAGGCTGTCCGTCCTGCCTGCTTCCAGCTGTCGGCTCTGAGCGTGCGCTCAACGGCGCTCACCCTTCGGTTCTGCGGGCCTCGCTGACCCGGCCCCCGCCCACAGCCCTCTGACAGGTGGCTCGGTATCTGTCTTCACTGCTGCACCAGGGGGCGGGACTGAGTCCACCCTTGGGGTCCCAGATGAGTTACTCCAGGAGTGAAAAGGGACAAAGCGGGGAGGAAAGAAATCTTTCGTTTCCTTGCACAGGAAAGTTCAAAATGTCGAGGGTTTAATTCTCCCCAGACCTCAGTGTTTTCTCAAACCCAGGCTACAGGTTTGGGATAGGGGTGAGGATGGGCGAGTGAAAGAAAGGCCACGAATTCTAGGTAGAGTTTCAAGTAGAAAACGTCAAAGGATGAGCGGTGGACATAAGACTGCTATTTTTCATTTTCATTTTTGAAAAATATGCTAGTGACAATTTTACAATGGCATGTAAAAGGTTTTCTTTTCTTTTTTTTCTTTTTTTTTTTTTGGTTTTTCGAGACAGGGTTTCCCTGTAGTTTCTAGAGCCTGTCCTGATCTAGCTCTTGTAGACCAGGCTGGCCTCGAACTCAGAGATCCGCCTGCCTCTGCCTCCCGAGTGCTGGGATTAAAGGCGTGCGCCACCACCACCCGGCTCTGTAAAATGTTTTCTAATTTCTCTACTGACCTGTTGTCAAAGATTAGTTTTATTTTTTTTAAAAAAAAATCTGTGTATTGTGTCGGAGTTTATGTATACCGGAGTGCAAATGCCCACAGGGGTCAGAGGGGGACATCAAACATCAGCTACCCTGGAGCCGGAGTAACAGGTAGATGTGAGCTGCTAGAAGCCGGTGCTGAGAATCCACTAGGGTCCTCGAGAAGACTGGCATGTGTTCTTAACTGCTGAGCCATTTCTCCCGCTCTCTACAGGGTTTTATAATACAAAGCACTAGGCATTATTATAGTATTTGTGATTGTTACAAATAATACAGATGAGGGGCTGGAGAGATGGCTCAGAGGTTAAGAGCATTGCCTGCTCTTCCAGAGGTCCTGAGTTCAATTCCCAGCAACTACATGGTGGCTCACAACCATCTGTAATGGGGTCTGGTGCCCTCTTCTGGCCTACAGGCATGCACACAGACAGAATATTGTATATATAATAAATAAATATTTTAAAAAATAATACAGATGAGAAAATAGAGAAAGGGAATAGAGCCATGCCTCCCAGTGTCCCACAGTTACTAACTGTGGAGCTAGGATTAGGGCCTCAGCATTTGAACTCTAGTGAACAACAGTAAAACTGTTAATGACAATACTAGTATTTTCATTAAATGATAATATTAACATCTAATATAAAAATGGAAGTTAGGGGCTGGAAAAATGGCTCAGTGCTAAGAGCATGCACTGCTCCCGGGGATCTGATGTCCTCTTCTAGCCTCTGAGGGCACCTGCACTCACATAAGCACATAATTAAAATGAAATTGGCTCACATGATGGCTCACACTTTTAATCCCAGCACTCGAGAGGCAGAGGCAGGAAGATCTCTAAGTCTGAGACCAGCCAGGTCTACAGAGTGAATTCCAGGACAGCCAGGGCTACACTGAGAAACCCTGTCTTGAAAACCCCAAATAAAGCCATGTGTGGTGGCACAGGCCTTTAATTCCAGTAGGGGGAGGCAGAGGCAAGCAGATCTCTGTGAGTTCAAGGCCAGCCTCGTCTACAGAGCAAGTTCCAGGACAGGCAGAGCTGTTACACAGAGAACCCTTGTCTCAAAAACAAGAAACCAAACAAACAAACAAACAAAAAGCAAAAAATGAAGGAAAGAAAGAACAAACTCAAAATAAATAAATAGTAAAATGGGACCAGGAATGATCTCTGTGAGTTCCAGGGCAACCATGACTATGTAGAGAGACCCTGTCTCAAAAAGAAAAGAAAAAATTAGAATAAAAATGAAATCTCTAAATTCATTTATTTGTGGTGCTGGGATTTGAACCCAAGGCCTCGTACATGCTGGGCAAATACTCTGCCACTGAGCTCAGGAAGTCTCTAGATTTGTAACAGGATGGTTTAACCAAACAACACAAGTGCCTCAAGTGGAAACAGACAGTGAGACGTATGCATCCATTCATCCCTGTGTGTGCTTTCACGGCAACATTAAACAGAGCAATCCTAGCTAGGGCTCATTTTAAAAACCATATTGCGTTTTGTTTCTTATTTCACACATAAAATGCATGAACATACTTTATGTCTTAAGGTGTAAAATAATTGTACGCTAATTAATCTTACCGTCAGGCAGTTTAAAGGGATCCTCCTCACGCTGGTAAAATAACATGTCACTGAAGTAAAAACAAAAAGGTTCCCGGATAGTTTACGACCTGGAGTTTTTGGCAAAGGCTCTGCTGTCTTGTTTACAGTTTGCTGTATTATACCTTGGCTTTGTAGTGTGGGTCTGGGAAGACCCTTGAGGTATACAGCTTTGAACTAGATATAAACTGCTGTCTGACAATTCTGTTCTGAGTGCTCACACTGACATTGAATCTTTCTTCCAAATTAGTGTTTATTTCTTGAACAGCAACAGCAGTAATCTTTAAACATCTGCCCGGAACTGCTCAGAGATTGGCCAGAGTTGTCAATTGATTCATTTACTCAACACTTACTGTTGGCTTATTTGAACATGAAAACACAAATTCGAATAAACCACTGCCCTGGCTGTCAAAGAGCTTAAAAAAAATCAAAGGACAGACAGAAGCATAATAGGGTCTCTTAAGGTCAGCAACAATAACAAAGTCAGTGTGGGGTGCACTCCTGCATTCCCTGCACTGATCAAGAGGTGCAGGTAGAAGGTTCATCAGGGTTCTCTTTATCTACACAGTGAGGTCAAGGCCAGCCTGGACTACGCAAGACCTCACGGCAGAACACAACCCCAAAGTATATTCATGTCAGGTTGTGTCTTAGAGTAAACCACATTGCAAATGAAAGCCTCGAACTAGACCTGCTTTTAAAACTCTGTGTGTGTGTGTGTGTGTGTGTGTGTGTGTGTGGTGTCTTGTTGGTGGCATCTAGAATTATCACTCCAAGAACAAAGGAGAAATGAGTATGAGTATGGGCGACAGGATATAACTATGAAAGAGTGGAACGGGCTATGCGCTCACAGTCAGAGAACTGAGTAAGAACTCGGAATTGCTGTGGAATCCAACTATAAGAACAGCATTGACTGCCAATGGGATGAAACGGTCACCTTAAGACATTAATACACTGTCAAAAGTCCAAACTTCTGGGTTAGACTGGTGCAGATTTAAGTCCTAACTGCTCTCCTTGGTGTGTGGATTTGGGCAAATGATTTAACCTGTCCAACCCTCAGTTTCCTTTTCCATGGAATCAGGGCTAAGCAACTTAGAGATGATGTAAGAACGAAAATTACACATGTAAAGAAAGTGCTGTGACTCCCCTGTAATGACGCCAATATAGTAAGCTGGCAAAGACAGGTTGTGAGTTCAAGGTCAGACTCACCTACAAAGGAGAGAGAGAGGAGAGAGAGAGAGAGAGGAGAGAGAGAGAGAAAGAGAGAGAGAGAGAGACCCCACAATGTGTTGCTGCCACCCTCACTGTGGCTTCCCTGATGACTGCACAAAAGCAGGAGCGCCCAGGCTAATGGGAGAAGCAAGGGAAGCAACAAGAAAACTGAAGCGAAGCAGCACGATTGGGCTGCCTCTTTCTGGTCTTGGCTAGAGGGTTTTTTTTTTTTTTTTTTCCTTTCGTTTCGCTTTGCTTTGCTCTTCAGGACAGAGTTTCTCTGTGTAACTGTCCTGGAACTCGCTTTGTAGGCCAGGCTGGCCTCACAGAAATCTACCTGTCTCTGCCTCCCATGTGCTGAGGGTGATTTAGACCTTTCATCCTAGCAGATCTGAGACAGAAGCAGGCAGATCTCTGCAAGTTCGAGGCCAGCCTGGTCTATAAAGTGAGTTCCAGGATAGCCACGGCTACACAGAGAAGAAACCCTGTCTCAAAAAACAAATATAAACATAAATGTATATCCACGTATAAGATAGATACATGTAATCTGTAAAACAGGTATTAACCTTAACGTTGGCAACCTGCATTTAGGGAGGGTGGGTATGATTAGTAGGTGTGAATCCATTTGTGCCTTTGTTTGACCCTTTTAAATAATGAGAATTAATTCATGTGGTGGGCAAAACATAATGAAAATCAGTCTGATTACAAAAGACTAAGGGTTCTTGTGGACGCTGCAACGCAAGGCCTCGCGCCCTGATGCCCAGCTGAGGCTCCAGCCCAGGGAGAGCCCACTGCATTAAGGGTCCAGAGGGAAACTGGGTTTCTGTTTCGTGTCTCTTATAGTCCCACAAGGGCAAGGTGCTGTTCCCAGGTTAAAGGGGACTTTTCCCCAGGCACATAATCCAAAGCTTGGAAGTTCAACAAGTGTATGAACAGGACAGACCTTCCGGAAATGCTGAATTTGCACCGAGATGTTGAGGCCGGGTGTGTTTCTTTGGATACGCTGCGGGCTCGGAAAGCAGCCGGCCGGCTCCGGTCACCATGGCCTCCGAAGTGCCTGCCTTTCAATGGCCCTCTCTTCCAGGAGTTGTGGCTCTTCCCAGCCCTGCCTCTCAGCCCCGCCCCTCTCTCTGGACGCATCTCTGGGTCCCATCATCACCCGGCGCCGGGCCCTCCCTCCCGGCCCCCCCTCCTCCCGCTCGGCCCCCCACCTCCTCCCTCCTTCCTTCCTTCCCTTCCTCCCTCCCTCCCTCCCTCCCTCCCTCCTAGTTCCTCCACCAGGAAACAACCGGATCCGGATCCCGGCTGAGGCCTGACCCGTGAGATTCCCTAACCTGGCTGGCGGGCGGGGTTGGAGACCAGCTACCGGTGGGAGAAAGGGAGGAGCTGGGCCTTTGCGCTGCACTTGGGGGAACCGGGAGTAGAGATGGTGTCGGCAGGAAGCCCGTGGACCCGGGTTTCCCGAGAGGCCAGTCATTAAACATGGAATCGGCCACACAGCTGGCAAAGCCTTGGAAGCTGGGGCCCAGTCCCAGGAGCAGCAGTTCCAGCCCTTTCCGGGTCAGACCCAGATCCCTGGCCTTTTTCAGCTAGTTCTGCTCTCTCCCTCCCTTTTCCAGGGCTACACTCTGGCCGGGAGGATGAAAGGCCATAGCAGGGAGCTCCCTGCCACCAGCACTGGATCCTAAGAGCTGCCATCCAGGCTGGGTAAGTGTCTTCTTCCTTTCTGCCCCGCACAGCCCTTGCTTTCCCCATCTTGCCCTTTAGTCCCTGTCGCCTCCCTACCTTGTGCCTCTGTCAACATCTTCACATTATGCTCCTGGGGAGGTCCTAAGCCTCTTCCTTTAGCCAAAAAGGTGTGTGCCGTGGGGGTGGGGCGCAGAGGTGTCATACAGCTGGTATTATCATATGAAAGGAATCTGAAGTAGTCTAAAATTAAAATTTAATTTGACATGTAATACGTGGCCAGCTGCTTATGCCTTGAACCCACCCCATGACAAACCCTTTGCTCCTGTTTGTCCCTGTCTAGTGGTCTCTGGGCATTTCACCTATCCCAGGAGGTTGGCCAAATAGGAAATGTCCCCTCTGGGTCTCTTTTAATATTTTCTATATATTTATGTCAGTCTGTCATCCTTGCCTCTTCTAGCCGCCCGGATGGCGACCCCAGCCTCAGCCCCAGACACAAGGGCTCTAGTGGCTGACTTTGTAGGCTATAAGCTGAGGCAGAAGGGTTATGTCTGTGGAGCTGGCCCTGGGGAGGGCCCAGCAGCTGACCCGCTGCACCAAGCCATGCGGGCTGCTGGAGACGAATTTGAGACACGCTTCCGACGCACCTTCTCTGACCTGGCCGCCCAGCTACACGTGACCCCAGGCTCGGCCCAGCAACGCTTCACCCAGGTTTCCGACGAACTTTTCCAAGGGGGCCCCAACTGGGGCCGTCTTGTGGCATTCTTTGTCTTTGGGGCTGCCCTGTGTGCTGAAAGTGTCAACAAAGAAATGGAGCCACTGGTGGGACAAGTGCAGGATTGGATGGTGGCCTACCTGGAGACGCGCCTGGCCGACTGGATCCACAGCAGTGGGGGCTGGGTAAGAAGCTTCTCAATTGCTGCCCTACACATCCCTCTGCAAAGTTGCTCTTCATGGGAAAATGGGGCCTCTGATTGGAGGCTGGGGAATTTGTGCTGGGAAGGAGCCATTGGGGCTGAGTTCCCCTATTTAAGTGGCATCAGACTGAAAGCATCAAGCTAACTGTCCTCCAGGGCTACCATGCAATAAGCGCAGGATGGGTTTCATGGTCCCAAGCAGACAACCGAATACAGAGTTTTATAAACAGTACCCAAAGAGCCTTCAGGGAAAAGGTGTGCCCCTGAGTACACAGCCTGGACAGTGGGGAGGACCAGGGATGGGTTGTGGTTAGGCAAGCCTTAGCAAAGGATGCCAGTTCTGAGTAGAATTGTTTGCCAAGGAAAAGATGGGGCTTGCTTGATGCAGACAGTGCAAAGGAGCCGAGTACCCTGGGCAGGGGGTTAGAGGGTTCCGAGGGGCACGTAGGCAGTAGAGCTTTGGCGAGAGGGACTGGGTGTGGGCAGTGCTCACAGTGGATGGAACTGGAACTCTTCCTTCCCCCTTCTCTCCACTCTCCTTTCCTGATATCCCTTTCTCCTTCTTTCTCTACTTCCCTTCTCTCCCACAGGCGGAGTTCACAGCTCTATACGGGGACGGGGCCCTGGAGGAGGCACGGCGTCTGCGGGAGGGGAACTGGGCATCAGTGAGGACAGTGCTGACGGGGGCTGTGGCACTGGGGGCCCTGGTAACTGTAGGGGCCTTTTTTGCCAGCAAGTGAGAAAGTCTAGGGCCAGGTGGGGCTAGGTGTGGCTAGGGGGACAGGAGAGCTGGAACAGAACAGAGAATGATGCCCTTGGAAGAAATTGGATGGTCATGGAACAGAAGGACAGGGGAAGGTAGTGTGTGAGGGAGCCAAGCATGCCAGGCAGGTGGCAAGAAGAAACATTGAGGAATGTTTCAAGGCCAGGAGCTCAGATGGAGTCATCGCAGGACTTGGGGAGAGGTAGGAGGCTCCAAGGAAGGTGAACTTATTTCAAGAATTGTCCCCCCCCCCAGGATGAATGGGGTCTAAGGAACCTAGAATTCACCTCCCTTTGGAATGGAAGCTTGGTGATTAGGTGACTGGATGAATGGCTATGGCTGTGGGCTGCATGGGCACACGTGTGCATGTTGCACATGCACGCACGCTCATGTGCATGCTGGGCTGTTTGTCAAATCTGGTGATGGGATATTTCGAGAAAACATTCCTTCTTGCAGTGACAAGAACAAGGGCCAGCTCACTGCCCTTCTCCCTGCTCTCCCTGCCCTTGACCTTATGCCTCCAGGCTGAGGGAGGACTACTGTATCTAGATGAGGACGCTGGCACTGCCGGAAGTTGTTGGCAGGCTGTGGAGAGAAAGGTCTGCAGCCTTGTTCTTCATCGGCCCCCCTACTGTGTGCACCTTTGCACTGGGGCTGACAGAGGGCAAGGCTGTAGAGCCTGCGTGGGTAGAAGCTTTGGTAGTTGGACCTGCCTGCCACCTTCCCCTCCAATGGGGGCACAATGGTGCCTAAAGTGTTGCCTATTTCTGGAACCTCTCTATCCAGCAGAAACTCTAAATTGGGGCTCTAATTTTCCTTTAGAGGATGTGGACATAAATGCCGATCTAGAATTGTTCGGGTCCTGAGCAGTCTCAGTGAGACGCGATGCCTTCAGAGGACCATTCCAGCTCGGAGCCCCTCGGGTGTGATGGTGACAGATACTCCCTGACTGGCTTATTCTGTGCGATGGGTTCTGGTGCTGCTTTATCAGAGACCAGGCATATGGGTTCTAGAGTACCTACCGTGACCTAAACACATGTATGTTTCCTCTGAAGCCGTGCTCTTTGCATAGGTGTTGTCAACACTGAGTCTCTGATGATGCTAGCATTAGCACTCACAGTCCAGTCCTCTAGAACAAATCCGGACTACAGCATTTTCTGTTGAGGGAGAAACCATTCCCTCCGAATGCATGCCCTGAGCCAGACCTCACTGCTGCACTTTCCAAGGTGCGAGTGTCGCTGCTCTTCACTGCGGACTTGTTCACGGTGCTCTGAGCCCCACCTGCGATGCTGGGCACCGCTCGGCTTAGCTAGCCCACAGCTGACTCGACTACTTCTCACTTGGTCCGAGAATGTGGCATCATATTGTGCTTGCTAGAATGTGGGACCAAATTGGCCTCAGGTGTTTTGTCCAGACTCTTCTTTGGAGAGGGTTGCACTTTTTCATAGTGTCTGTGGGGGGTGTGGTAGGCTGCATGTGCCAGTCGGTGTGCCGATCCGAGAACACTCAGAGCTATCTGTAGCAAGCAGTTGGGGTGCAAGGCCCTGACTTGCTCAGGACAAACCAGGCCAGTGGTTTTCAAACTGCTTGGCAGAGCCCCGAAGTGTTCTAGGGGTTGTCTCCTCAGGAGTCCTTAAGGAGGTGAGGGAGTGGAGGGCCGCACAGACTGGGTGATTTGCCCTCAGACAGAACAGCTTCCCTTATAGCTGTCTTATGTATCGGGGTTCAGGGTAAGATTTTATTTGTGGTAAGGGCTTTGCTGCTTAAAAAAAGTTGGAAAACCACTGACTAGACCATCCGCTCCACGGGGAGCCTGTGCTCCTTCAAGTTCAGGGAAGGCGCTTTGCTCTGCCCTTCCCGCAGGACACCTACCCAAGTTAGCATTCCTGGAGGCCTTTAGCACACAGACGGCGGGAACCATGGCCCGGTTACCAGCATGCTCTGCTCACAAGCCTTCACGAGGGTGGAGGACAGAGGCTCTTAGGAGACGGTAAAGTGCTTGGTCTGGATTCCCAGAAGCTTAGCTCAGATGGGACCAAGTGGGGAGTTGTGACCTGTCCTGCGCTTCCTTTAAGGACCAGCAGAAACCCAGAGACTCTTCCGTCAGGGAAAACCAGGGACTGTCCGTAGAGCCATATAGTTCCTTTGGAATAGCTCTTGGCCAAGAGGGCTGAGTATGGCTCCCAATTTTTAAATCCATTTCATTTTTTTAACTGAGGGAAATGGATATAATTTTTCAAAGACTAAATAGGTGGAGAGGATGTTCTTGCTCTCCAAAGCCCAAAGGGACAAATAGGGACTTAGCTTATCGGCCAAGGAAAGAGCAGAAGTGGGGCAACTCAGCCCTGAAATTATTAATCCCACTCTCCATTCACACTAGGACATACATATTCTATTTTACTTTTTTTAAATCATAAACGGCAGGAGAACAGATTTGGTTAGTTTAGAAGAAGAGAAAAAGCTCTATAAATATAAATATATATTCCTGTATTTTTATTTAATAATTTATAAATGCCAAGTTCATTTGACTTTTATTTTTGTGTAATATGTAATGGTCGTATTAAAAATAAATAAAGCCCAGAAATTTAACGAGAAGTACTGAACAGGGTTTTGTGACTTCTATATTGTACAGCCTGGGTTTTAGAACATTCCCTAAACAGCCATTTCTTATGAACATAACCTTGCCGAGGGAAATAATTAGAGTTACAGGGATTTGGGGAAGTATTGAGATTAAAAAAAAAATCACAGTACCCCAACCTGGCCAAACACTCAGTCTAAGAACTCTGTACCAAATGGTATAGGCATATGGTGCATTGGGAGCCCCCCTACACACTCCAGTCCCCTCTCCAATATTCTGGCTTGGTGTGATGGCAAACTGCAATCCAGCAGTAAGAGGTGGAGACAGGAAGGTTGGCCACCCAGGCACATGTGAGTTTAAGGACAGCCAAGGCATCGTGAGACCTTGTCTCTAAAGCAATCATCAGAAAGCAAAATGGGAATTAATGAATGAAGGTCATTCTCAAGTAATATTCTCAAATACAAGAGCTAGGCTGAGGCCAGCCTGGTCTACTGAGCGAGTTCCAGGACAGCCAAGGCTACACAGAGAAACCCTGTCTTGGAAAACTTTTAAAAAAAAAAAAAAAAAAAAAAGCAAAAGCTAGGCTGTGACCTCTGCCGTCAAAGCCTCCCAGTCCTCGGAAGGCACCGTTTTCTGGAAAGATGCTTTAGTGACACAGCCGTTGGCAAGTGGAACATTTTCTAGCCCTGTCCTTTTAGACATACCAAGTAGGGGTCCAGACGGTCTTAGGTCTGCTGTATCAGCCTCACTAGAATTTAATCCAAATATGTTCCTTTATGATGGTCTGACTGCTGAACTATAGACTGTCCGAAGGGACGGATGGCTGTTCATATAAGTTCTCTGTAAATGCCGCTCATCCAGATGGGACTTTGAACAACGTTGGACAGCACTTAGTTACGATTTCTGACCACTGTGAGCGTAGGGAGGCTGGGTTGGGGTGGTTCTGGCCATGCTGTGATTCTAGTGCAAAGACCTCAAGTGTAGGTTTGGCTGGTAATACATAGACTCATTGTCGGGGAAATAGTAAAACCAAAACCCTACAGTTTCTGACAAATGGGTAGATTATAGATACTCTTCATAAATATTTTGTTTGCTTTTTATTTCTTATTTTATTTATTTTTTTGAGATCAGGATTTCCCTGTAACTGCTCTGACTGTCTTGGAACTCACTTTGTGGACCAGGCTGGCCTTGAATTCAAAGAGATCCACCTGCCTCGGCCTCCCAAGCGCTGGGATTAAAGCCATCACTGCCTGGCTTCTTTTCTTTTTTGAAACAGGATCATGCTTGTAGTTCAGACTAACCACAGACTCACAGTTTCTGGATTCTAGGTGTATACCAGCATGTCTGAATGTGGTTATGGGGAGCTATATAATAAAAACACAGCCAGAAGCTAGATGCCAGTTATAGTCCCAGCGTTTGGGAGATAAAGGATCGGGTAGTTCAGTGCCAGTGTTCAACACACACATAGAGACAACAGCAATTTTGAGCAGAAAACATAATATAATGAACTATACGATTGTTTTCTACTCATCATTCACTCTTAGAGAAAATGTTCAAATATTTGGTGTGTGTTTAGTACAGCGCTAGGCATGCAGGCAAAAAAGAATAGAAAGACACCTCAGCTCACAATTTGCTTACGCTCCTGGAAGGGAAACAAAGATTTCATAACGTGTTAGAAGATAGTAACTACTATGAAGAAAGATGTGGCACACACCTTCATCCTGGCACTAGGGAGGCACTGGCAGGCAGATCTCCAGAAGTTCAAGGCCAGCCTGGCCGAGTGTGAAACCATGTCTAAAAATACTTTAAGAAAAGCAAGGTTGGAAATATGTATGTATTCTAATTTTAAATCAGATGGCCAAGGGGACCCTCATGTCCAAGGCAACAGTAAAACATGAATGGGGTAATTGAAAACATTCATTAGCATGTTAAAAAGTTTCTGTATTTTCTTGTAAAACTCATGAAAATAGTGTGTTAAGTGTGAAGGGTCATACTTTGTGTGTGTGTGCGTGTGTATGTGTGTGTGTTTCCTATTTAAACGAAGACTTCAACAAGAGTACATCAAGATACCATTTGTGCTTTTGTTTAGTGGGTAGATTTTGTTCTTTCTGCTATCAGTATGTTCTGATTTTGGAGGAGTAATGAACATAAACATCTGATACAGCACCTTAAAGCACATTCTAAAAAAGCTAACCAGTCAAGCCCAGTGGAGGGCATATATATATTTGCAATCTCAGTATTCTAGGGGCAGGAGGATCACCAACAGTCAGGGGCCAGTCTGTTTACATATGAGTTCTAAGCCAGCCAGGGCTACATAGGCAAACCCTGTATGAAAAAACTATTCCCTCAGTGGGCTAGTGAGATGACTCAGTAGCTAACAGTGCTTGCCACCCATGCCTGGCAACCTGAGTTCAATCCCACATGGCAGCAAGACCACCAAGTCCTGAAAGCTGTTCTCTTACCTCCACACAAGTGCCAAGACACGTGTGTTCCCCACCTCAAATAAATATATGTAAAAAGAAAAAAAATAGACATTCAGTGGAGCTAGAGAGATGATTTATTGATTAAGGGCACTGGCTGCTCGATTTCCCAGTACTGTGTCGGGTAGTTCATAACCACCTGTCACTCCAGCTCCAGGAGACTAGTCACCTTCTGGCATCCGTGGGCACCAGAGCACACAGACACATACATAAATAAAATACAATGTTTCAAAGTTATCTAATCAAAACTGAAATTAAGCAGCCCTGGCAGCAGCCCTTTCTGGTTTAAATGTCCACTCTACTTCCGTGGGAGGTCTGAGCCAAGATGTTGACACAAGCAAGGTCAGGCAATACTAGAAGATACCAGGATCTCTGTAAGATAGGGATGAGGGGCTGGACAGATAGCTCGGCAGTTAAGAGTGCTTACTGCTTGTAAACAGAAGGTGCTCATTTGTCCCCCGACTGCCCAGACCCAAATAGTCACACAGAAGCAATATTAATTACAACGCAGTTTGGTCTATTAGTTCAGGCTTCTTATTAACTCTTTTTTAAGTATACTGTGTTCTGCCAGAGAAGGGCATCAGATCCCATTACAAATGGTTGTGAGCCACCATGTGGTTGCTGGGAATTGAACTCAGGACCTCTGGAAGAGCAGCCAGTGTTCTTAACCTCTGAGCCATCTCTCCAGCCCCTTAACTAACTTTTACATCTTAACCATTTCTACTAATTTATATTTTATGACAAGGCTCGTGGTTTGGTTTGTTACCTCTTGCTTCTTGAGCTGCTACATAGCATCTCTCTGACTCCACCTATTCTCTATATCTCTGTTTAGATTTCCTGCCTGGCTTTGCTCTACTAAGCCATTGACCGAAACACCTTTATTTATCAACCAACAAAAGCAACATATATACAGAAGGACATCCCACATCAACTGCTCTTGCAGAGGTCTTGGGTTCACGTCTCAGCATTTACAGAGCAGCTTACAACTATCTATACTTCCAGGTCCAGGGAATCTGACACCCTCTTTTGGCTTCTGGGGACTCCCCCTACATGCAAGTGTTAAACGTAAATCCACACAGGCACATATATACATACACATAAAAATAATAAGGTTTTAAAAGAATACCGTGAGGTTCCAAGTCTTCTGTCGGCACTGTCCAGTGAGAGATAATGCAAGCCACAATTAGAGTTTTACACTATTCTAGAAACCTCATTAAAAATATAAGAGCAGCTGGGTGGTGGTAGCGTACACCTTTAATCCCAGCACTTGGGAGGCAGAGGCAGGTGGATCTCTAAATTTATTCCAGGAATACCAGGGTAACACAGAGAAATCCTGTCTTGCTGGGCAGAGGTGACACATGCCTTTAATTCCAGCACTCAGGTGGCAGAGGCAGGTGAATCTCAGTTCGAGGCCAACCTGCTCTTCAGAGTGAGTTTCAATATAGGCTCCAAAGAGAAACCTGCCTTGAAAAACCAAAGAAAAAAGAAAAAAATCCAGTCTTAAACAAAATAAACAAGCCAAAAAAAAAAGAAAGAAAGGAAATCAGATACAGTTGCACATGTACTTGATATATAATCTTATATTCTGCTGCTTTGGCTTGACATTATTTTTGCAAGTTTAAGAAATTTTGTACCTCACAAAAGGTACGAATATTTACATAATATGTATAACCTCTCGGGTACAAAATGATCTTTTGTTGGATATTATAGTTTGCTGACATTTTTGTCTCTTTCTGGAATTTATAATTTTCAGTGTCATACTTAATATAATTTATGTATTAAAGCAGACGGTGTAGGGAGTTTTTAAAAGGATTTTTCTTTTTCTATTTTTGGAGACAGGGTCTCATGTAGCACAAGCTAGCCTCAACTTTCCTATATAGTTGAGGCTAGCCTTAAACTAATTCTTCTGCTCTACTCCCAAGTGCTAAGAATTCAGAAGTATGTCGCCACACCTGCCTCTGTATTTTGTTTTTAAAGACTTTTAATGTGTGTGTGGAGCGAGTATGTGCACGTGTGTTGGTGCCTGTGGGGGCCAGAAGATGGTGACACCAAGAGAGCTGAAGCTACAGGTGGTTGTGAGCATGGGGTATTGGGGCTTGAACTCAGGTCCTCTATAAGAGGACCAAGCACTCTTGTGCTACTCACTGTAGTGGTCTATTATTTGTATTTTAATAAATAAATCTGGCCTGAAGACCAGAGGCAAAGCTAAAGCCAGGTAATGGTGACACACACCTTTAATCCCAGGATTTGGGAGACAGAAGCAGATGGATCTCTCTGAATTCAAGGCTACTCTGGGCTACACAAGATCAATGCGGAAACAAATCCAGGTGGTGGTGTCTTACACCTTTAATCCCAGTCCTAGGGAGTCGTGCCTTTAGTCCCAGCACAAGGCTTAGTGCTTGGTTTACAGTCGCTCAGCCTTGGTCGAGGTTAAGACTTCTCTCCTGGCTTTAGCTTTGCCTCTGGTCTTCAGGCAAAATTTATTTATTAAAATACAAATAATATACCACTATAATTCACTCTGATACTCTCTCTCTCTATGTAGTTCAGACTGGTCTGGAACTTATGGTGTCCTCCCTCTCCAACTTCTCAAGTGCTAAGATTACAGATGTGTATCACAATGTTGAGAAAATCATAACCTCAGGAGGCTGAGGGAGGAGGATCTCAAGTTTGAGGCCAGACTGAGTTACATAGTTTTAAAAAAAAAAAAGCTGGGCAGTGATGGCACACACCTTTAATCCTAGCATTTACGAGGCAGAGGCAGGTGGATCTCCATTTGAGGCCAGCCTAGTCTGGTCTGCAGAATGAGTTTTTGGATAGCCAAAACTGCACAGAGAGACCCTGTCTCGGAAAAACAAACTCCAAAGGATTTAGGGGAATATGGTTTGGGAAGCTCTTTCTACTCAGGTGAGAATCCAATATAAGGAACAGTGGCAGTTAATACAATCATGGGCTTGCCGAAAGTAGAATTAAAAGGTATTTAATGATGGGCGTGGTAGCACCACTTTTAATCCCAGTGCTTGGGAGGTAGAGGCAGGCTGATCTCTGTGAGATTAAGGCCAGCCTGGTATATATATTGAGCTTCAGACCAGCCAGAGTGAAGTAGTGAGACCGTGTCTCAAACCCACGCCATCACAACAGAAAAGTATTGCCTTGATTAAATTGGGTGCCAGCAAGCCCTTCAAATTTTGAATTGGTTAGAATCAGTATTGGAGAACTTTCTTCAGAAGTGCCCATCTTCAGTGATTAACTTTAACCGTGATGAATCCACAGCAAAAATCTGACTCTTCTTCCAGCTCCCAATCTCCTGAGGTAAGGAACTTCAAGACACGGGGACAGCAGTGGGGTGTAGTGCGTGGTGCTTCTGTCTGACTCTGGTTTGCTTATGGGTTTCTTTGCTCAACCTTCCCCCTCGAACCATGTTAACATTTTTGGTTGTGTTTGTTTAAATTCACCTCTCAAACTTGTAGTTTGGTCTCTTCTACAAAGAAGTCCTCTTGCAGATTGTAGCACTACTTACTGCTCATTACTTCTATAAACGTGCGGGATTTCTACTAGAGTTTGGGAATACTGCCTTGTCTAGGGCCAGCTCGCATGCGTGGTGAAAGGTGGCCCCTGGAAGTTGCAGTCAGCCCATAATCTCGTAGCATGTGTACTCTGCTAAGTGTATCACCACTTAGGGATACAAATATAAACAGCATGTGGCCCCTTGTCTGCAGGCGCTCATCACCTAGTTAGGAAAGAGCATAAAATCGTTAAGTGCAGTGGCTAGGCCCACTTGTCTCAAGACAGGAGGGGAAAGTTGGAAGGCATTCTCACTGAGGTGGCCTGGTTTAGGAGAAACCGCCCAACTAAAGAGGCAAAAATTGAACCTCAGGTACAATCATGGAACGACAAGGGTTGAGGGAGACCTTGCAAACTAGCTGAGTTCTGCTGTGCCTACGGCCACCTTAAGGAACTGACTTTTCAGCTGCCCAGGAAAAAGAGGGTGCGGTGACTGCCTAGACAAGGAAACAACTAGGCTAGAACTAAGGTTGAGGATCTAGAAAAAAAGATCTATACACAACAACAGGGACACAGAACTCCCAGATTAAGTTTGGGTGAGGATTAGTGAGATTTTTGTACTTTATGTCAAGACAGCTCCTCACCCTAAACACTTAAGGGGCTGGCGCGTTATGTGACCCCAGTCCTTTTCTGTTTTGATTTTTGAGACTGGGTCTCTGTGCAGGACTGACTGTCCTGGAACTCTCTGTGTAAACCAGGCTGGCCTTGAACTAACAGATTAGCCCGCCTCTGCTTTCTGAGTGCTGGGATTAAAGGTGTGCGCCACCCTGCCCGGCTCAGGAATTCAGTAGCTTTAAACCTCACAACCCTTTGGGGAACAAGGTTCACCTGTCGCACAACGGGTGTCACTCCGTCGAATCTCACAAGCCAATCGGCATTTGAGAATGGGCCTCTTCAGTGAGGCCTTTGGAAGATTGGTCATTTTCGCTCGCTAGTCTGGGACCAATCGTGGAGCAGCCTCCATGTTGTCGATCCGCCCATGGGCGGAGGATGAGCGGAAAGTCGTCACAGTGCGGGCGTATTGTTACCTAAGGACTCGACAGGAGGTGGGGTGTGTTGATTGACAAGCTTTTTTCACCTACCGGGATCCCAGAATTTGGCGCAGTGACCCGCCTTAGAGGTGGGGTCCTATTTGATTGTCAAGGAGAATTCCCCAATCGTATTCGAGCTCGGGGTGACGGGCAGGCGGACTGACTAATGAATCCTCGGCGTGGCCGGCACAGTTCTCCAATCGCCGAGCAGCGGGCCCCAGTCTGAGCGGCGATGGCGGCGGCAGCGGCGGCGGCAGCAGCAGCGGGGGCTGCGGGCGGTCGGGGCTCCGGGCCGGGGCGGCGGCGCCATCTTGTGCCCGGGGCCGGTGGGGAGGCCGGGGAGGGGGACCCGGGGGGCGCAGGGGACTACGGGAACGGCCTGGAGTCTGAGGAGCTGGAGCCTGGAGAGCTGCTGCCAGAACCCGAGCCCGAAGAGGAGCCGCCCCGGCCCCGTGCCCCCCCCGGAGCTCCGGGTCCTGGGCCCGGCTCGGGAGCCCCCCGGCAGCCAAGAGGAGGAGGAAGAGCCGGGACTGGTCGAGGCCGACCCCGGGGACGGCGCCATTGAGGACCCGGTGAGGGAAAGAGGCCGAGCGAGCGGGCCGGGTCATGCGAGGCCCAGAGCTCGGGCGGGAGGGAGGCAGGCGGGGGGTGGGGTTGGGCGGGGAATAACGTGGCTGATGGCGGGCCGGGGCCGTTCGTGAGCGGGCAGATGGGGCCTCGTGGATGCCTAGGGTGGTTCTAGAGAAGGTAGTTTGGCTTATATTTTTGTGCTGTTAGTTTTATTTTCCTTAACTACGACTCTCGCACGAGGCGAGGGAAATGGCCGAGCATGGGTGGCTGTGGCCGGCCCAGACAAAATGTACGGCACAGCCCCTGCGTCTGCGGTTAACCTTCTGCATGCCCTGCTCACTCATTGTAGGAGCTAGAAGCGATCAAAGCTCGAGTCAGAGAGATGGAGGAAGAGGCTGAGAAGCTAAAGGAGCTACAAAACGAGGTAGAGAAGCAGATGAATATGAGTCCACCCCCAGGCAATGGTGAGTAAAACGGCTCTTGCATGTACCGTCCGGGTCTTTGGGTTGATTGTGGGCTGGGGGTGACCGGCCGTGTGGCCTTCGAAGCTCGAAACCTTGAAGCTGCTTGTCGGAGCAATTTTTCTGGGCAGGTGCTGTGGTCATAGTCCATTGTGTGTTCTTCTGACCTTTGTTAGACAGGCTGTTTTGATGGTGACACTCTTGTGCCTTCCTTTGTCTCATTTAATATGTGTTTCTCTTTGTTCTTCGTCTGTCTGTACCCTTCTTGCGGAGATCGTCCGCTGGCGTTTGACCTTCAAGTCTAATGCTTTCAGTTAGAGACCCCTCAGTTAGGACTTAGAAGATCCTGATGACTGGTAGAAATGGAAGATCTCAGTCCAGCCAGTTCTGTTCACGCTGAGGCATTTCAGCCAGAACAGTTCAATAGAAACTCGGCTTGGGAAATATAAATTAGGATTTTTTTTTTTTTAAAGGGGATATTGAAACCTACTATACTGGTACTGTCCTAGGTAATGGGTATAGTAGAACAGCCTCAAGTCTTAGCCTCATGGTGGTGGGTGTATATATGTATTGATCCAGCAGAAGTATGCTTGCTTAAAATACTTTTTTTTTTCCAAGCTGGCCCAGTGATCATGTCTCTTGAGGAGAAGATGGAGGCTGATGCCCGTTCTATCTATGTTGGCAATGTATGTATTGAGGAAGAGTCTGAATAGGGTTTGGGGAGCGTTCAATTTTTTTTCTTTTGTTTTTATTTTAGGTAGGGTTTGTTACATAGCCCAGACTGGCCATTGTTTCAAAGTGATTCTCCAGTCTCAACCTACTGAGTATTGGCATTATAACTACATTATTATTTGGTTTTGGGGGGGGGGGGGGGGTTCCCTATGTATCCCTGGCTGACCTGGCACTAGCTTTGTAGTCCAGGCTGGCCTCAAATTCAGAGATTTGCCTGCCTCTGCCTGGGATTAAAGGTGTGTGCCACTATACATGGTCTTTTTTTTGGGTTTTCAAGACAGGATTTCTTTCTCAGTATAGCCTTGGCTGGCCTGGAATTTGTGCTGTAGAGTGGGCTGGTCTGAAATTGAAAGATCCGCCTGCCTCTGCCTCTCAAGTGCTGGGATGAGGAAGGCGTGCACTATCACCTGGCAGGAATACGTTCTTATTTTAGGATGTTACATAATAATTTGAAAGGAATCTCTAGAATTGATTTGCAGTTTGGGACTTGGGAAGGTTATGAGAAGATAGATGTAATGAAATGGTAAGATTCTAGAATTGGAAGAAAGGGGAACAATATTTGCTGTGCCTTGGACCCAGACTAAAGATTTCTAGGCAGGGTACCTGTTCAGTTTTCTCAGTACTTGTAAAATGAGTGTTCTTTCCTTAGGTGGACTATGGTGCAACAGCAGAAGAGCTGGAAGCTCACTTTCATGGCTGTGGTTCAGTCAACCGTGTTACTATACTCTGTGACAAATTCAGTGGCCATCCCAAAGGGTGAGTAGGGGAGTAAGTTGAGATCATGTTAGCCACGGTTTGAAATACAGACTGAAAATACCACCACCAGTCTCCAAGCTGGGAGTGGGAGCAGGACCTTGAACATGCTAAGTATGTGCCCTGCTGCTGAGCTACCAGTGTGAACTCACATTATTTTACTCTTTAATTTTTTTTTAATTTTGAGATTTCTGTGTATCCCTGGCTATTAGCTCTGTAGACCAGACTGACCTCAAACTCAGAGATCCACCTGCTTCTGCCTCTGCATTTTAAGTGCTGGGATTAAAGTCTTGAAGTGCTTCAAGCTAGACTTAACATTTTGTATTTTATAAGAAGAATGTTTTACCTGTTAAGTTTGTATATGATCAGTGGTTGTCTGTTACTATCTTCAGAGTCCGGGTAATAAAGGCAGGTGGGGGGGGATTGTAAGCTAGAAGGGCCACAGCAGCTAGCTGGCACCAGGTGTGGCTGTATGGAAATCTGGGCCTTGTTACTTTAATTTTTGTGCTGGAAATTGAACCCAGGGACTTGGGGTGTATGCTGACGAGTGCTCTTTTCTGAGCCGTTACACACACCCTTTTTTACTTTTTTCACCCAGGCTAGTCTTAAACTTGAACCGAGGTTCTGCTGCCTCTGCCTACTGAGTAGCTGGGATTGCAAGCTGTGTTCACTGTGCCCAAAAGTAGTTGGAAATTTTTATAAATACAGTACTTAAATAATTACTTTAAAATGTTGCCATGTTGTAATTTCAATTAACTATAAGTTGGGTTTAACCAACCTGTGATTTATTTGTAAAATCCAATAAAATGACAAATGATTCTTTCCAGGTTTGCGTATATAGAGTTCTCAGACAAAGAGTCAGTGAGGACTTCCCTGGCCTTAGATGAGTCCCTGTTCAGAGGAAGACAGATCAAGGTAAGCACAGTAAGTGCCTTGGCTGTGGATTCTCTGCGTATTCCCTGCCTTCACTCCGTCTTTCTCTTACATCCTTTGCAGGTGATTCCCAAACGAACCAACAGACCAGGCATCAGCACAACAGACCGGGGTTTCCCGCGTGCCCGATACCGTGCCCGGACTACCAATTACAACAGCTCCCGATCTCGATTCTACAGTGGTTTTAACAGCAGGCCCCGGGGTCGAGTCTACAGGTCAGGATAGATGGGCTGCTCCTCTTCCCCGCCTCCCATGAGCCCTTAGGCTTCAACCTCTCCTGATCTGAGGACCCTCGCTCCCTTGTCCTCTTTTTTTTTTGGTTTCTGGGGACTTGGTCCTCCCACGTGTTCAGAAGGAGGAAGTAGTTGCAGGCCAGTTCAGTTCTGTTTCCTTGAGTAGAAATTGATGAGGACAGAGTTGTTCTGAGATGTTTTCTCCTCTGCTTTCTTTCTTTGGGTATTGGTGGCAGTGAAAGTTTACACTAAGAGTTGTAGGCCTCCGCTGCTGGGACATTGTTACTTTTCCCAGAGTTAGGGAGGGGTTTAAATGTGCTTCCTTGGAAGCATCCAGCTGCAGGCTTATTCTCCCACAGCTGTGTGGGAGGACTGAAGTTGTTCCAAGGTTATCTGTCTGATTGGGCCTAGTGGCACCATTTTGTGGCTGTGCTTGCCTTCTGTCCTTGCAGTAAGTGTATGTTAAGATAAACCCTGCCTTTTCACCAGATAGGGTCTAAGAGCTGTGAAGCACTGGATAGACAATGGATCTTTTTCTTGACCCTCAGTGTCTTAGATGCACTTCCTTACCCATTTCTCGAAGCCCCAGTTTGCCGGTTGTTATTCCTGGGAGTGAACACTCACTTTTAAGAGCTCCCTTTGGTACTGGGGCAGTTGCGGGCCCATGGGGAGGGTCTTGCACTGAGCTCTCTAGGAACCATGTTAACACCTAACTCTCCTTCTTTCTTCCAGGGGCCGGGCTAGAGCGACATCATGGTATTCCCCTTACTAAAAAAAGTGTGTATTAGGAGGAGAGAGAGGAAAAAAAGAGGAAAGAAGGAAAAAAAAAAGAATTAAAAAAAAAAAAGAAAAAAAGAAGATGACCTTGATGGAAAAAAAATATTTAAAAAAAAAAAAAGATATACTGTGGAAGGGGGGAGAATCCCATAACTAACTGAGGAGGGACCTGCTCTGGGGAGTAGGGGAGGCCCAGGGAGTGGGGCAGGGGCTACATATTCCCTCTGGGGATTCGCCATGGACACATCTCAACTGTGCAAGCTGCTCCCTGTTTCCCTGCTCCCCTTCACCCTCTTTGGGCCTGCTCAAGGGTAGGTGGGCACGGGTGGTAGGGCTTTTTTTTACCCAGGGCTCTGGAAGGACACCAATCTGTTCAGCTTGTTTCCTTCCCTCGTCTTCTCCCTGCCTTTTGCAGTCCCTGCCTGCCTGCTCCTGTCCTACCAGGTCTACGCCCACCCTGCCCTTCTTTCCTCGGGCTCCCTGCCCCTCCAGTTTGCCTGGTGATCTATTTTGTTTCCTTTTGTGTTTCTTTTTCTGTTTTGAGTGTCTTTCTTTGCAGGTTTCTGTAGCCGGAAGATCTCGCTCCCAGTGGCTCCAGTGTAAATTCCCCTCACCCCTGGGGAAATGCACTACTTTGTTTTGGGGAGTTTTGGGGTGTTTTTGTTTTTCAGGTGTTTTTGTTTTGTTTTATTTTTTCTTTACCTTTTTTTTCCCTTTTATTTGGAGGGAATGGGAGGAAGTGGGAACAGGGAGGTGGGAGGTGGATTTTGTTTATTTTTTTTTAACTCATTTCCAGGGGATGGGATTTTTTTTAAATAATGTGTCATGAATAAATAAAGTTGTTTATGAAAAAATTATTTGGTACTTTGAGTGTAAATGCCATTTACATGCTAGTTCTCTTAAGTCACAGATGATTGTTTAGGAAAGTACTAGTGTATTAGAGAGGGTTGCCACTTGTAAATTAGGGTAGAAATTAGATTGCAACTAGGTATAATGTATTCAGTTGAGGGTGGTGGATCTTCTGGTTAGTAAAAAAAAATTAACAGTGTTGGTGGTTTTTTATATAAAGTCATGCAGCCTGGCTGATGTGGAACTGCCTGTCCTTGAAGTTCTGGTGACCCAAGAGCCTACCTTCTCCAGTGCCTGAATTACAGACATGCACTATACCCAGACAGACTTACACCTGAGGCAGCTGAGGTGGTACACACCTTTAATCCTAGCACTTGGGAAGCAGAGCCAGGTGGATCTCCCCAGCCAGAGCTACAGAAATCTTTGTGTGTGTTTAATTTTTTGTTTTGTTTTGTTTTTTGAGATAGGGTTTCTCTGAAGCTTTGGAGCCTGCCCTGGAACTAGCTCTTTTAGACCAGGCTGACCTCGAACTCAGAGATCTCCCTGCCTTTGCCTCCCAGGTGCTGGAATTAAAGGCATGTGCCACCACCGCCCACCTGAGCTACAGAGATCTTAAAAGTTGTGTTCCTGAGAAAACCAGAGTTCAAGTGACTCTGTGGCCTATCTGTAAGTTCATGTCTTACCTGTGTGCCCTAACATGGATTCAAGAAATGCAAAGCAAGGACGCAGATCTCTCTCTGCGCCTGGTTTCTCCTACACCTTTAGCCAGCACTCAAGAAGTCAAGATCTGAGTTCGAAGCCAGAGAGGTTTACAGTTTATATTGTATTGTCAGGCTGGAATCTTGGGTACTACCTTATCTAAAACATCTTACCAAGAAAAGGTTTTATGGCTTTTGCCTCCCTTCTGTATCAGGCCAGAAGAGGATGTTAGAATCCCAGGGGCTGGACTTAGGAGTGATTGTGAGTTCTGGGAATCCAACCTGGTGGCACACGCCTTTAATCTTGGAACTCCAATTTAAGAGGCAGAGGCAGGCTGATCTCTTTGAGTTCAAGGCCAGCCTGGTCTACAGAGCGGGCTCCAGGACAGGCTGTTACACAGAGAAACCTGTCTTAAAAGACAAAACCCTGGGTATTCCTGAAGAGTAGTCAGGGCCCTTAACCACTGAGCTCTTTTGTTTGTTTTTACAAGACGGGTTTTCAGTAGCTATGGAGCCAGGCCTAGAACTTGCTCTGTAGACCAGGCTGACCTCGAACTCAGATCCACCTGCCTCCAAGTGCTAGGATTAAAGGTGTATCCCACCACCACCTGGCTGAACTCTTATTCACTCCAACCCAAGATGTATTTTAGTCTGTCCATTTTACCAATACTAGTTCTGCTAATGTCTTGATCCTGCCTCTGACCAATATGCTCTTCAGAACTCGAATACATTATTTCATGAACCCCTAATACCTCTATTTCTTGTAAAAACTCGTTAACCTATGTATTTTAGCATTTGGTCAGGATATGTGATATCTGCAGAGGCTAATTAACAGGAAGCAGTATTAGAAGAATGGAACCTTTGTAGTTTACTAGGGACCAATCCCAGCATTTAGGATGCTGAAACGAGGATGCTGCCATCTAGGCTAGCCCAGGCTAGAAAGCATGACCCTACTTCTATTCTTGTTTCCTGGACTCTTAGTGAGGGAAGGCATGTGCCCCAAGGCACACATGGGGGTCAAGAAGATGACGTTTTGAAGTTCTCAGGATCAAACCCTTGTCGGGTTCCATGACGGGCTTTTACTCACTATTTGGTTTGGTCATCAAAAACAAGAATGTGAGCCGGGCGGTGGTGGCGCACGCCTTTAATCCCAGCACTCGGGAGGCAGAGGCAGGCGGATCTCTGTGAGTTCGAGGCCAGCCTGGTCTACAAGAGCTAGTTCCAGGACAGGCTCTAAAAAAGCTGCAGAGAAACCCTGTCTCGAAAAACCAAAAAAAAAAAAAAAAAAAAAAAAAAAAAAAAAAAAAAAAAAAAAAAAAAACCAAGAATGTGATACCAGGCATGTCTTTAGTACCAGCACTTAGGCGGAGGCAGGTATAGCTCGGAGTTCAAGGCCAGCCTGGTCTACAGAGAAGATAGACTGTCTTCTCAAAGGGGGAAAAAAAAGATTTGAAACTCTGAACTTGTACAAATAAGTACTGGCCTGTTCTCACCTACCCACTAGGGGGCACTAAATGGTTAGTTCTGAAAGATCCCTGCAAATGGTTTTTAAACAAACTCTCACTAGGTAGCTGGGGAAGGGCTGCCAACACACGAGCTACCAGAGTGGCCTGGAGCTCAAGAGACCTGCCTACGTCTACTGCCCATTGCTGTTTTAAGGCATGCTCACAGAACCAGTTTTTGTGAACTGTTCTGGGTGTTTTCTTTTGAGATAATCTATGTAGCCCAGGCTGGCCTAGAACTCATAAATTATCTTGCCTGTCTTTAAAGTGCTGGAATTCCAGATGTGCATCACCACATCTGGCAGGTGACTGGATTTTTGCCCCTCTTTGGTCTTCCAGGTTTTAAAGGCAGAAGCATGGGGAAAAAGTTGACATTCTTAGACAAACACAGTTTTTGGTAGGTTATTTCTGTCCATCAATTATGGCTAACTGAAGAATAGGAGTAAGTCTATTATTGGAGGTCTGTTGTGGAAGCAAAGCATTTAAAGATTGGGGGTTTTTGTTTGTTTGGGGTTTTGGTTTTTTTTGAGACAGGGTCTCAACATGTAGCTCTGGCTCTCTTGGAGACTTTGTAGACCAGGCTGGCCTCAAACTACAGATCTGCCTGCCTCTGCTTCCCCCGTGCTGGAACTAAAGGTGTGTGCCACCATGCCTGGGTGTACTTTTTTCTGATATCTGGTTGGAGAAGATCTGTCTTGAAATGCCCTGGGTTGTCTTGACTTGTCTTCTATCCCTCACAGACCCTCACTATAGACTAAATTCACCAAATCTGCTAGGCATAGTGCTCTATGACTTTAATCTCAGTATTCAGGAGGCAAAGGAACGTGGATCTCTGAGTTCGAGACCAGCCTGGTTAACATAGTAAGTTTCATTTCAGTACTTATTTTAAAAAACAAACAAAAAAAACTCACACAACTTTTCCACATTTTTTCCTCTCTAGGCTTATTGATAATCATTTATTCAAACATGTATTTATTGGGCATTTCCCAAACGTGGGTTCTACTGAAGGTGTTATCATTCTGTAAAGGGAACCTATTGAAGAATGATGTCTGTCATTTCTCTGTTTTGTATGCCACCAAAAAACTTCCAGAAAAATCCCTAAGTATTCATTAAAATTTGTCTTACCTTTATTCATTATGTGGGGGCAGGGAGTTGTCCATATAGTGGTTAGACAGCTTGCAGGACTGGCTTCTCTCCCTGCACTTGTAGACTCTAGGGATTGAGCTCACACTCAGGTGACTGCACTCAAGAGCAAACACTTTCCCCCCACTAAGCCGAAACTGAGAAATCAATTTTTGTTGCTTATGTAATATGCTCAGTTTATGGAATTTGGTTCTAGCTGCTGGGTTATAGGTGTGAACCACCACATCTGACTTTAGAACTAAACAGTTTTTAAAAATATTTATTATATATACAATATTCTGTCTGTGTATGCCTGCAGGCCAGAAGAGGGGACCAGACCCCATTACAGATGGTTGTGAGCCACCATGTGGTTGCTGGGAATTGAACTCAGAACCTTTGGAAGAGCAGGCAATGCTCTTAACCTCTGAGCCATCTCTCCAGCCCAGAACTAAACATTTTTAACTCTTATAAGTACATACACATGAGGGCTCTGAGCAACTAACTCTGTTCTGTGCTAGCTCTATATAGGGTGCAGGGCTGGAATTCAAGTTACCAGGCCTGCGCAGCAAGCCACCTTCCTTTCAGTCATCTTGCTGGCCCCAAAACAGTCATTTTTATACTGCTTTTATATTCTGAAAATTCAGTCCTTTTTTTCAAAATGAGTTCTCACTATGTATTCCTGACTGGCCTGGAACTTGCTGTGTAGACCAAGCTGACCTCAAGCTCAGAGATCTGCCTGCCTCAGCCACCTGAGTGCCAGATTAAAAGGGTATTTTTGTCAAGGAGTTTTTCCCGCCTTTCTTTAATAGAGTATAACCTGCTATGGTCTGAATGTTTGTAGCCCCAAATTTATATATTGACACCTATTCCCACCGTGAGGGTCTTTGGGAGCTGGGTAAGTCACAAGAGCTCTGCTTTTATAAAAATGCTTCGTGCATGCCGGGCGGTGGTGGCGCACGCCTTTAATCCCAGCACTCGGGAGGCAGAGGCAGGCAGATCTCTGTGAGTTCGAGACCAGCCTGGTCTACAAGAGCTAGTTCCAGGACAGGCTCCAAAGCCACAGAGAAACCCTGTCTCGAAAAAACCAAAAAAAAAAAAAAAAAAAAATGCTTCGTGCCCTTCAAAAATACAACTGTGAGGGGGCTGGAGAGATGGCTCAGTGGTTAAGAGCACTGCCTGCTCTTCCAAAGGTCCTGAGTTCAATTCCCAGAAACCACATGGTGGCTCACTACCATCTGTAATGAAATCTGGTGCCCTCTTCTGGCCTGCAGACATACACACAGACAGAATATTGTATACATAATAAATATTTTTAAAAAAATACGACTGTGAGTTTCCACCATGTGAGGCACAGTAAAATGCCTCTGCTCTTATACACCAGACAGTCAACACCCCGACTTACTCCCCGGCCCCCTTTGGAACTGAGAGGTAAGCCACTCGGTGTACTTTGTTGTACAAAGGTTAGTTTTCCTTCTTTTATACTTGTCTGCATTTTCTCTACAGATTGCAATTATTAGTCTTAGGAGTTTTTAGTCAGTTCAAATGAACAAGATGAGGAACGTGAGCTCCTTTCAGACCTGAGGCCAAGCCAGACATTGGTTGCTAGCTATTGTAAAACTTGGTTGCCTAGTGACCAGATGAGGTTGTCTTGAGAGGGCAAAAAGTGGATATCGTGTCAGTTTAAATAGCTTTCTAAAAATAGTTTTAAAGAACGAGATATTGTGTGTGTTGGGAGACGGGTATACCACGTGCACGTGCGGAGATCAGAGGACCGCTCGTTCGAGTGGGTTCTTCTGACCCACATTGTGGGTCCTGGTGAGGGAACTTGAGTTGCCAGACCTAGCAGCGCACATTTTCACAGGCCCATTTCATACAACTTTCTAACATTAGAAATGTGCTCTCTGTATCTTCTTGATTTCCCTCTCAGTAGTCCATTATGATTCTTAGTCATAAATCCAGCTAAAACACTTAGCCCAAATTTCAATCAGTACAAACAGAATAATCATTTCTCTTATTTGCCTGAAAACTATATCCTTGAAGTTCTTGGGGGTTCCTAATGAATTTAGTATTAGAGAGATAGCCGGGTGATAGCACAGACCTTTAACCTCAGCACTGGGAAGGCAGAGGCAGGCAGATCTCTGAATTTGAGGCCAGCCTGGTCTAGAGTGAGTTCCTGGACAGCCAGGACTACACAGGGAAACCCTGTCTCAAAAAACCAAAACAACAACAAAAATTTAAAGTATTAGAGAAATACTTTCTCATGTGGCACTTAACTGATATTTCCTGTCTTGAGTTGGATATGGTGGCTCACACCTCTAATCCCAGCACTTGGAAGGCTGGGGCAGGAAGGTAACTGAGTTCAAAGCCAACTTGAATTACATAATTCCAGGGCAGTGGGGCTACAGTGATGAAGCCTACATCAGAACCGCACACCATTTCCGGCTACTGTGCAGGAAGAAGATTGCAGGTGCTCCCTTTCAAGACCCGGCTACTCCCCTGGCCAGCTCGTGGAACTTTCAACAGGTTCCTCTCCAAGCTACAGTCTTGCAACATCCTCAGAGAAAGTCAGTTTTTCCATAGGCTGAGAATTAGGTCGTATGGTTGCAGAAGTTGACATCACTTGTTTGGGCTACAGACACTGACCATTTCCACCAGTCTAGAAACTGGGGTGATCATTCCTCCCTGTGTGACTCATACCTTTCTCCTGTTCACTTTTACCTGCCTCCCATACAGGAACTGGGGTCGCTTTCCTGTTGGTTTTGTTTCGTTGGTTCTACAGAATGAGGCTTTCATTGAAGTGTCCCTTAGCCAGGACACAGGGGAAGGCCTGTGAATCCTAGCACTCAGGAGGCTGAGGCTGGAGGATTGAGACTTTGAGGTTAGCCTGGGATACAAAAAGAGATCCTATCTTTAAAAAAAAAAAAAAAAAAAAAAAAAAAAAAAAAAAAAAAAAAAAAGAGGAGGAGCAAGAGAACCTCTACTCCAGTTCAAGCCATGGTTCAAACCAGACTCCATGAACAAGAGGTGAGTAGAGATGGCTGCCTGGCTCAGAGCCCTGGCTCTGCCACCGAATGGCAAGTCCCCTTGGTTTCTCTCAGTTCTCGTTCTATAATGTGATGGAGCAGGAATAAAAATGGCTCCTTCTCAAGGGACTGTGGGGAGTCACTGAGGATGCTCCTATGAGGTCCCCAGGAACACACTTATTTGGAGCCCTGTAACATGGCGTTATTGATAGTGTGTGGCCTTAGACATGAATCGGCAAAAAGGAAGGAGAAGGGAGCCCCAGTGCTGCCGATGACTGACCTCTTTTCTGGAAGAGGAAGGACTTCCATTTTCCTAGAAAGCCCTCTCTCAGAACTACCCCAAGTTAAAGCCTACCCTTTCCATACTCTAGGAATCTGCTTTGCCTGTACAATAGGCTTGAGTTTGGTGCACTGAGCAAGGAATCTACCCGAGGGCTTCTTGCCTGTAAAGGTGCCTCACCTCCTTTAAGAAGCAGTCTTTTAGCCTGGGCTACAAGTTCAAGGCTGGCCTGGACTGTATAAAAGGATCCCATCTCTAAAGCAAAAAAGCTTCATGATCCTCCCAACCACAAATTTCTCTTCCTCCTTATTAATATTCCTAGTGTGGGTTTTTTGTTATGATTTTAGACAGTGCTTCATGTACCCCAGGGTAGCCTTGAACTCTGACTGTAACTGACCTCTTCCTTGAGCTTTTGATCTTGCCTCCACCTCCTGGATGCTGAGACTACAGGCATATACTACATGCACACATGGTCAAAGTTCAGGTTTAGTGTAGAGCACTCTAACACCTGAGCTGGGTCCCCTACTGCCACTTCCTAGGGAAGGCCAGAGACTCCTTTCCTCACCGCCAAGGGAAGTGTCCAAAGTTTAGCGGGAAAGGTGGCCAGAGTAGTGATGGCCTCTAGTTCTTCCTTTTTTGTTTTGTGTGTGTGTGTGTGTGTGTGTGTGTGTGTGTGTGTGTGTGTGTGTGTGTGCAGGTTCTTACTCAGCTCTGGCTGGCCTGGAACTCACTATGTAGAGCAGGCTAGCCTCTAACTCAGAGATCCTCCTCCTCCTGCCTCACAGCAGCTGGGATTAAGGGCGTGTACCACTGTGCTCAACAGAACTCTAGCTCTGTCTGGGCTCTAACAGGGTCTAACTTTGGAACCTTGGGTAAGTTATCAAGTCCTTGAGCACTAGTAAGAGAAACACTATGGTAGACAGACATTGTTCATTTCTAAACAATATCCAGTCCTGTCCTAACTGCTCTGTTTTCTTCTTCACAACCCTCAGTATTAGGGGTGGAGCAGAATGCTACTTGAGCTAGCCAATCACATGCTTGCTAGAAGGATTTCTACTGGAGTTCAGGCAGAGGCCTGCCTGTGCTGTGTGTGCTTGCTTCTCCATCCTGTGAGCTCTCTTTAACCCACTCCACAGCTCATAAACTCCTTTTTTTTACGTCAATTTAAAGAGATCGTCTTATCTTTGTGCACATGTATGTTAGCGTTAAGTATAAGCATGTGGGTGCTTTGGGGGCCAGAAGACAGTGTTCGATTCCTGGAGCTGGAGTCCCAGGCAGCTGTGGACAGACGTGTGGGTATGGGGACCAACTCCGGCCCTCTGGAAGGTCAGCAAGCACTCACAACCACCATCTCTCCAGCCCTCAAGCTAATTTTTATTGCTCCCTAAAACCTTAATTGCTCCCCACACCGACCTTGAGGTTGTTGCAGGGATGGAATGAGATAGTGAGCATCCCGGCACAACGGCAGTAAGTGGCGATGTTACTGATTTGTGTCACACTGAGAAAGTCTCCAAGAGATAAAAGGACAACATAAGGGAGGGAAGTCCAGGCTATCGTATGCTCATTTACTCAAAATGTCTTTTATTGAAACAGAATGAAAGAGCGAGAAAGAGTGAGGTCTGAGAAGCTATCTTTGGGCACAGGATGGAGCCCAGACCTAATGGTTATAGTGTGATGCTCTGCCCACCCCGTACTGATGCTTGCTGACGAAGAACATAAAGCAGCAGGGAGGAACTGGGGTTGGGGACCGGCCCTCTGAGCTCTCCTAGATGGCTGGAGTGAGGTGCCTTTGAGCCTTTTGTGTGGGGCGGCCTTGCCTTCCTGTCTACCTTGCTAGGGCCCTCTGTTGCCTTTCTGTACGGCCAACCTCCCACCAGGGTGCTCAGAGGCTGTTTAGAGGGCAGGGTTAGGAGTGGCCAGCAGGGGGACATGGTCACAGCGGTTAGGTGGTGGCTGCCTCAGCAGGGAAGGCCGGCGGCACAGCTCCCCATCCCGGAGTACCTCTGGCAGAAGCTTGCGCTTGGTCTCGGGCAGCAGCATGATGCTGAGGATGCAGAGTAGGGCACAGGCCGCCAGTACCACATGCTGCAGGAAGGCTCCATGGCCCATGTGGAGCCGCTGAGCTGGACAGCTCAGCCCTCCGAGCGCCCCAAGTGCCATGATTAGGCCCAGGCCACGGCCCCTGAGAAACACGGAGAGAGCAGTGAGCCGATAGCTGTGGGCCTCACCTCAGTTCTCCAACAGCTTCTCCTTTTCATCCTTCAGCCCTTTACCTCAGCCAAAGGCCTCAAGGTCTGGCTGGCCCTGTCCCTTCCCCGGGCAGCACCCCTTTCTCACCGCACAGTGGTTGGGACGACTTCAGCAGCAAGGAGGGTACTGAGGATGGCAGAAGCTTGGGAGGAGAAGAGTCCAAGGACGGAGAACGTGGTGATGGCAGCGTCGTTCAGATCTGGAGGACCAAAAGGGATGGACGATATGAATGGAGGTAGAGAACACACACCTGGCCTAGTCTCTGACGACATCCACTTGGCTCTCAAACTCTCTGGTCCCTGCTGTTTGGGTTCTGGGCATTCCGTTATGGAATGGAGGAGCAGACAAGTTTACGCAGCTGGACAGTGGTCTGGGGAAGGTCTGAGTCTTGGAAGGCCCATGTCAGACGTAGTAGCTAAGTTATTCTGTCGGGGTTCCCTAACTGTAGGATTCCCACAATGCAGAGAAGAAAAGATACTCACAATCCCACAGGCCCAGCAGGACCAGGGATGCAATGCCCGTGAGAGTCATTGAGAGAAGCAGGATGCCCCGGCGGCCAAAACGGTCCACTGTGACCCCCAGGAAGACACAGGCCAGGGCCGCCGTGCCACTGGCTAGCAGAGAACACAAGTAGAAGTCTGATGGGCTCCCTCCTCCTCCCACAGGCTGGTAGCAGTGGCGAATGGCGTGGGCGATGAAACTGCACAACAGGGCGGGGAAACAATGCAGGGCGTGAGTCCCTCTGCACCAGTGCAAGAGGCTTTCCCCACCCAGCGAGCCCCTATCCCAGCTACTGGCCTGGCCCTCAGCTCAGACAGCCAGGCTCACTTGGTGAAGCCCAGGATAAGCAGATTCTTCCAGATGTTGCGGTGGTTGAGGAGGGACGCGAAGGAAAAGGTGGATGTTGTCGGGAGAGGGCAGGTATTCTCCAGTTCTGCAGGAAAGAGACAGGAGCGAGCAGAGACAGCTGAGCCCCGGGCTCTCCCGCGGTGAAGAGGCACAGGCACAATCACACAGAACCATCGCGGTAGAGACCCCTTACTTCTTACCCTGTAAGGCTTCCTGGGCCTCTTCTCCCAGCATCTGCCCATGGGGCCGGTTTCGCTCAGCCAGGATCCTCAGCACAGACTGGGCTTCCTCAATTTGTCGCTTCACGATCAGCCACCGTGCGGACTCCAGAAACAGACCAGGCCAGCTACGGGCAGGCGGTAGAGGATACTGTAAAGCCTTCTTTCTCTGGACCCAGGGATGGGACCCTACCACCTCTGAGGAACTGGGCAGTTGGCGGGGACTAAAGACTACACTGGAGGTAAAGACGGGCAGAAGCAGGCCACAGGTGAAGGGGGATACTGACCCATAAAACAGGAAGAGGATGCAAGGAGCCGTGATCATTCGCTGCAGAAATCGCCAGTCCTTAGAGACAAGGGCCAGGCCCAGGAACAGGAAGTGCCCTCCCACCCCTACCAACTCCCCTGCCAAGGCCACCCGAAGCCTCTGGGTTGGGTCGCACAGCTCCAGGCCTGGAGATAGAGCAGGGATGAAGGGAGGAGAGGCCAGGGAATAGGAGGTGTGAGGGAGCAGAGAGAGGGAGGGATGGAGGAAAGGACAGAAAGCTAGGTCAGGCCCTCAACAGAGGCTGCAGCCGTCACCTCCCACAGACTAACCTCTGGGTGGCGAGGAGGAAGAGCCCGGACCCCCGCTCCTTAAACCTGGCTGGACTTTAGGATCAGAGTCACCTGGGCGCTCAGCATTCCTAATTTACAGGTCCTTTCCTATTTGTTCTATTTGACCTTCATATCGACCTTTGTCCAAGGTCACATGGCTTCTTAGGATTTCCTTTAGGTTTGAGACAGGTCTCACAAGGTAGCCCAGGCCACACTTGAACTCAACCTTTTCACTATAGCTTCCCATGTACTGGAATCACACCTGCATGCCGCCGTATGTGGCTGATATTTCATTTTTAAAATCAGACTCTTCTCTGACAGAAGAAGGTCAGGTTGGGGCTTTAAAGATGATGGCAAGTGGGAGGACGGAGTGGGAAGAAGCAGGATCCTTGCCTGGACCAGGTCAGGCTTCCTTTCTCTCTCCCAAAGAGGTAGCTGCTGCCGTGGTTCCTTTCCTCTCCGCCCCCCTTCTCCTGTCTCCTTATCCCTCTCTCTCCCCTTCCCTTCCATAACCAACCTCAAAAAAAATATCCAATAAATAAATAAATAAATAAATATCCAACCTCAAAAAAATAAATAAAAAACCAGGTCAGAAATACAGCTGACTTTTGGGATCTAGGGGTAGTGGAAATGGCCTGCAAATGCCGAAAGGCAGACAGGAGCCCCAAGGCAGAGATCTTGGGCAGGGTGCCACTTACGCATCAGGTAGACACCAAGGTCAACACCAGCTAGCAGGAAGCCCAGGAGGAATCGAAGAACCATAATGCCAGTGGAAGAGCCTGCAGCAGCTCCTCCCACACCACAGGGGCCCACAAGCCCCAAGGTCAGCAGCACAATTCCACGACGGCCAAACCTACAAAGTAGGAAGGGTTTCTGGTGCAGGAGAGACTGGGTGGGCCCTAGCTGCCTACTTCAAATCCGGTATGAGGATAAAGTTCAGGGAGCAAGAGGTGTACTGAAGCCAGGTGGCAGAGTGGGCACGGTGGCACTCGCCTTTAATCCCAGCATGTGGGGGGCAGAGGGAGGTGGATTTCTATGACTTTGAGGCCAGTCTTAGGAGTTCCAGGACAGTCAAGACTATTACACAGACAGACCCTGTCTAAAATTGGAGAGAGAGAGAGACAGACAGAAAGAAAAGATGGAAGGGAACTGGGATGGGGGCTAGGCATACAGGATGTCTGACTACTGGGCAATGAGGTGCACCTATGGTTTTATGGGGACAAATGACTCTTAGGGACAGGGATATTAGGGCTTTGGTCATGGATGTGAGATCAGCCCTGAGGGTGGAGAATGAGATTCTTTCTGCTGAGGAGGGTTGGGTCCTTCATCCTCATTGGTAGAGGTATTGATCAGAGGTAACAGATCTTGTCTTGCTCAGTCACTGATTTATGAAGTAGGAGCTTCTGACTGTTGGATAACCACTGGCCGACTGTACAAACATTAGTGGCGATGCAGATGTTGTCCCTTGGGGAGGAGACCACGGTCTCACAGAGTGGGGGCTGGGGTCTCATCACACACATGGGTAGACAGTGGGAACGGGCCACTGGTGAGCACACGGAGCTACTGATCCGGGGGAATGAGTCTATTAATCCATGGGATCGGAATACTTACTTTTGGAGACTGGAGAATTGATCTCTAGTGATAGAATTGAGGGTCTTAGTGCAGGTGGGTGGGTGCCAATGGGACAAATGGATTAATCCATGAAAACAGACACGAAGGATAGGGAGCTGAACTACTGGTGATGGTCTCTGACCCCAAGTAAAGACAGGGTTACCGGCTGGGGATGAGTAATGGTCCCTGGGGGGTGGGGGAGGACTGATACCTTAGAATACAGCAATTAATGTGATAGGTAAGGACCATTTTTCATAAGGATGGGCTAATTTGATTAATGTGCCTCTGACTTTAGACTAAATTATCCATCACTGGGTAGGAGGCCATTATTCCATAGCATGTGAAAATTCGGCTACTGATGCTTGAAGATTAGCTACTACTCTGGGTGTGGGATCATCGGTTCACGGGTATATCGATTATTAAGCAGGGAGGATGGCTACTGGTTTTAAGGAACCTGGCCATTAATGTGTTTGATCCATGAGTCACTTAGGCAGGACTGTAGATCCCAGGTCGATGGTCAGTGGTCCTGGCTTTCAGAAGAAGAGGAGATAGGGATTTGGATCTACCCAGAGTTACTAGCTAGACAGACGAACTGTTGTCTTTGGAGAGGACTGACTCATGGAAACGTGGGTTTGGGTCCAAGAGGATCTGAAAGCTCTGGGCAGCCATGAAGACAGGGCTGTTGGTCTGTGAAGTTCTCTTGGAGTTGGTGGTCCACACAGCACAGGCACTGGGTGGAAGGCATGGGAGTAGGAGTTACTTCAGAGAGTCACTCGCAGAGATCGCTAATAACCGCAGGGAATGAATGGGATCATGTTTGTGAAGTTGATGGGAATGGGGCTGTTGACATTTAGGAATTAATATTAAGTTTTAGGAATGTGGCCACTGACAGGGGCTAACAGTCTAGGTAGGCTATTAGCCAGTGGAGATGAATCTGTCAATCCATGAAGACGGAAAAGGAAGGTGGCTGGGATTATAAGGACAACGAAGGCATAGATGGAACATGGAATGTGGAGTCAAGGTTTTGGCTGAGGCTAACTCTGGCGATGAGGCCACTGACTTACGGATATGGATCTCCTGATCAGTGGGGTGGGGTAACAGGTCACCAATGTGAGGTCATTTCCTTGTGTGGAAGTGGGTATCGGTGTATTTCTTGATGGGGGGGGGGGTGAAACTGAGACTGAGACTGTTAACCAGGAGTCCAGAGGAGACTGTGTAGCACAGTCAGTGGAACCATCCTTGTCTTCTTGCAGATCTAGCTGCTTGGGCTAGCTCTGCCAGCACCCCTTCCTTTCTATCAGCCCTGCCCCCACAGAAGTCCTCACCTGTCTGCGGGGTAACCGAGGAACAGATAGCCCGAGGCAAAGCCCAAGATGAAGAGGATCTGCTCCAGGATCACTTGCCAGCCCAGGTCACACACCAGATCCCACTGGGGATATGAGAGGGGTGCAGCCTCATCAGGCCGGGTCCTCGCTGCCCTGGTCGGCTCCCATTCCAGATCCCGCCCAGATGCCTCACCTGGCCGATGGCATTGGTGGTGAGCACTGGTAGTCCGTTATAGTCCCAGTCCTTCAGGCAATGGTTGAAGTCCGGCGGGGCGAAACCACTACACGAAGGGTCGGTACTGGTGACGACTCGGCTGGCGGCGCTGGCTGCTAGGGCCGCTCCGGTGACGCTGACGCCGCTGGCGTTGGGGGGCTGCTCCCAGCCCGAAGCGTTGGGGGGCAAGGCGCCGTAGTGGCAGTGCAGCGGGGGCGCCAGCGTGAAGATGGGGTCTGAGGCCATGCCCAGCGCCACGAAGAGCATGGGTAGGCAGCACAGGCCGAGCTGCAGCTGCTGGCCGCCACCCAGCGCCCCCACCTGGGCGAGCAGAGCCTCGAAGCTGAGGGGGCCCGGGGGCGCGGCCAGCGACAGGCTGCTGCCCAGCGCGTCGCCCTCCCCCTCCCTCCGGCGCTCCCGCTCACCCTGCAGCTGCTCGGGGGGCACCGCATCTCCGAGGCTCCCGACCTGCTGCGGCGAGGGGTGGGGGAGAGAAGGTGAGGCATGGGAGGCCGTGGGCATGCGGGGACGTGGGTGGGAGGAGGGCGGGGAGAGGTCGGCCGAGCCCCCAGGGCGCTGACACTTACTCCATTGGCGTTGGGGGTGATCTCTACGGTGCTGTCGATTTTGCTGCCGCCCCCGCCATTGGGCTCGGGGGTCCCGGTGGCCACTCGGGGAGCCAGCTTGCCGACCGCAGGGGCCCTGTCGGCCGCGCCGGAAGAATGAACTGGTGTCTGGCCAGCTGTGTGCGCAGGGCTGGGACGCCGAGAGCCGCGAGACCGAGACCCCGCTCTGCAGCTCTGCAGCCGCGGGCGCCTCCTCCGTCTCTACCGTCTCTGCGCTGCTTTCCCCTCCCCTTCCTCCAGACTCTCCTCCCCTTCCCACGTCAGCAGAACCTGGGTCCAGACTGTTCGTCAGAGATGAAGGGGGGCCAGGGCCCGCGTGGAAGTAGGGGCTGGGGTCTCCGCTGTTTGATCCTCGGGACTGCAGGCCATTGCGGTTTTAAAAGAAAATGTGAAGGACAGAAGAAAGCTGAGGAAAATACCAAGATTCCTCCTCATTCCAGTCTCCCTTGCCACCACTCATGCATCCACTCTCCGCCCCTCCACATTAATTTCATCAATAAAATGTAGTAAGTGCCTACTGGATCCCAGGCCGTATGTGAGATCTTAAGGATTTGTAGGATGGACAAGATACCCTTGGAGGTGGTTTCTAGGGGAGGCAGATGTGGAATTCGGTAATAGCAGGATGGTTTATGCAGATGGAGGAATCAGTTGGCACCATGCGTCACTCTCTAGCTTCAGTTCCCTACTGGGAGGCAGGTCGGACCCCACATCCAACTTGGTTGAATCGCCACTTCTAGCCGCATTTGGCACTACTGACCACCTCTTCTTCTAAACTTCCTCCTCTGACCGCCAAGTTTCACCTTCTCCTGGTTTATTTTCTCCACCGCAGCCACAGGCTCCTCCTCTTCAGCACCACTCCGTTTATGCCGTCCTTCCCATCTCACGCCATTGTCTCTGTGCTATACGTGCTAGAGATCACCGACCCAGACAATGTACACCTGCTTCCTATTTCCACCTCTGCTCAGAGTCCTGGGTCAGTGAAGCAACCTCTCGGTAACCCATATAACCTTGAATGTCCCTTTGGGTCCTCAAGAAAGGAATCATGCAACACCCTCTCCCATAATCTGGCCATCTTCTATAATGCCCCCACCTTTGAGGGAATAGCGCCCTCATCATTTACCTATGGTCAGGTGTCCTGCATTTGCCCTTGAAATGCCTTCTTCACTTCACATCAAGTCCCTAACGAAATGCTGTTACTACCTCTATAGTTCTCTGGGGGGGGGGGGGGGGGGGGCTGCTGTACTCCTAGTTCCCAGCTGCTGTGAGGAGCCCGCTTTGTTTCTCTCTGCACTTAGGGTGCAGATGGAATGATCTTTACAAACAGCAGGTGTTTAAATGCCTTATCTATTAGTGCGTAAGTGTGTGATGTGTGTGAGTAGGTGTGCATGCCGTGCTGCATACACGATGGAGGTCAGAGGATGCTGGAGTCCTCCATCTTCATGGGTTCTGGAGAAGAGAGTGACTGCCATGCTCGCATGCTGGACCACCCTGCCAGGCCCCCAGATGGAGGTCGGACTACATCTCTGCCTGCTCACCGGCCTTCAGTGACTTCTCTCACCAAGGAAAACAGTCTAGACAATGCATACCTGGGCCTACTGCCTGGTCACGTGCTCTCTGCAGTTGCATCCCGCCTCTCCCCCCCGCCCCCCCCCCCCCCCGCATTCTAACCACCTGGCTGACCTGTTTCTCCAGCATCATGGGGCTTTTGCACAGGCTGGTTCCTATGCCCAAGGGCTTCTTCCACATTCCCTTAGCCCCTGGCTGTCAGTTCAAGTCTCTTTGCCTCAAAGACACCTCTCCTAAACCCCAGGCTTGCTACGCGAAGTGCAGTGGACGGACAGACTTGCCGCATCCATACCGCTAGGGAGATTGCTAAACATGCACAACCTTGGCATCATCCAGACCCTTGAACCATAATTCTCAACTGGATACCCAAGCATATGGATATTAAAATTAGGCATGTATTCCTCCTTGAAGAGATATAATGCTTGATAGACTATTCCACCTGCCACTCCAGAGGTCGAGTATCCAGAAAGGGGTAGTCTCAGTGATCTTGTGATTATCTCCTCTGAACCACCCTGGAAGAAGACTAAGCCACAGGGTCGTTGATCCTCTGCTCGGAAATTCTCCGGGTACAGGAAAGGCGTCTCTAATATAAGTGCCCTCAGACCATCTCCCCTTAGTGTTTCAGAATTACTGGGCTTCTTATGGCCTGTAATCCTGGGACTGGTTGGTCTCCAGCCTTCTATCTTGGGACAATAATCCCCCCCCCCCCCCGTTTTTTAAAGACATGGTCTCACTATGTGAACCAGGTACAAAAATCCATCTGTTTCTGTTTCCCAGGTGCTGGGAGTAAAGATGTATGACAGCCCAGCTTAATAATTCTTTAGTTTGATGCTTTTTTTTCTCCCAAAGTCCTGTAAGGCCATTTTGATCACCCTCATACTAAAAGCTAAAGGTAAGTCTCAAAAAAGGGGCACTTTTGCCAGGCGGTGGTGGCGCACGCCTTTAATCCCAGCACTCGGGAGGCAGAGGCAGGTGGATCTTTGTGAGTTTGAGGCCAGCCTGGTCTACAAGAGCTAGTTCCAGGACAGGAACAAAAGCTACAGAAAATACCAAAATAAATAAATAAAAAAAAAAAGAGGGACCTTTTGAGGCTGTTGTGGCTACATTCTCCACATCTGCACCTCTTTGATGACGTCATGTGACAACAAAGTCTGGGAGCGCTAGCACTAAGACCCTTCTTAGTTCTTCCATTCTGGGTCGGCTCAGGTATCACCTCCCAGTCTTTCTGGTCAAAATCTCCTTCCCCAGCTGCTCCCTTCACCTGGTCTCTCCTATCGCCTATTTAGTAACATCACCATTCGCTTCTTCGAGACAGGTTCTCACAATGTAGACCAGGCTGGCCTGGCTCACAGATCCAGATCCACCTGCGTCTGCCTCCCAAGTGCTAGGATTTAAGTATGCATCCTGACACCTGGCTTTTTTAACATGCACTTACAGTAATAACCTGATGTCTATCCCAGTTTAGCTGGAGTAGTACATTCACTGTGGACTTGTAGAACTTTGTCTGGCCCATTGCAGGAGTTGAGGACTGGTCTATCAGATAGATTTTGAAGGAATAAAATTACCCCTCACATGGTGTGTCCCCTCAGGAATGGGGAGGGGTGCTAGTCTTCCCCCTCAGGCTCTCAAGAAGCAGAGTCAGGGAACCAGACGGCCGGGTTTATTCACCATTGGGCAGCTTGCCTGACCTGGGAGGGGCTGAGCCCTCTAGTAGTTTCCCAGACTACTACATTCTGGGCAATTACTGCCCTACCCCACTCTCAGAAGAGCGTGAGGTGCTGGTCATTCTCAGTCAAGAAACAGGAGAGAGGCTCTGTGTAGCCCCACGTCTCAGTCACCAGACTTTGTGTGTTCCAAGCCCCCCAAAGAAGGCAGTACAGCGACCTCCACCCCAACCTGATGAGGAAAATCCAGTCCCTTCCCACCCCCAGAGGGCCTGATGCCTGCCTGGACAAAGCAAGAAATATTAAATATAAATAATTTATACAAAATGGCTCATACAAAAAGCAGTAGGTACAGGGAGATGCCTTGATGAGTGGCTAAGATGACCCAAAGAGATGAAAAGGGGAAGAATCGTCTCCTTCCCTCGACAGAGCCCTCTAGCCACCCTCACGGAGCAGGGCTCTGGCAGGCAGGGGAAGCTAAGGCTGCAGGAACAAGCCCTCAGGGGAGCAGGCCAGCGAGCAAGGTGGTAAAGCGCAGGGCCTGCCCTGCAAGCTCTGCTACACACCGTGCCATCTCTTGGACCGCGGTGCCAGATGGGTAGCCCAAGGCAGCCCCTTTGACAGCAAGCACAGTAGCCCGCAAAGTCTGGCCTAGCATTGTACCGGCAGCCCCAACCTGTGCTCGGAGAGGTGCAGAGGCTGCCAGCCGGCCAAGGGTGTCCCCAACAAATACCAGGCGGTGAGCAGCCACCACCACTCGCTTGCCATGGGGCACGAAGAGACACGGCGGCTGGTTGGCCTGAGTACTGGACATGAGGGCGGCCACGGCAGCCTGCAGAGCTGAGTAGTGGCTCTGGCACTGCCCTGCGTAGAAGTGCAGAAGCTGTAGGTCTCCAGTAGACAGGACCAGCGGCTCCTCTGGGGGCAGGACTTCCTGTGGAGAAGAGGAGGGTCAATGAGGACAGAGCCATCAAGGCCACTGCTGCGCTTGCTCGTTTCCCTCACTCCCTCTGTTCTTCATTGAGTGCAATCCCTTCAGCTTTTCTCGCCATCGAGAATTTAGATTCTCAGAGACAGCAGTGAAGGGCTCAGAGCTGACAGAAAGATCTGGATTCAAATAGTGTCTGGCAACTTCAGAGAAGTCTCCAAACTTCCTTGGTTCTTTATCTCAGAGTAGCCTAGAGCTAGGGATGGGATTCTTTGTCCTAGACTTGCCTAGTACGCGTAAGGCTTGGTCTTGGTTCCCAGTATCATACTGTCCAACATCAACAGAACACAAGCCATGCTTTATATATATTTAAAAAGTCAGAGCATCCATGGGTAATCAGTTGACTTATGTTCATACTGACTCTGCAAAACCAGGTCTGAGATGAGCATAGTGGCTCACATCTGTCACTCTAGTAGCTGGGGTACTGGGACAGGAGGCTTGCTGTGAGTATGTGAGGTCAAAAGACAACTTCTGAGAGTCTGTTCTCTCTTTCCACCATGTGGGTCCTTAGATCCAACCCAGGTCACTGGACTTGGAGTCAGTGCCTTTACCCACTAAACCACCACACCGGACTCTGTTATACATTACATTGTAATTCCGACTAGCCACATTCCAAGTACACAGAAGTCACACAGGAAACTAAGATGGTGCAGATCTAGCCTGTATTCGGACTACGGTGAACACTGACTGAGACAGAACGCTAAACTGGCTTCTCACAGTTAACTGCGCACAGAGTATGCACCACGCAAGCATCACTGCGACCCCGATGGCACATGCAGTCATCCTAGCACGGGAGCCGGCACTCAGGAAACACCTGATGGACGGGGGCTGCGAAAGGCGCCCTTCTGATCTCTGGTTAAGGTCAGGTATTAATGGGGTTGAGGAAACTGCCTCACTTTCAAGGTCCAGACATGGCAAATGCTACAGATCCCAGTTACTCAGCGGTGGAGCCCGGCTGAGAAGCCAGTCTCTTAGGAGCCCAGGAATTCACTCCTGAAGGGAGGGCACCCGGCCAGCTTGGCTCCATCACCCAGACATTCCTTCTGCTCTCCCAGCTCCCCAACTTCTCTCCAACACATTCATTCCTCTTTTCCCAGATTCTTAATAAACGCTTCCATGTTCTAGCACCTTCTGTGGACTTAATTCCTCTTTGTCCTGACCCCATTTCCCGCATATTCAGCCCCACCCCACCTATCTCACGGACGGTTTGGTTAGGAATACCTATTCCCTTAAGTTCCAGTGCATCTTGTCTGGCACAACCCTCAGGGTTTACCTGCTGTTCCAGCAGACCCCTCTCCGGCAACTCAGGATCGGCGGGGAAAGCTTTATCCAGGGGTCTGGAACTCTGAGGTTTATCCACACCCTGCAGGGGGACCACGTGTCAGTCAGAGGTAGTGAAGGGGAGGGAGCAAACTGCAGGCCTCCATGGCCTCTGGACCCCCCTTCCTCATCCCCTTCTTTCAGGGAAGGATTCCTGGCATGGAAGCTGGCAGTCCTTGCGCTGACAGCTGTTTAGCCTTGTGCTGGGGTTAGGGCTGGATGTGGCGCTCGCTCACGCTGGCAGTCTCAGGCCAGGAGGACAGGGCTAGGGAGACCCTTCTGGCGCGGCTGTGCAGGCCCTCACCTTCAAGTGCACGTAATCATACTCCTCGGCCGTCGGGATGCCTTCGTACTCATTGTGAGGGGCCGCTGAGCCGTCACCTACCTCCCTGCACTCCTGATCTCCGTAACCAGGCAGGCAGGGTGGGGGCGGGGGGAGAGGCCTGTCCTGGATACTGCCCTTTCGGCCTGGGGCAGGAGAGGGTGCTGGGGAAGGGGTGGGAGCCTCAGAGACAGGCAGGGCAGGCAGAGGGCGGCGGGACAGGCTCTCGGTGGAGGGCAGCCTGGGCCTGTGCTGGGGTGGAGGGCTTTTGGTCAGAAGCTGGGCCACAGTGTCCAGGTCGGTGGAGGAAGAAGCTCCGGGTGACTCTGGAGATGGTGACTCTGGTCCCAGCAGAGGCACATCATAGATGTCTTCATCTGGGTCTTTGCTTTCTCCATTTGCCAGTAGTTCCTCGGGGGCTTCATACAGGTTGAGGAGAGCTGACGCCCGTTTCAGGTTTGATGGGGCAGCGTAGAGGGGAGGCCCTGGTTCCCGACCCCCTTCCCACTCCAGATCTGGCTCTAGCTCAGCAGATGGCTTCAAGGCTAGGGGCACATCGTAGGGAGCTTCATCCTCTCCAGGGGACTGTGGGTCAACTGGAGCCAGAGGACAGGAAAAGGAAGCTGGGGAGTCATATGGACAGCTGGAGGGAGCCCGGAGGATGTTGGGAGGTACATCATAGACCTGGAGGGAGGGATCAGTGTTAGCCGTCAGCTCAGCAGCAGACCACCCTTGAGAATTAATTCTGGTCCTCCCCCAACAGAGTTCTCACCTCTAGCGCATCTCTGGGGGCAGTCAGCTGTGTCCCATTGACTCTGGGAACCTTGTAGATGGAGTCAGGAGAGGGTGAGCAGGATCTAGCAGGAGGTCCTGAGGCAGGGCAAGGTCGAGCTGGTGGTGGTACCACATACACCTAGGGGATGAAGAGGTGGGCGTGTCAGGAGTGGAAGTCACCGGCACAAGAACATATACCTTCAGGAGCTCACAGAGCGTGTAGCCTCCTCCCTCCACCTTCCCTGTGCCAAACTTAGAAAGAGAAGGCAGACAGACACCAGACAGGTCCCGGATGCCAGACCTTGGGCCCTGGATGAGGCAAAGACTGCCAGGCCTGGGGTGACGCGAGGTTCCAGTTCTTACCTCCTGCTCCTCACTGCCACGCTCTGGTTGGGTGGGAGACGCTGGGGCGAGGCCAGGCTTGGGCGCTGGGCCAGCAGGAAGGAGCTTCACTCTGTTAGCAGGCACGATCCCCTGCTGGCCATGCAGGGAGCAAAGGCACCAGCCCTCTAGGCCGCCAGCACCCTCCCTCTGCAGCACCCGTAGAACATCTCCTCTGCGGAACGACAGCTCCTGGGGGGACTCAGCAGTGTTGTCGTAGAGCGCCCGGGCAAGCTGGGCCTGGCGAGAGGTTGGGAGAGAAGAGCTCTCACACACATGCATGAGGCTGTGTAGACCAGACCAGACTCCCGTTCCATCCGAGGTGCTCCTGATTAGGCTCTGCCTTGTCATCGTCACGGAGGGCCCGCTTCCCTTCCTCCTCATGCTTTGACCTAGCGCCTTCCCATCTTAGTGCCTTTGCACTTATATTTCCTCTACTCCAAGCACTCTTCCCTGACTATCTGACTGATCCTTTCAGTCTTCCGTTCTGAGAAAATGTCTCCTCAGAGAGGCCTTATCGTTACTTGGCATCCTGTCACAATCTGCACCTGTATCCACCCACTATTTCCTTCAGACACTTTCTATTACTTAATGTTATTATTGAGTTCTGCCATTACACTGTAGGCCCTGTAAGAACAGGGGCTACTACTATATCCCATAAGCCCCACGGAAAAGTCCCACTCAGAACTTGTCCTCAATACACGTTTGCTAGGTCAGCCTCTTGGGAGCACATGAAGAGGTCTCGCTAGGGTCTCCCACAGAATTTCTCTCCTGCTCCTTCTGTCCCCCAGTGACTACTCCACCGAGTAAAAGGTTAGATGAAACAAATATAGATGCCTATCTTTCTGAGGGAGCCTGGAAGAAGCCTCATTTAGACGGAGCGTTGAGGCATACTTGAGAAAGAAAAACAGAAATTACTGCTTTTCCTAGCCTGGACAAATACAGTTCTACCACAAGAGGCTGGAGGAACACGAGGGTGTCTATTTCCAGGCCTGGTCTAGGGGGAACCTAAGCTTTTCCCATGTAGGGCCATGAGTTCAGATACTAAGTCACAAACTCAAAGCGTCAGGACTAAGTCTTCACACTAAATCTAACTCTCAGAATCTCCCTGTTAGAAGGAAAACTGGGGCACAGGTGTAGGCTGGGTCCACGGCGTATGGCTGATGCAGCCGGCAGAGCCTGTGTTGGCTGTCTCTCAAGGGTGCTCTCTACTGCATCTGTATAGTCTGTGTGTATGTGTGCTGTAATGCACACGTGGGGGTCAGAGGACAGCTCGCAGGAGCTGGTTCTCTCCTTCCACCGTGTGCATTCTGGAGATTGAACTTGTGTCATCGGACTTGGCAGCCAGTGCCTTTACCTGCGAAGCCATCTCACCAGCCCTTCTGTTGTCTTTTAATTTTCCAGAGAAAGCCACACTGCCTAACTCAGAACTGCATGTACGTCTAGTTCCAGGGCGTCCAATGCCTCTAGTCTCTGTGGGCACCTGCACTCATGTCTACATATCCACACAGATACACACGTACACATAATTAAAATAATATTTAAGTAGGAAGTATTTAGTTAAACCAAGTCTGGTGATAGGGACCTATAATCTCAGCTACTTCTGAGGCTGAAGCAGTCCTCTGGTTGGAAGTTTGAGGCCAGCCTGGGTAACTTTGTAAGATTCTATCTCAAAATGAAAAGAAGGCTGGAGGCCTGGGGATGTCACTCAGTGGGTGGAGAGGTTCCTGGAGCAAACACGAAGTCCTGGAGTCTATCTTTAGCTACTGGTGTTATGGTGGCACACACCAGTTATCCCTGCACTTGGGAGGTGGAGGCAGGAGGATGAGGGGCTTAAGGCCAGTCTGAGCTACATAATACTTTGCCTCAAAACAAATAAAAAAACTCAAGAAAACCAACCAACCAACCAAATCACTGAGTATCTGAGTATGTAGCTAGGTGAGAGAACACACTTCACTAGAATGTTTGAAACTTTAGGTTTAATTGCTAATACTATGCGTGCGCTCATGCGCGCGCGCGCACGCACACATGCACACACACACACACACACACACACACACTACCATCAAGCAAACAAGCAAATCTCCATCTGCAGCAGGATGCTGCTGGACTGTAGGGGAGAAGGATGCTTGCTCATTCACAGACGTGCTGGTCCTCTAGGATCCTGTTCTGTGCTAGAGGGCAAGTGGCCCAGTCCTTTTGCTCCTGTCTGTGGCTCCCAAACAACCACCTACCCTTCCTTCCTTCCTCAAGGTGCTGGGGTCAAACTCAGGTCCTTTTGCATGCCAGGCAAATGCTCTACCACTAAGCTACGGGCCTGGTCCTCACCACTATTTCTGATCATACTTTGGCTTCTAAAGGATATAGTCTACAAAAAGAAAACACGCCAGGCGGTGGTGGCACACGCCTTTAATCCCAGGACTCGGGAGGCAGAGGTAGGCAGATCTCTATGAGTTCAAGGCCAGCCTGGTCTACAGAGCTAGTTCAAGGACAGGCCCCAAAGCTACAGAGAAACCCTGTCTTGAAAAACCAAAAAAAGAAAACACACTAAACAGATAACACAGATTGCTGGTTGGCTCTGTGTTGTCCCTCCCTTCCATGTGTGTACATGCATGTGGAGGCCAGAGGCTGACGGTGGGCATCCACTTTATTTCTTTGAGAGCGTTTGAATATGGAGCTCACTGATTCGGCTACACTAGCTGGTCAACATGTCTCTGGGATCCTCTTTGCCTCCTCAGTGCAGGGAGTACAGGTAGGCACCCCTGCACATGGCTCTTTATGTGGATGCGAGGGAGCACGCTCAGATCCTCCTCTGGTACAGAAATCACTTTCCCAACTGAGCCATGTCCTCAGACCCTCCACCTTTCCTCCTAATTGCAAACTGGAAATTAGTACTTTGGATCCAGCCAGAGGTGAAAGACAAAGCTATAAACGCAGGTGGACTTGGGCTGAGCCCCTTTCTTGCTCGGATGCCTTCAAGTGGCTTTAAACATCACGGTACTGTCGTTCCGTCCTTTGTAGAATTTCTATCTATAGCCAAATGCTTATTTTTGGATGGTAACATGTCCTCCTAAAGATGAGAGCTGCACGAAACAACGCATCAAAAGATCATGGCAAAGTGTAGCACAAGGGCAGATGTGTAGAGGAAATTATAAATATTACTATTGTTATGCCCCTCCCCCGTATACCTTCTGGACTTCAAAGGTGGCAGTGACTCTAGGATCCCAACAGCAGCTCTGGCACTCCCAGAGGCACCCTGCCACCAGAGGACTAAAAGGTTTTGTCTAAGGACTGGAGACTGGAGCCAGGGTGCCCTGCGGCTCCAGGCTTTGCTTTTCCCTCCAGCTTTTCTTCCCGCAGCCAGAGTGCAGGGAAGCAGGTGGCGGCTGGCCTTCCCTGGGAATGCCCAGCAGGGCTGGAGAGGTGTCAGGAGGAATCGATTTGCTTGGATTTGTTCTACAGCCTCCAAGGCAGAGCAGAGGTGGGGCTGTATAGCTCCTCCCTGTATTAGGTTTGAATTCTGTCCAATGGGGCCTAGGCTTTGCAGTTTGCCTGAACCCAGGCCAGAATTGCCGAATGATGGATAATGGGTGTGACCACCCTATTCTGTCTCCTCCTAAGGGCCTAGCCGACTTATTCAGGGTGGAAGGGTGTCACTGCATTTTCTGGTAGGCCTCCTCCCACAATCCCAACAGGCCAACACTTTGTCCAGGGTTACCAGTAAGTGGCCCGAGGCAGGCTGATGTCCTCTCTCCTCCTCTATTTTTTTCCCCTGCCTCACTCCATTTTTTTCCAACCCTCTAGAGCTGGACTTCCTTGGCCGTCCATTTTCCGTGGGCTGCCTGGTCTCTGCCAGAAAACTCCTTTTACTTACCTCCCTGCCAACCACCAGGGGCCATCTGTTCCCACCCAGAAAAGAGCAGATAGGACGGGGGTTACACCCCCTCTCCCCCATCTAGTCACAGCTACTATAAAGAAAGAGAAGAGGGAGAGGGGAGGAGGGGCCAGCCCAGAACTGGAAGGCGGCACAGGGAGGGAGAGGGAGAAAGAAAACAAAAGAGAGAGGACACAGCTTTTGGGAGAAGAGATCACAAAGAATGGGTAGAAATAAAGGCGACTGTGCCATAGAGTAGGTTGGAGATCTCTGCCTGGCAAGCCTCCTCTCCCTGGCGGACTCACCGACGTGGCAATGGCCATGGCTCTGGCCTCCAGCGTTGCCTGCTTCAGACCAGGCTCAGTTTCACTGACTTCAGCGACGGCTGCCCCTCACCATGGTTCCCGGCCTCCAAGCCAGAAGGTCACCCCCAAGCTGTGTCGCTTGAGGAGTTGCCTCCCCCAAAGTTGGAGGAAGAGAAAGAAAACCCACGAAACTTTCCAAAAGGGAGGCAGCTTGGCCAGGCTGGAGGAGGAATGGGGCGGGCCTGGGCGTCGCTACGGGACCTCATCCAAGGGGCGCGCTCTAAACTGTCCCCAGGGTCTCCCGGGGGGCACTAGGCCCCCACGGCTGTGGCCTTAGGCTGAAGAGGCCTCTTGGACACACATGGGTCCAAAGCTCACGTCCCAGGCCGGCGAGGCAAGGAGGCAGGAGCTGCTGCTGCTTTCGACGCCTCTCCAGGCAGCTCAGGCTAGCCCCGAGGGCTGGGAGAAGCTGCCCGAGTGGTTGGGCTGGACGAACGACTCCAGGGGCCAACCCTCCCCCAGCGGCAGAGCGGTGCTCCCAGGACTGTGGTCGCGGCCGCCGGGGCACTGCGGCGGGACCCGCGGGGAAGGAGGAGGAGCGAGAACTGAACTGCGAGGCTCCCAATGGCTCAAGTCAGCGCAAAGGCAGGCCGCAGCCGAAGGCCTGAGAGCGCGTGGCGGTGCAGCCGGGCTTTCTGCCCAGGCCCGCGCCGAGGCGGGCTCTCTCGGCCACACTCGTTCTCAGTGCGACCGGGGTTTTCGAGGCGGCCGCCAGCCACTTCTCGGTCTCGGCACCGAGAAAGGCGCACGCCACCCTTTGCCCCAGGACACCCAGTCCCCGCTCACAGTCCCTAGATCCGGCCCTTGGCGTCCCCTTACCTCCCACCCCCCCCCCCAAAGCTTAGGGACGCTCCTGGTATCTGGGGAGCGAAGAAAAAGGCCACAGAGCCCAGGGAGCAGTGAAGGGGAGGAGCGGCCCTGTGGGCTCGCCCGGGGTCGGGGTGCGCACACTGAGGGCTAGAAGAGGTCCCGGGTCGCGCGTGGCCCCGCTCAGCCCTCCCAAACCGCGCCCCTTCCCTCCCGTGCCCGGGCTCCCGCTCCCCCTCCGCAAGCTCGCCCTCTTCCCCTCGGGCCCACCCCTCCCGCGAGGGGCTCAGTCCAGGGGATTAAGAGAATGGGGGAGGGGAAGCTGCGGAGAAGGGGGACGGTCCTTTCCGAGGCGGTGTTGAGTTTCAGCTCCCGACCCTCGGGCCAAACGGCACGCCCCAGCCCGGCCCCTCTTGCCCGCACCTTCTTCCTGGGGACCGCGCGGCCGACCGGCGGGTGGTCTGCTGTGCGCGCTCGGGGGAGCTCGGCTCGGCCCGCCACGCCCCCGCTCTCCCCCCCCCCGCCAGCCCCACGCCTCTCCCTGCCTCCCTTTCATTAGCCCCACATCTGTCCGTCCCGAGGGAGGGAACGCGCTTGCTTCCGGCGCGCTGGGGTCCTGGCGTTTTCACCGAGCTGACTTTGCAGGGGGTGGCGGGGGGCGAGCCGGGGAGGTCCAGCCCGGCCCAGGCTTGGAGTCTGGTGTGTTGGACAAAGATCCTGGCCCTTGAGAGAGGAGAGAGGACGTGAAGCCTGAGCGTCTGGCCCCAGATCGCAGGGTGTCGGGTTGCGCCGCCCTTTAGCCTCCTTTGCCAGTCTGGGCCTGTTTCTCTTCTTCAGGTTGACTCTTGCTGCTACTGGAGCAGTTGGGGTGGAGACCGTGGGCAGAAGAGGGCAGAACTCTCTTAGAGGGCCTGGAATCGAGAGTTTCAGCTCTTTGCCTCCTAAACTCCTCCTACCTGCCTTCCTCCGGTCACCCCTCTTCGCTGGCCCTTAACTTTGAGAAGATACACAGCAGAACTTCTTGGAGGATTGAGAGAGTTGTCTTCTTCCATTGGGGGTGGAGTGTTCCTGGTATTTGGAAAGCAGGCTGCTAAACAGAGGTGGAAAGCTGCAGTGTATCTCCAGTGTCTACGTTTAACAAATTAAAGCACAAGATAGACAGCGAGTTTAGTCGCAACCTCTTTAGGAAAGAACATCTGAACTCCTATTTAAAGACCTTTGTGAACTGGTGGCTTTGAGACCACTCTTTGTCACATTGCAGTATGTGGCAGCCTTACCCACAGGCATTTCCCGGGACCACCTGTGGGGAGAGTGTTTGCCCCAGACCTTCCCACCTTACTCCCTGGAAGCCTCTGCAGAGGGGAGAGGCAGCCCTGAGATGACTTGGAGACAGTTTCTGGAGGAACACAGGATGAATGGTGCTGGCTCTGGGCTCGCCTGGAGTGTAGAACTCATCCACTGGCTGGACACCTTGAACATACTCAGACTCCATTAGAACAAAAAGGAACCTTAAAGTGTCTTGGTGCATCTGAAGTGAGAGTTCTCCTACCCCAGTTCCAGTTTGGCTGGAGGTGTTCACTAGGGAAGACTTTCTATCCTCTAGACTCCAGTTCTGGGGGAGATGGTCTGGTTCAGCTGCCTTGGCACTGCTGGGAAGTGACGTGGTATGACCCCTACCCAGGGTCACCAGTACAAAACAAAGATGGGCAAGGCACTTTGGTCCCCAGACATAAGTGCTCTGATGGGCACAGAGAAATAGATGCAGGCAAGAAGCTAAGTAGAAAAGATGCCAATGGTCCAGGCAAGGTGATAATCTGAGCAATGGGCGGGGCTCTCAGTGCCTCAGAAACAATACAGGTAAGGGGCAGCTTCTGTATTGGGAGTAAGTCCTGGCTTTTTAGGTATGTTACTTTGGAGTTTTCATTCCTCCTTGCTTTGGTGAGAACACAGATGGAAAGTGCCCGGCACATTGCTTTTCTTCAAAGGGTTCCTCCTCCCTCTGACAGGGTTTTCATGAAAACGGGATGTTCTTTGCTGAGGGAGTAGGAGCCTTTCCCAGATCCGTATACCCTTTCCTCTGCCTTCTCTAATGTTGAAGGTACTCAGTTACTCATACTCGGAAGAGTTCTGGCTTCAGGGTGCAGATGAAGGAGAAAACTCAGGGGCTGGTACCTTGCGGAGAGCAGCCTCCTCTCGTCTTATGCCACGGTTTGCCCTGGCTCCATCTTCTAAAGAGTAGTAAGGAAGGAACTCTTTTCTGTCTCCCCAGGCCTCCATCTTCTCTTCTCTTCCCTCCTCCCAGCAGGGTCCTTTTCCCACCCGTATGTTCCACCCCCTCTCACCTCCACTCTCCCATCACCCCTAGTTTTCCATTCCCTTTGTCCTATGTGCTTCTGAAATGTGTCAAACCCTTACCCACCTCTAGGAGTTTGATTAAGCTATCCTTCCTCCAGACCCTTCCCGTCACCATGCCCAAAAGGCGTTCCCACTTAGAGTGGCCTTCCCACCCCCCTCCAGTCTCCTCAGCAACTCTGTGCCCTCCCTGTGCCATAACACCGGTTCCTTTTCTTCACCGCGCTCTCTGTTGTAGTCAGAACGTAGGTTTTTCATTGTTCTTCATCTGTCTCCTAGACTGTAAGCCTCAGGAGGAAGAGGCGCTCTAACGTTTAGGATGTCAGTGCCTGCTGTGTAGTGGGAGCTTAATAAATATTTGGTAAGTGGATGGATGGACATAGAGGCTGTGAATATGGGGCAGAAATGGCACCTGGGGAAGGTGCCTCTCCTGGGTCCTTGCACTCTTCACCTGCTAGCTCCATGTGTTTCCCACATCAAACTTGATTCTCCTTGAAGGCAGTCTCCTGCGCTTAATTGTTCTGTAGTTAACAACTATATTAAAAAACAATTAGCGGGCTGGAGAGATGGCTCAGTGGTCAAGAGTATGTACTGCTCTTCCTGAGGACCTGAGTTCAATTCCCAGTACCCACATCGGGTAACTTACAACTGCCTGAAACCCGCAGCTCCAGGGGGATCTCACACCTCAGACTTCTGTGGGTACCTACATTCATGTGTGTGTCCCCCATCCCTCATTCTAATAATCAAAATAATAAAAATAAATCTCTAAAAATGATTAGCATCGAGGGTCATTATTACCTACAAATCAGAAGTCTCTGTCTTTGCCATTGCCAGGCCCCTGGCAGAGTGTGATAGGGATGCCCCATTGCCAAGAGCAGCACCTGCTTAGCAGCAGGCAGATGAGGATCTCAATATCCTAATACCTCACATCCTAGCTTCTTAGAAGGTGAGTGAAAAGGAGCCCCGTGGCAGCTTCACTGTCTTAGGACCTTAGGTCCAGGGCAACTAATCTTGGTATCTCTAAGGTCACTCACGTCAATGTCACCTTTCCCCCCAGGGATGCATACAGTATACCACGTACACTCTTACCAAAGAGGAAGGACGTGCAGAAGGAGCATCCAAGGTCATGAACAGACTAAAATTTCAAGGCAGCAGGTAGGGGCATGAGTACCCTTTTAATAAGCTTTAGAGTAGTTGTATTCGAACTCACCGCAAGCCTCAAGAGCTTTCTCAAGCAAAGGATAAAAGATGTAGTTCATCACATCTCCCTGCCCTTTCCTGGTAGGTGCTTACCTCCTTTCCCAGGGGTACAGGGGTAGAAATTCCAGCCCTGTTTGGCTACCAGGTCAGTCCCAGGCAAGTAGGGACACGTTGGGAGGGTACTCCTTATGTCAGATGTTGGGCCAACCTTTCTTTGCTCCCGCCTCCAGGATTCTCCCCATTGCCACCCCCACACCCCCAAGGATTCCCTGGAAGCTGAAATGACTCAGGGATTCCAAAACTAGTCACCCCAGGAGGAAACCCTCTGGAAAATGTTTCTCATGGCAGGGAGTCACCCTAAAGAGTCCCACAAAGCTACTAATGAGATAAGGACAGAGGCTGAGCAAGCAGGGTGGGGTGGGGGCCTGTGGCTTAGAGAATAGGTTCATGGGTCAGCTTGGTCATCACCGTATGGGGAAAACCAACACTGGGGAAGACCGTGTACTTAGAGGGATATCCCATCTGCCTTCCAGAGGTTTCCTCTGGCCTGAGCTACAGAGCCAGAGGGAGACCCCAAATGCCTCTTGTGAAGAACCCAGGCCAGTTCCATTCTGCAGTGTCAGCAGCTGAGA